>NC_048221.1:55803601-55892175 GCF_002007445.2 Ailuropoda melanoleuca | reverse complement strand
CCGCCGCGCCGCCCATTGATCGCGCCGGGCCGGGGCCGGGGGTCAGCGCGGGCCGGGCCGGCCTGACAGCCGCATCCATCGCCGCCCAGACGCGCGCTGATGGCGGCAAGGGCGGCACGGCCCGGCCATTAATCACCGCGCCTGCCGCCGAGTGACGGGGAGGGGCGACAGGGCCAGTCGGGCCGACAGCCAGCCCCCGGGGCCGGCCCACCCCTTCCCCGGCACCCGGCCCTGCTGCGCGCCTCTCCCCGCACCCTAGGCTGCCCGGCCACCCTACACCGGCCTCCGGCTGGTCCCCGGGGCCCCGCCGTCCCGGATGAACGGGAAGGGGAGGCGTGGTGAGCGCCCAGCAGGGGGGCCCAGGTGGGCACTGTCCCCTCCCGGCGGGACGGTTTCCCAGAGACCAAAGGGAGGGTTGGCCTGGCGGAACGGTGGCTATTGCTTGGCTGGAACAAGGGGGCAGCCGTTTCTCCCCTCTGGTTGCTGCAGCCCTGGCTGGGCCTCGGGGTTGGGCGGCCCAGGGGCCCAGTGGGGAGCAGCACGTTGTTTTTGGAAGTTGCGGACACCAAGGGGAAAGCTCATGCCTTGACCGATTCTCTTTTCTGCTCCAGAGCTTGTGTGGCCCTGAGCGGAAGCTGGTCCTTCTGGGCCTAACAGAAGGGTCCAGCCACCGGGGGTTTCTAGGCCTTTTCAAGGGCCTACCGCCTGAGATAGGGAGGGATGGAGCCTAGTCAGCTTCTGCCTCCAGTTGGACAAACTGTGACCTTCTCTTCTCCCAACAGGGACAGGGATTGGGAACTCTGCTGAATTTTAGTATCCGGAGTGCCTGACGCAGCCGCACACCATCTCACCATGTCCCCACGTCCATCTAATGGGATACGACTGCCCCCACCTCACAGATGAGGAAACCAAAGCTCAGAGGACCAGAAGGGACTAGCCTCATCAGGACCAAGAGCCAAACCCAACCAAAACCACGTCCCTGTGTGTCGTGCCCCCAGAACCCGGTTGCTGCTGGGTCTCACCTGTCGCCTGTCTGGGGCCCCTCAAGAGCCGGAGCTGCTCGGGCGCGACCAGCTGCCCATCCCAGGGCTGGCCATGGGGGGCGCTGAGAACCACCCAGTGACCAATGCTTGCCGCTTTCCTGGCAGAAGCCTGCTGACCCTGGGGTCGGATACGGAGGCCAACAGGGAGTACACCCCCACCATTGCACAGCTGTTTTATTAGAAAAACGCTGAGGAATGTTTGCTAATTGAGAAGTCCCTTTCTGGTGTGACACTACCATCTATCTGTTCAGTCCTAAAAACAATATCCTACGAAGCAATCTGGGGAGTGCACCCTAAGAGCTGTGATGGTGGGAAGGCATTTGGGCTGAGAAGAAGGGGGACGAGGGGTCTTCCCAGCGAGGGCTGGGGACATGTCTTTCAGGAGCCCTTCCAGCATTCATTCACTCGCATCTCTCCATCTCCAGGGCCATTAGCACAGGATCGGGGAGCTGGGATTTACATGCAAACACTCCTTCCCTTCAGCCACCCAATCGGCTTGCCAGGAGGCCCCCCGGGGAGAGCCTGGGCCCAGAGCTTGGAATACCAGCCACTTCTGTAACCAGCCCCCACCCTGACTCACTTTAATATTACAACAATTTTTCACGCCGGAGCTGAAATAGTGCAAAAAATGGGGCTGCTGTAATTGTTGTTAGATTGTGTGTCAGCCTGATAAGATGTAACAAATATTTTCCTCCCCACCAGGGTCTGTTTCCCTCTTGGTAATGGATGGAGAAACTTCTCATAGTCGGCGAGGGATCGGTCGTAAAAACTTCGCCTGGAAGATTAATGTAATAATCACAGGCCTTGCTAGAAAAAATAGGAGGAAAATTAAAATAACCCAACCTTCGTACCTATCCAGAACCATCGCCCTCACTGGAGCACAGATGAGCGAGGTGGGCCAGCTCCCTGGGCACCACCAAGGCCAAGATCCCTGAGGAGCTGGAGCAGGGGGCTGTGACCACAGCCCGCGCCCCTCCTCCGCTGCACTGCTCTGGCCAGCGGGTTCCCTGAGCGGCTGGGAGGACTCTGTCCTCACCTGTGCTTGACAGGTCTGCCAGCACCACTGCTACTACCCTACCCCTCAAACACCGTGGAAGGTTTGGGGCCTGGGGAAAGGGGTCCCGCTGGGGCAGAGCCTGCTCCCGTGCTCTGGGGCATCTTAGGTCACTGTCCTCACACCTGACCCTGCTCGCCTCACCTGCCTGCTACAGAGATCTTGAAGGCTCCGCCGACCACTCAGCACAGAGGAAGGCAGTACAGCCATAGCAGTTAGCCATAGGAGCACGGACTCCAGCCAGTCTGACTGCAAACGCTGGTTCCACCTCTTACTAGCTGGCCAGGTGACTGACCCTGCCCTAGTCTCCTGGGGCTACTGTGTGAGAACATGGAAGGAAAGGGCTCTAGTACCTAATAGCTCTTGCCACACCTTAGGTGTCATTCTTCTTTGCTACCGTGGCTTGTGCTGGGAGGCCAGAGGCACAGGCACAAGGACAGAGGATCTGGGCAGCCCAGGCAGGCTGCAGTGCTCAACCCTGACTTCGGGAAGCGTCTCACCATCCCCCACGGGACCTGGTTTCCTCCCCCCCCCCCACTTCCCCTAAGACCTCCATGTAGGCACCGCCCTCAGGGTCCAGGCACAGAAGATCCATTCTGACAACAGGGATTAGCTGGGGCCTCCTTGGGGTGTGAGTGTGGCCTGGGGACCCTCGGAAGGCTAGATGGACGCCCACAGCGTGACCTCAACCCTCCTGCCTGGAGTGTCCTGGACATGCTCAGGTGGGTATCACTCATGGGACAACAGATGTGCCTGCCCCACAAGGCCTTCATGGCTGACTGGGATGAGAGCCCTGACTGGATCAAGAGACCCATCTTGGTGGGTCCCCTCTCTCGTCCACTGAGAGCACAGAGGCCCTGTGCATGTGGGCAGAGAACCAAACGACAAGCCTTTACTGAGGCACCGCTTCTGTGGCTAAGCCAGCCGACGAGCACTGGGCGGGACAGAGGCAGAAAGCTGTGGTCATCCTACCAGGCAAGAATGTTCCACTGTGGTGTCTGTCATCAGGGCTGCCACTGCCTCTTCCTCTCGAGGGGCTGAAAGTCCCACTCAGTGGACTAACAAGTCAAAGGGACACAGGAACTAACCGAAAGAACTCTCAACGGTCAAAGCTGGACCAACCTGAGCCACAGAATAAACAATGTAGTATTGGATTATAACCGCAAGTGTATGATAAAAATCCCTGAGCCATACCGATATAAATGACTGAGTAAATACACAAATGGGAGAGAATGGGGAGAAGAGATACGTCCTATGCAGAAGAATTCCAAATAATTTATGTAGATACCCAGCCCTCAGAAGATGGAGCAGAGGGGCGCCTGGGTGGCTCAGTCGGTTAAGCGTCTGCCTTCAGCTCGGTCATGATTTCAGGGTCCTGGGATCAAGTCCCGGGTCAGGCTCCCTGCTCAGAGGGGAGACTGCTTCTCCCTATGCCCCTCCCTCACTCCTCATGCACACGCTCTCTCTCAAATAAATAAAATCTTAAAAAAAAAAAAAAAAAAAAGGAGATGGAGCAGAACTCCCCAGCCTCACGTGTGGGCTGTGCTTAGTGACTCTTCCCAAAGACGACACCATGGAGGACGCGCACGACCACAGCCAGGGGACCGCGGCCAGCCATCGCTGTGATGGCAATGGCACCTCTGTGGTCTGCCACCAAGAACCCAAAAGCCCGGGTGACCATGAGACACACATCAAACCAACCCCGCTGCGGGCTATTCGACAGAACGCCTGACCAGCACGCCTCCCTCCGTCAAGGTAGCAAAAACAAGGAACGCGTAAGGAACGGTCGTAGCCACGAGGAGGTGAAGGAGGTATGATGGCTAAATGTAACGTGGCGTCCTGGGCGGGATCCTGGGACAGTGAGGCTGCTCGGTAACCCAGGAAAGGTGAGTGGGGTACGATAACATATTAATATTGGCTCGTGAGCTGGGACGCTGTGCCATACCAGCACCGTAGGATGTTAACAGGGAGGAAAGTGGCGTGGGGTGTAGGGGAACTCCCTGTGCCATCTTCACAACAATTCCGGAAATCTCCAACTATTCTAAAATACAAAGTTTATTTTTAAAAAATTGAGAGAGGTCATCAAAATAACCTACAAGGATTTATTAGAAACCATGCCAGGTGAGGCAAGAAGGTTCCTTCAAAGCAACTGCAGGAAAAGTTAGGATAATTTAAAAAGAAACACCTTCCACACTGAACTGGTGCTGCCCACCATGGCCGAAGGGGGACAGAGCCCAAGCGCAGGGCGAGCCTCCCGCTCACAGGCGACACTCAGCCAGGCGCGCCGCAGTCTCTGGCAGAACACCTCGGCCGTCTCATTTCATGTACTTATCCTGCTGGTCGGCCAGGATTTTGGCCGAGGACTTGGCATCGTAGAAGAGCTCACTGATCTCCTCGACGTGCTCTTTCTCGATACTGTCCTTCCCGTTGATCTTAGCCAGCAAGTTGGCCGGGGTCAGCAGCTGCACCGAGTACCTAGAGTGACAGGGGCCAGAGCAGACGTGAGACGGGCCACGGGTGGATGCGCCCTCACCACACCAGCAGGACCTGCCGCCGTGAACCCCTCAGAGGAAGGCAAGTCACCAGCATGACACATCCTAGCCCCCAAATCTCTGTCAGTCTAAAAGTCCTCTGGAGCTGCTGTAACTGCACTGCTACTTAGAAGAGGCCACAGGGGGGCCTGGCTGGCTCAGTCGGTAAAGCGTGCAACTCCTGATCTCGGGACTGTGAGCTCGAGCCCCATATAGCGGGGGGTAGAAATTACTTAAAATCTTTCTGGGGCGCCTGGGTGGCTCACTTGGTTAAGCATCCGATTCATGATCTCAGCTCAGGTCTTGATTTCAGGGTCATGAGTTCAAGCCCTACGTGGGGCTCTACACTGGAAGTGGAGCCTACTTAGAAAAGTAAATAAAACTCTTTTAAAAAGGGGGGGGGTGGACCACAAACTGTGGTGCACCCAGGTGCAGGCCAGGAAGGCTAAGGCCGGGACTGGGACACTGCACATGGCAGACAAATGAACACACAGCCAACTAAAAGCACGTTCCCCATACAAAGGCACGGGACTTTTTTTAGAGTACTGCTCCACCCAAATAAAACAGCTTGCAATTCTGCCTCAACCTTGGAGCAAGGAACAGGCTCAAAGGGAGATGGAAATAGGCACTGGTTAGGGGCTGTGAGGTCATGATTTCCCAAGGAGAGGGACATCCTGCAAGCAGCTGGCTTCAGACCACTAGTGAACAGTCGGGAGAGCCTCCTCACCTGCACCCCCTCCCTGCAGCCTGGAGAAGAGGGCCGGGGGAGGGGCCAAGCAGGGCCCAGCCAGTGAGCCGTCTGCCTTGAACCCTGACCTCTGTGGATTGTCCCTCGCCTCCGCCAAGGAGGCTGGGAAGCTCTCCACACAGGGGAACATCTGCCACAGGACAAGGGGACCTAACCTGTTACTCTAGCCCTATGAGCACCATACCCGAATAGTCTGCATTCTAAATCACAGTGCCCAGAACAAGACCCATCACAGCAGTGAGGGCAGACAAGATCCTGTGCCCTGGGAGAGGGACCCACTTTACGTCCCAGAATGGGCCCTCCAGTGGCCCCACAGGGCCCTTGGGCAGACACCCGCAGCTGGAGAGCAGCCCCAGGCAGACGCGCTCACCTCAGAGTCGTCTTTACCGATTTCCCCCAGGTGGTTCAGCGCCTCCTCACTGATGTTGATTCCTTCTGTCTGGGCTCGGATTTTAATGATCTTTTGGAGGAGAAAGACCATGATCAACAGTGATCTTAAGTGTCCCCTTTATCAAACGCTTTAAAAACGACCTTGTCCCATAAGTCTTGTCCCATATCATCGGTGCCAAAGAGGCCCAAACCTGAGCTGGAGGGGCAGAGAGCTGGCGTCCGCCCAGGACCGCTGGCCCGGCACACCTCGGGGTGCCAGCCACACCGCGTTCTGCGTGAACAGCTTACAGCCAGAGCTCACGGTGACTAGAAGGCAGCGGGTACCCCTGAAGGCGTGCGCCAGGGTGGCTCGGTTCCTGCCTCCCCAGCCTCCCTAACACAGTCCCTAGATCTAGAGAACACAGACCCCTCCGAAACCTGCCAGGGCTCCCTCAAGGGCTCTAACCTTCCTCCCCAGCATGGGCACCACCACCTATAAGCACTCAGGCAAGAAGAGACATTTATTTGCTTGATAAATACGATGGTTAAATAAATCAAAAAAGTTACTTTTTAAGATTTACCAGCCCTCATAACATCACTGAGAGATATCTAATCTATCACGAAGAGGCTGACGCTTGTCGCGGTGTGAAGATCCTGGTGAAGCTGGAGGGGAGGCAGGCTGGCGGCGGGGCCGCTGTAACACACGTGGCCCCAGGATCCTGCAGGCGCACCAGCACTGAGTGATAAGGGGCAGCCGGGATAATGATGTTGTGTGTTGGGGAGCCGAGATAACTCGAGGACTTCGAGCCTCATATAATACAGGAATTTTTCACTTTGGCAGCTTCGTAAACAAGATATCAAGAAGCCCTTGTTTAAATTAAAGCCATAAAAACACCCGAGGTAGAGGCATAGGAAATGGGAAAGACTGAGCCCCCGGCTAAAGCCTTGCAAGGGGAAGAGAGGGACCACAGGTTCAGAAGCTGGACTCTTCACACCAGCCCTGTGGCTCTGAGGCAGAGACCTGCTGGGGCAGGCAGCTCAGCGTCTGGGAACTCCGGTGAGGGCAACACACATGCCAGCTGTTATGAACGGGAAAAGTCCTGCTCTGGAGGAAAGCCAGGTCTCATAGAACCGGACCAGGGCCGGGGCCAAGGTAGACGAGGCCGCACGAGCCAGGGCAGATGGCCCATCTGCCGCAGGCCACTGGTGCTGCCAGGACAGAGGGTAGGTGCTCACAGGGAAGGTTCATTTGGTCCAGAGAGACTCAAAACTTAGACTTCTGTATGAAATGTCCCAATTTCTAAATGTTGGCAACTTGTTTGAGTCATTCGCAATCACAGTACTGGCTACACAGAATTTGTCGTTCAGCTAGTGGGCTGCCAGGGTATGACCTCTGTCGAAAGACTCTTAGCTTGTGCATGAGGAGTTCCACCGTCTAGGGGCTAAAGCTGAATGCTGCCGAGAAGAGGGAAGTCATTAAGGATGGCCCAAAAAGGAGCAGGAACGGAGATCCCTGCTCCTGGCTCCAACCACAGGAGTCCCTCTGACCGCAACAGCCAGAGCTAGACAGGTTTGCGCTCTAACAGAAAAGGGCTTTTCCCTGACAGCTGGGGACTAAGGAAACCTCCAGGTCCTGCCAAGAAAAATGTCCTCTGGGGGACTTCGGAAACTCTAGGGAGATGCAAATACTGAATCCGGGAGCCTGGTCAAGGAGAGAGCTTCAGCCCAGAGCACTGGGCCTTCAGCAAATGGCACAGCCTTCAAAGTCGGGCTTCAAGAATGTCAGGGCTGCTCTACGAGAGAGAGAGAGAGAGAGAGAGAGAGAGAGAGTGCGAGCAGGTCAGAGCAATCCCAAGAGCTCCTGTTTCAGACTGCTCGGAAACGGACAGTTCATAAATTAGATCTTTAATCATTTAATAACCTGCAGGGATAGTTTATGAGGGTGTCGGCACTGATGGCAGACTACACAAGTTACGTTTACTTTGTTTTTTTAAAAACCTACCCTAGGCTCCAGTAAAAATGCTGAGGTTATCCCCTGAACCCACCAGAACAAAGCAATGCGTGTCCTGGCAGCTGGTCTGACCTCTGCTCACCCAAGAGAAAGCCTGAGAAGAGGGCCTCCTGGGACGCCTGGGTGGCTCAGTTGGTTTAGCGTCTGCCTTTGGCTCAGGTCGTGATCTCTGGGTCCTGGGATCGAACCCCGCACTGGGTTCCTGCTCAGAAGGGAGTCTGCTTCTCCCTCTCTCTCCCCCTCTGCCCCTCCCCACTGCTCGCTCTCTCTCAAATAAATAAAATCTTAAAAAAAAAGAAAAAAAAACAAAGAGGCCCTCAGCCAGAGGCACAGTGCAGAACATTCCAGGAGAGCTCAGACCCTGTGCTCCAAGATCGAAAGGAGGCAACAAACGTGAACTGGCTCTGAGTGGGGTCCCAGCTCCATAGCTTATTTCTGTAACCACAGGACCCTTGTTGTTCAGGAGCCTCAAAGCCTGGTTACTGGGAGCTGCTGTAAGGCTCCCAGCGGGTGACGGTGAACACCTGTAAGCCATTAGGAGCTGTAACAGTAACTGCACTAGAACAAAGGATGGACAGCCCAGTCCCCTCCGTCGGTTACTGTCACTTAGTCCTCACAACAACTTGGAAAAGAGACAGCGGACCTTCCAGAGAACGAAGAAGGCCAAGGATCACAGAGGTGCACTCAGCCACAAAGCACCTCGAGTGGCTGGGGCTGCCTCTCCTGGCAGGACAATAAGGATGGGAAGGCAACGAACTTTTCCTTTGCTCCTGCCTCCCTTCTGTTCAGTGAATGCCTTGACTTCAACCTAGCATTCATCCAGGAGCCAGAGACCATGATCTGGTGACAGGGTCCCGGCCATGGACACTGTGTCCCAAACTGTGTGCCCGTGGCCACCCTGCACTGTTACCGCTCTGGCAGTCTCCAGCTCCCTACCTCACGACGACGACTGGCAGGTGCTGGTCAATAGCAAACGTCAGTGGGGCCGGGCTTGGGGTAGGAGGGCACCAGGGAATGCCCCAGAGAGGCCGTCACGTTTCCAAAAGGAAGGGTCCCACTGACAAACTGCCACAAGGAATCCACCCCCAACTGAGCTATTTCTAGCAGGTGGGAGCTGGTGGCCCAGTGATGAAGAACATGGGCTTCTGGACCAGGCAGCTGGGACTCCAGTCTGTCAGTCCTGTCACTTACTGGTCACTGACAAGCTTTATGAACTTGCATAGGCAAGGGGGCCTGGGTCTCTGCGTCCTCATCTTTAAGAATGACAGTGATAACAGCTCTCCCACCTCACAGGTACTGGGGATCAAATGGAATCATGTTGGCTAAGTGTGTCCACAGGCCCAGGATGACATCCAACAAAGAGGGCAGGATGTCTCCTTTCTGTGAGAGGAGAGGGCAGGACCCATTGAGACATCAGTGCGGCCCAGTCCACCTGGTCTGTGGCCACACGGACCCCGCAGTGAGAGACTACGCCGGCAGCGAGACCCTCTGGCGCAAGGGTGGGTAGGGCAAGAGCACAGCAATGCTCCCCAGTGGGACACCAACCTAGGGTGCAACCCGCCACTGAGCACGTGGCCTGGGCTCTGCACCCAGGACTTGCCACTCAGCGACCGAGCCATCTACCAAAAGAGGGTGATCAAGGACTACCTGGCAATACCAGGGCGGGGACTAGAAATTCTAAGTGTAAAGTGCCTGGGCATGTGGCACTCCAACTCCAGATCGAGCAAGAGACGAACCCTGTGGGGAGAGCTGGGACGGTGTCCTTGGGGTAAGGCGCGACCGCAGACACCTGTGTCTTCTCCCCCACTCAAGCCTAACGCAAATTCAAGCTCGCAGGGAATTCTGAGCATACGCTGTGTCACGTACACCTCCTTCAGCCTCTTATAGGTTGGTTTTAGTACCACCACTTCCAGGTGCCCCTCTAAGCTGCGTGACCCTGCTTCACCATCATCTCTAGGGCCTCCAAGCCCCCAGGAAACCTACCACTAGTCACGCTCGTTGCAGCAGATAGGCTCTCGCCCCCTCCAGGTTCTATGCCTAGTCGCAGCCAGCCTGCTGTGGGTTCTGGTGGGATGGAGCACTTGGCTTTGCCTACTCAGCAGAAGAGGCCTCGGACAGGGCCCAGACACTAAGAGTGATCACTAAATCATATCTTATCATCTCTGTCCTATAGCTGGTGGCCTCCCTAATGGCTGTCATCAAGTAGATTTTTTCACTATCCCTTTCCTTTATCAGTATGGGTAGAGTAGAAGCGACAAAAGCCAGGACCCACAGACAGCTACAGTTTGGGGACACCTCAGGCAACGTCTTATCAGCCCACCCATATTTCTGACGGGAGGACTGAAGCTCTGGAGTACTGTGACTTGCCCAAGGCCAGCAACTAAGCGCCAGGATGGTGGTGGGAGCCAGGTCTGCTCTGTGGATGCCTTTCCGCACAGCATCAGGGAGCGCTGGGAGTAGATGAGGGGAGGAGAGGGAAGGGCGGGGGAAGGGCGGCTCACCTGTTTCATCTCCTGTGGGGTGTACAGCATGGTCCGAATGATCATCACACGGTCCAGAAGGTCAAGAGGGATCCCGTGAGGAGAGGTGATGTCCTCAGTACCCCTGCAAGGCCCCAAATCATCACATCACCCAGGCCTCTCTAAGACCAGAAACGGGATACTGGCAACACGGCTGAGGTAATCACAATGACAAAGCAGGCAATTCATATTCTGAGTCCACTCATGACCCAGAGTGAACCAATTAACGTTCAGGTGGCATCAAAAACAACTTCATTATTTAAGCCAATATCAATACAACAGGAAATTTGGGAAAGAAGAAAAAAAAGGTCACCTAAAATCCTATTAAAAATATTCATATAGATACTGACCAAATTTTCATACAGATGTCTTTATAAATCACACTAACTGTGTAGACTTTTTTTTTGCTTTTGTCCATGTTGCTTCAGTCTGAACAACCCTGATCAAGAGGGCACGTGGGTGGCTCAGTCGGTTAAGTGTCTGCCTTCAGCTCAGGTTGTGATCCCAGGGTCCTGGGATGGGGCCCCGCATCCCCACAACGGGCTCCCTGCTCAGTGGGAAGTCTGCTTCTCCCTCTGCCCTGCCCCTCCCCACTGCCTGTGCGTGCACGCACTCTCTCTCACTCTCTCTCAAATAAATAAAATCTTTAAAAAAATAAATGACCCATCAAGTATTTTCCTTAACCCAAACCATTGGGCATTTAGGTAGTTTCCAATTGTTGCTATTATTAATGATTAAACAATTTCATACATACAGCCATGAATATTTCCTCAGCAACACTCAGAATATCTGCTACAATCCTGAATATGTTCGAATGAATGAGTGAACTAATTTCCACAGCTACATGAGTGATCTGATCTCAGTACATTGTAGCCACCACAGGATATTCTAATTCTTAAATGTTTTGCTGCTTTAATGGTTTAGAAAAAGAAAGGGTGACGCTTTGTTTGAATTTACATTTCCTTAATTACTAATGAATTATTTGAATGTTTCCCTCATATCCATTAATTATTTTCTTTCTTTTTGGGAACTGTCTAATCATGTCCTTTGTGCTTATTTTTCTCTTGAATCCTTAGCCAAGCCATAGGAAGAGCGGCCCAGCAGAGGAGCCCTGCCAACACAGGAGGCCATGAGACACCAGCTGCCCAAAAGGATGCGTGCCCAGCAGAGCTGGTAGCACACAAGGTCGGCTCCAGCCTCTGTGTCTGAAAGCCCAACGTGCTGTGTGTTCCTGCCCAGCCTCCGACAGTCACAGCAGCATCAGGTCGATGTCAGCACGGACTCCGGCACTCCTAATCTTATGCCAGACTGCAGAGTTTATGGTCATAACTCATCAATAGAACAGAGAACAAGGCAGGTCATCTGGATTTAGTTGTTAATATTACCAAAATACTCAGTTTCAAATATAAGTGAGCATTCAAGAATACAACTTCAGTAAAGAAATCTAGCTGTTGAAATTCTATCCAGTCAGCTGAAGTATAAATGCATCCTTACTATTGCAAGCATAAAATGCTCCGACGCACGCTACAACAGGATGCTAAGTGAAAGAAGCCAGTCATAAAAGGAGAGATAGTGTAGGATTCCACCGGTAGGGAATATCTAGAGAAGGAAAATTCATAGACACAGAGTACAGTGGAGGTTACCAAAGGCTCGGGGCAGGGGAAGATAGGACTCACTGCTTAATGGGCACACAGTTTCTGTTTGGAGATGGGAGTTTTTAAGATAGGTGCTGGGCATGGGTGTACAACTCTGTGAATATGATTAATGCCACTGAACTGCACGCTTAAAAATAACTAAAACTGCAAATTCTGTTACAGAAATTTTCCCAAAACAAAAACAATTCAAAGAAAGAATAAAATGCTACATTTAATGAGTAATTGTTAAATCTAACATGACAAACAATCAAGAGCTTTTAAAATAAATAGGGAAATAGACGTAGCAAATATAAAGAAAACTTTAGAGAAAATGAATCTTTTCCACGAAAAAATATTTCTAAAATAACAAGGAAGACTTATAAAGATTAAATTCTACCATGATTCAACTCTCAGTATTTGGAATGCTTACAATCTTCACATTCAACAAAATAACCTTTGAAAATTACAATTCATTTTTAGATATCTAATTCTGTTTAGGTGATAAGTTTGGTTTTTTTCAAGTTCTACTTTGGATTTCTCTTGGGAATTCTTTAAGAGATCTCAACTTTGCCATGTTAAAATATCCCAAACTCTGAACACTTGTGGTAAATCATCTTTGATTCAGACGTAATAACAAAGATAAAAAGTCTAAAGAAGAAAAGGTTAGGGGCGCCTGGGTGGCTCAGTCAGTTAAGTGTCTGCCTCTGGCTCAGATCATGATCCCGGGGTCCTGAGACTGAGCCCCACACTGGGCTCCCTGCTCAGCGGGGAGCATGCTTCTCCCTTTCCCTCTGCCTCTCTCCCCAGCTTGTGCTCTCTTTCTCTCAAAACAAATAATAAAACCTAAAAAAAAAAAAAAATTCTTAAAAAAATAAAGAAGAAGAAAAGGTGAGAGGAAAAATGAAGTACTCTCTAATCAAACTTCAACATTTCTCAGGGGGGCTTGAGCCAAGGCAGACGAGTGGACTAGCAGCAAACTGCCAGCACCACAGAGGAGCCCCTGGGTCTCCACAAGGTCAGCCTGGATGAGGGAACTTACGTGAAGATGAGAAACGACAGAGAGCTTCGAGACAGATTATATGCTCAACATTTAAATATGGTATTAGGAGATGTGGGAGGGGCTGTGACTACTATAGAAATTAATGAGGACACATGCGAAGAGATATGTAAATCAACAAAACAGCATACTGTGATGCTCTTTGTCCAGGGAGATGGTGTTGTACTAGTTGCCCCTCCATTGAGAGTTGGCTGAAACAAAAAATTGATCGTGTACGGAACACAAGAGAGTTTGTATGATTGCCTCCTTAAATACAGAAGACACTCAAAAGAGAAAACTGCGTAAATTTTGATATTAAGAACCAAGGATTCTTCCACTCCTGAAATGAGCTGATTTGCAGATAAGCTACAAATTCTTTTTATTTTTTTAATATTTTATTTATTTATTTGAGAGAGCGTGAGACAGCACAAGCAGGGGGAGTAGCAGAAGGAGAGGGAAAAGCAGACTCCCTGCTGAGCAGGGAGCCCAATGCAGGGCTCGATCTCAGGACCCTGGGATCATGACCTGAGCCGAAGGCAGACGCTCAACCAACTGAGCCACCCAGGCGCCCCTAACCTACAAATTCTTAAGCTAAAGGGCATCTTTATTTTTTTCCAACCTTTCCAATAAAGTTGTTCACCAAGATGCAGAACTCTTTTTCAGGAGTTGATCTGCTCCATTGTTTTTTTCATATAATTTCTGATTTTTTTTCTTTAAATTTAATTTGATGTTTCCTTTTTTATGCAAAAAAGGAAAAAAAAAATTCTTACAGTTTTGAACCCACAAAACTAAAAATTTAAACAAAAAGATCGCTTAAAGACTACCAAGCATTTTTTAGGAATTAGGCCAAAGCATTTGTCCAAGTTATGAATCTTAGGTACAAAGTTTCTTTTAGAAAAAATATTAACGGGCACCTGGGTGGCTCAGTTGGTTCAGTGACTGCCTTCAGCTCAGGTCATGATTCTGGAATCACAGGATCAAGTCCCCCTTCCGGCTCCCTGCTCAGCAGGGAGTCTGCTTCTTCCTCTGACCTTCCCCCATCACATGGTCTCTCTCTCAAATAAATAAAATCATTTTAAAAAAAAAAAAGAAAAAAAGAAAACATATTAGTAAAAAGTGGTTTCTGGGATTCTATTCTGCAAGAGTAGAGGCTCAAAAGGCTTGCTAAGTGGGCAAGGGAATGGAAGACCCTATTTACCAGAGCTCCTGCACAGCTGGTGAGCCCAGAAGGAGCTCTCAGTGCAGAGCAATCATTGTTTGACAAGGCTGCCATAACTGTCGTAGTAGATTATAAAATTGCTATTAATAAACTGTAATAATTACATTTTGGCTAAAATGGCAGATTTATTCTTGTACCCAGAGACTAATTTCTGGCTTTGGTGTCAGCCCAATATTGATTTCACGATTAGGCCATTTGACAATTGTTCAAACTGTGTTAATGCCATGCCTCTTCCAGATATAGTTTTGGGCTGTGACGCCAGAGGCCTAATTCTCCTTGGAATCCAATATGGTCTATCTACAGGAACAAGATCACGGCACTTCTAGAAATGTATCATATAGCTACACCTACAAGTGGAAAGGGTTGACTCATTTGTGAATGTTTCCATCCTACTACAACTCAGGGCTCCTCTGCTGACACTTGTGACACTGTGGACCAAATAACTTTTGTAGGGGCTTCTCCTGTGCACTGTACGATTTCAGCAGCGTTTCTGGCCTCTACCCACCAGATGCCAGTAGCACCGAAAGTCGTGACGAGTCAAAATGTCCCCAGATGAGAATGACTGCCTGACTACTTCTTTATATAACCTTGTGGCTGCAGGGACACAGATACCACAAAGCTTGTCCAATGACAGAAGGAGCCGTGGAGAACACATCTCTGGGTAATGTGAAGGGTAATTCCCATAAGTCCACTGCACCCTGGCTCTGTGGACACAGGCAGAGTGCTAAGAAGAAAACCATTTGCTTTTTTGATGAGGTTGCCAAGACAATTCAATGAAGAACAAATGGTCCTGGGACAGCCACACATCTACATGCAAAGGAGTGAAGACAGACACACCTCTTCCTTATACTATACACAGAATTAAGCACAAATGATCATAAACCTAAATGTAAGAGCTAAAACTGTAAAACTCTTAAAAGAGATCACAGGTGTAAATCTTTGTGACCTTAAATGGTTTTTCAGATATGAGACCAAAAAACACAAGCAACCGAAGAAATAACAGAAAAACTGAACTGCATCAAAACTTAAAGACACTATCAAGAAACTGAAAAAACCACCCACAAGATGGGAGGAAATATTTGCAAATCATACATCTGGTACAGGTCTAGTATCCAGAATACATAAAGAATTCTCAGAATTCGCTAATAAAAAGACAACCCGAATAAAAAAAAAATGGGCAAATGATAGTAACAGATAATTCTCCCAAGAAGATTTACAAATGGCTGAGAAACACACGAAAAGATATTCAAAATCAATAGCCAAAAGCAAATTAAAACTACAGTGAATTACCATTTCACACCTCTTGGAAGGCTAAACTATAAAAGACGGTAGGTAATAAGTGTCGTCTAGAATGTGGAGAAACCGGACCCCTCAGACACTGCTGGTGAGAATGGTTGAGCCACTGCGGGAAGCAGTCTGGCAGTTTCTTGAAAAGTTAAAAAGAGTTCCCATCTGACCCAATAATTCCACTGATAGGTATGTCCCCAAGAGAAAAAAAAACCAAAGTCTACATAAAAAGTTGTACACAGATGCTCAGGGCAACATTATTCATAACAGCCACAGAGTAAAAACAACCCAATTACCCAAAGTCCATCAACTAATGAAAGGGTCAATGTACTATTAAATATTCCACATTTTGGAATACTATTCAGCCTTAAAAACCAATTAACACTGACACAGGTTACAACATGGATGGACCTTGAAAACATTATGCTCCGTGAAAGAAACCAGGCACAAAAGACCACAGGTTGCGTGGTGCCGTTTATATGAACGGTCCAGAGAAGGCAAATGCATAGAGAAAGCAGATGAATGGCTGCCAGGGACTGGGGAGGGGGAGGGGAAACAGTTGGGGGGGTGAGGCGTGGCAGCAGGATAACTGTTGACGGGCATAGGATTTCTTTCTGGGGTGACAAAAATGTTCTAAAATGGATAGTGGTGATGGATGCACAGCTTTGTGACTATACTAAAAACCACTGAACTGAACACTTTAGACGGGTGAATTATATTGTATGTGAATTCTATCTCCATAAAGCTGTTTTCTTAAAATGTGCCATCTTCTGCCACAGAAATACACTGAAGGGAGACCACACTGCTTCTTAAGTCTTGCACTTTGGTGCAACAGTGACTTGTGGAGAGAAACTCCTACAAAGACTCCTTAACCCCAGGGAGCTATTCCCCACAGGAGAAGAAGACCTCTCAAGTCTGAGGAGCTGGGATCAAGGCCAAGCTCTCCTTTAATGGCTGAGGGTCCCGGCCCAGAAGGGACTTCTTAGGGTGGCAAGGGAGGGCGGAGCCAGTGCAGCTACACCTTCCCTGGCACCAGGGGTGTTCTCTCTTCCCAGGAGGAGCCTGAGGCCTCAAGGTGCTCCTGCAGGAATGGCTCCCCCTCCCCTGTGCACAAGGAGACATGGGAGACATGACCTAGAGGAAGAGGGGGCAGTTTGCACTTTCACAGCCACCCCGACAGTGGTGGCAGTGACCTGCACCAGGTCAACCCCTCTCTGCCCCCCACACTGACCAGAGACACTGCAGGAGAACAGGGGTGACAGGAACTTTAGAGCCAGCCGACCCTCAGGCCTGTGGCCCACTCACGTCACCTCCCATGTGAGTGGAAAGAAGGTCAACTGCCCACAGAATCGTCAGGGTGCTTGAGGTTACATGGGGTGACCTATGTAGAGTACTGTGGGCAGTTTCTGGCACAGAGGAAGCCCTCAGTTACAGGGAGCTCCCTCCCTCCTCTTCCCTTTCCTTTTGAGCTCTGGAGGTCAGATATGGGTCTGAAGGGCAAAGAAGCCCAACAGCTCTCTCCAGGAATAAAGTCTACTGGGAAGCAAGTCAGATGCTGTCAATACCGTGCCAATATTCCAGAAATTTCATCACTTCACATCTAAACCAAATCTTGTTGGGAGCATGGGCTCTGAAGTCCAACACCCTAGATTCAAATCCCAGACTTACTTCTGAGCTATATGACCTTGGCCAAGTCCCCCATCATGGTAGAGGCTCGGTATCCTCATCTGAACAGTGAGAACACCAATCCCTTCCTCAATAAGCTGATTTGTGACCAGCAGTGTGCACAGAAGGTGCACAGGAGGAACTCCTCAATACATGTTGGCTATTATTTTTATTGTTGTTAATTTCACATTATTCTCATTACTACAGCCAAATTCCTACTAGCTACTAGCGCTTCGCACCAAAACCCGCATCTAGAGCATACAACCCAATTCTGGTTGCTTCAGCAGAGCCGCAGAAAGCGTCACACTCCGACCATCTTCCTCCCACTTGGGTGACTGCAGTCTGGCAGCAGTGGGCAGCCACAGCCTCTAGCAGCCCTTGATGAAATCTGTCTGGGGGAGCTGGGGCCACGTTTCCCAGGTTTCAGGCTGAACAGAGCTCCACCCCCACTGGACATGTTCTGAGTTCAGAACCATCTTCCTGTGTACTTTTTCCTGGGTGGGACGGGTCTGAGAGAAGGTACTCTGAGTCCTAAGAGTCTGCTCCTATCAGAAGCTGCCAGGCTCCATGGGCATCCCCTGGGCTGGGCTACCTGCTCTGAGGAAGAGGAACCTGTTAGCAGAGCTCCCCAGAAGGGGGCGCCATCAGTCCGGGCTGAGCCTTTCACCAACTTTCAGACTGAAACCAGGCCTGACCAAAGCAAGCAAAAATCCACGCAAAGCTACAGAGTCTGTGCAGCAGGGATGCCAGGCTCACCGGGCACCAGGCCACATACCTGGTTTCCAGAGACTGCCCAGGTAGCCAGCTCCTCTCACCAATGGCTGGCCTGGACCTGGAACAAGCTGCCTTCTCCCCAAGAATGCAGAAAACACCCGTGATGATGATCTTCTCAAGACACCAGTACAAGGATTCAAGGAGTGACTATAAGCTACTGCCACATGAACTTGAATCATGTAAGCAAGTCCTAATTCTGAGCCAGAGCGATCACCTGAGAGGGGAACTGCCCAGAGCCAGCAGCACAGCTTTGGAACAATTTCAATGGAGACAAAACTCCGTCAAGAGCCAGTTAACTCCTGGATATGACCTACCATCATTCAGAGGCAAGTCTAGGTGAATCAGCAATTTGGGTTCCTAACTTGGTCTGGCTCCAGCTCCGTGCTGAGATAACTCATGGGCCTTAGGGTCTCTTTCCAGATTCCTACCACCCCTGCTGCCAGGACCATGCAGGCTCCAGAGCTCTGTTCTCCCACTCTACTCCTCAGCAGGCTTAAAAAGGGCTCCTCGCCACCCTGCTTCATGCTCCAGCACTGCTGGGACCAGGCCCCGACATTCAAACAGGAGCACAGAAAACCAAAAGAGCAAGAAAACTACCAAGTACAGGGCCTTTGAGAGCTGGGAAGACAGTGTGTTCTCTGAGGCTCATCTGCTCAATTGCAGAGTACTCAGGAGAAAAAGAACCTCAAGAAAGTCCCCTGACCCAGCCCTAGACCCATCCTGGCAGGGTGAGCAACATGCGGGTTATGTGCCTTCCAGGCCTCCACATCTACCCTTCCCAAAGGCAGACCTAAGGGTAGGGGTAGGGGTAGTGGTGGGGGTGGGGGTAGGCACCGTGTGGCTTCAAGAAGGTCTGGGATAGAGAGAAAATACTGGTTTTGTTATTGGCTTCATTATCATTACGAGATCCGGGTCCTCGTCCTATCTTTATCTTTACCACCAGGAGTTACTCTGTCATTTTGTTTCTTCATCTAAAACACAAAGCTAAGAATACTTACCGCCCACAGCTAGTATGAGGATAGAACTTAACACATGTAAGGTCACCCAAGGCCAGCCTGTCTGACCTTACCTTTGCCCACTCCAACGGAATGACCAAATCACACCACACTATAACCCCAGAGACCATGTGGGAGCCCCTCATATTTAGTAACAGGGTGGCTGTTGCCTTAGGTAGCCATGATGGAATGAGGCTGATGCATGAACTATCTGTGAAGACGAGCCTTTGGCAGGTTTCTCTCAAAATGAACATGATCTCCCTTCATCTCCATCCTGACTCACAACATTATGGGTTGAAAGTGATCCCAGAGGAAAACATGAACCCAGAGGGAATGTGGAAAAGCATCATAGCCGGCAGGGAGCCACCCTACCTGATGACACAGTTGCCTCGGTTGGATGCAAAGATGACGATGGGGGCGATAGAAGATTCCAGGGCCCGGTGCAGGTAGGTGAAGCACTCGATGTCCAGCATGTGGACCTCATCAACGAAGAGCACGCCTGGAACCAGCTCAGCAATGCCCTGATCAATGTACTTATTCACCACCTTGTTAATCTCCCCTCGAAGTTTGTCTAGGAGACAAGAAGAAGAGACAGGCAAGTCAGGTGGGGAAGAGGTCACCTTTTCTCCTCTTCCCCCATCCCAACTTGATCCAAAGCCAAGTGTGGGGCCCACTTTTACTGCTAACTATATGACCCCAGGCAGGTTACGTCCCCACTTCAGTGTCATGATCGCTGGAAGGAAAACAGGAAGAAGGACCACAGAGAAGTCACAGAACTGGCAGCTTCCCCTGCCGACATGTTCTGTTAAGTCTGTAAATGGCTTTTACAGTTTTGCGTGTCTTCACAGGGGCATACACCCCCCAGTCACGCTCTCCACTTTGCCTTATTACTCACACCTAGTGCCCTGCCACATCCCAGAGACACAGAAGTTGGGGAGCCCTGCGTGAAATTAGTTTTCATATGCAAATGTTCCTGTTCTGCACTCAGCAAATGACCCTTTCTTTTGGTCCTGTGTGACAAAGCTTAGGTTAATTAAATTTCAATCAAGTACCTAGATGAAGGAATAGGGTGCTTGCAGAGTCCTCTCTGGAAGAAACCTGTGAGGAGTGCAGGTTCAGAGGAAAGATCCAACCTAAGAGTTCTAGAGAGACAGGTCTCTCAAGAGTTACAAGAGACCACCTGAGGTCACAGTCCTCATTCTCCAAACCAGCTCCTGCGCTATCGTGAGGAGGGAGCTGCTCACAAACACAGAACACGAAGATCGGACGCTGCACCTTACACCAAAGCTAGGAGGCAGGGATGGTCAGAAGAGGAGGTCGTGGTCAAAACCATGAAAACACAGAAAATGCTCTTGGTGACTCTATTAGAAAGGTCTCAGATCATTCCACTGGCTAACATGAAACAGATCACAGAGGCTTTAATGTTTAGCATTTTAAAGTGACAGAGCTATAGGTGGTGCTTGGAAAAAAGAGAGATGTACCAGTTGGGAAGAGAAGCAAGGTAAACTATAGGTCCACAAGGAAGCAACAACACTCCTGCCATCTCTGGGAAGTGCACAGGAAGCTGAGCCGGGCGGGCTGGGAGCTGCCTTGCGGCTGCAGGACACAAGACCCAGACCGAGGCTGTGGAGCTGGCTGTGCTCGGGAGTGCTCTGGCAGGAGCTATCCTGCACAGCTGGAGTGATACCGTCCACTCTGGGACCTCGAAGGGACCAGACAGTGTGATGGCCTCCATCTTCAAGGATGAGCGCAAGGCCAGTGAGTGCGTCCGAGAGGCTGCGCCGGTGCTCAGGGCCAGGCAGCCCATGTAGCCTTCTTCACAGCTGTCTAAAGCAGCCACGGACTGCTCGGGTGAAGTCAGGCTCTGAATGATGAGAAGAAAGAACCTGTCCCAAGGCATTTCCTGAGGTCCGAGGATTCACTCAAAAAGCCTCACACAGTACACATCGGAATCCAGGCCCCTATGGTTCTGGTTCTTGCTCGCAGGTCTTGCTATTTCTCTTACCTGTGATTTCTGTCTTCTTCGGCTTCATTAACTGGCCCATCATAGACAGGATGTCTTGTCCCCCCTGCAAAACAGAAGACTCACAGAGTCAGTGCCTCTGCAAAAGTCTCAACACCACCACCATCATACTGCTTCCCATTGTCAACTGGACACAGGGTCCTAGGTGCGGAGACCCCAGGCACCCTCACTGGAAAGCGTGAGGAGCTTCTAAACACAGAGGAATTTTTAAGAGGTTCCCCTTGGCCTGCAAGAAGGAGCACAATTTCTTCATGGGAAGTACCAGCTCTGTGGGGCCTGCCCCAATCTCCTTTTCCAGCCATAATCCTTTTCTGATCCCGCATTCCCTGACTAGCCACAAAGGACCACGCCCTTCTCTGAGCACCTATGCTCTTGCACGAGTCAATGCTTTTGCATATTCTAGTCCACCTGCCAGGAAGCACAGCCTCTTTTCCAGGAAGCTCCATTTACCAACATTCAGGTCAAACGCCCTCATGGGCCATCTGATGCCTACCCTCTGCCGATGTTCTGGTTCCTTTGTGGACTGATGGACTGTTGAGGGAAGTGCAAGGACGTACTTATCTGTGTACCCACGTCTCCTCTCTCTAGACTCAACTGCACAGTCACATTCAGCAAGTCCTGCCCTGGAGCTGCTTGGTCAGGAGAGTCGACCCTGCAGGAAGGTCGGCGGCTAACAGGCTCACCACCCCCCACCCCACGCCCTCCCGCCAGCCCCTCCCAGTGCGGTCTGCGAAAAGAGGTGCTGTTCTGTCATCTGCCTAGCAGCTCGTGATCCCGTTCTGCCAGGCCCTGGGACAGAGGTGGAGGTGCTCACTAAATGTTCAGCAAAAAACGTAGCGAATGTTTCCCGAGAACCTACAACATCTGATCCTGCAGGGTAGGAACTATTATGTCCTCTTCACAGAGGAGGAAACTCAAAACCAGAGCGCACTAAATCACAGAAAACCCAGGGACACTAAGTGACTAATGGGAGGAGCTCATTAGTGTCGGAGTGACAAAATCCCTGACTTCCAACTCTCGGCCAAACACTCTAACCAAGGCGAAGGCTCCTGGGAGGCTGGTTTGGGGACAGCTGTTCCACACACTGAGGGACCTCTTGGTCCAAAACAATTCTTCAGCAATCTCTTGGCCAAGGCTGTAAGGGGCAAAGCACCCAGGGATCAAAGTTCAGGTCAGAAAGCCTAGTCCCTGCTAGGGAAGAGGTGGACTCTCGTAGGATAAAGAGGAAATCAAACTGAAAGACTGCCAGCAGGGGAGAGTTGGCGTTTCAAAATCACACATTTTGCAGAGACATCGTACTGTCATACTGTACTTCCCCCGCATTTTACTAGTCAAGGCCTAAGTACCCACCTTGTCGGCACGAGGAGCAGACACAACTCCCGCTCCGAGCTAAAACAACTCCCGCTCCGAGCTAAAACACTGAAGAGGCTGCTAAGCAGGGGGAAAGACACATCTTTGTCAGGCTTTCGGAAATCCTGCAAAGGGCTCCAAGAACACTCCTGCCCTCCACCATTAACACCCAGAGAATCCCGGGCGTGAGCCCACTTGCTGGAGGGAAGCCACAGAAGAAGCTGGCTAGCTCAGGGCCAGAGGCTTGGCTGGGATAAGAAACAATACACATGAAATCATCTGTGACTAGAGCATTTGAATTGGAACAAAGGAGTCCCTCGTAACTCATGTCGATGGTAATTGCTGAACATTACAGATAGAAAAGGACCGTCTGCCCTAAGAAATGGCAGCAAGACTCTGACAATTCATTCCCAGAGCTTCCGTGCACACACAAAAGGGCTCGTGTGCCAGGTCACGTCGGCATTGAGGCCCTACCTGCGGCCGTGCGTTGGCCACATCCAAGTCGTGCAAGGTCACGTCCTGGATGATTTCTTTCTTCTTGTGCACATCCCCCTTTGGCAAGGGGACATACTCTTCAGCTTCAAGGTCAAATTCTGTGGCGTAGGTATCACACCTGCCCTGCCTCTGCAGAAAGAAAGAAACCTGAGTGCCCGGTGAGTGTTCACTGCCAAGTCCCCAAATGGCACAGTGCTAAGTGAGATAAAAGTCTCAGTTCCCAACTGCGAGCCTGACAGCCTACTCGACAAACTCCAAATACGCCCCACGCCCCCACTGCCAAGAGAAGGAAGCTATCTGCTCATCACTGGGCTCCAAAAACCCAGTTGAAAAACACCTGATACTTTCTCCAAGAATCTTTTCCCCCCTCTCTTTCTTTTAACTGTATGCAATTCCTGATAAAGGGCAAATCCAGTAGATTAACTGGAGACAGAGGGAGCTGTTCAGACTCTTTTGTAGGTGGGTGATTTATCGTATGATATGAAGTATTATGCTCATCCATTAAACAGTGAGGAACACTGTACAGGACACTGAAAATCAGATATAAAAAGAATGCCAACTAATGCAGCATTCCTTTCCACATGCATATATCTTGGGAAGAAAATACCAAAGAGATAAAAGGAAGATTAAACGCACTGCACACTTCAATTTGAAAATGACTACAGTTGTTCTGCTTTCTCACCCGGTACTCCCCCTCTAAACAGGCTTTAGTATTTTTCGAACAGACTGTCTATTTTAATCATGAGAAGGTTAAAGAATGAAGATAAAGGGGAAGCAAACTTTATTCAACATAAAGGGGCAACTGCTGACCTTCCCCCAGCATCCCACCAGACGCCAGCCCCTCCCTGCATCCCATATCCCCTGAAGAAAGCACCCCCCAGCACCCCCACCCCCTGTCACCTAGGCCTCCTTGTGCAAACCAGGCATAAGGTTACCTTCACGGCCCCGCTGTTGGCCTCAATGTAGATCACATCTCCAGCCTCTACTCGCTCTTTCTGCAAACTTTCAAAAATGCTGGGGTCCAGCTAAAAAAAAAAACAAACCCAAAAACATTTGACTCAGGGAACTGTAATACATATTGTATCTATTTCCGACATGTTGTAAGGTACCTTTCCACAAGAGACTCGAGGTAGATAATGACCGTATGGAGAAAGCGTATCTGTGGGGGGGTGGGGGTATGTATGCGCGTCTGCGGATGTGTCTGTGTGTATGGACGTATGAAACAACTGGCTTTGGGAACGTGTGTCCTAGAGACAGCTTGAGAGTGAGTGTACCCAAGGGGAACGCAAGGGAAGACCTATTACCCTCCTTCCTCTTACTCCTGAGGTCGCAAACTGGCAAATATGGCTCTCACTGCTTTTAGGTGAGGTCCACGCTGTCCGTGGGACCACAGGCCCTAAGACCATCCCCTTTTGAGATTGCTCTCCCTGCTTCAATTCTTCTCCTCCTCACCTCGGGAGGGGTAGAACTTCCTGCATGTGAAACACCCACTGGAACCTGCTTGCTCTTCGTGGCTGGCACTTGGCAGTCCTATGATTTTGGACAAGACTCTCTGACCCTCAGTTTCCTCATCTGTACAACAGCACCCAGGTGTAAATATCCAGAGGGAAACACAAACCAAGCCTTTTGATTCAAATCTGTGCCTGCTCCCTGGAGCCTGCCTGCTTATGTCTCCAGGAAAGAAGAGGAGCGCATTTTTGACCACTGCTTCTCTCCTGATCGTCCAAATTCATGCTACCCTTAACGTTCCAATATTCTAGGACAGCATCTTTTGTCAGGAATCAGGATTTAAACCTAAGTTTCTCTCTGTTAAACTTCAAGGAGAGCTGTTTTTCTCAAACTTTATATTTTATAATGTGAAAAAAACTTAGGCTTTGTCTCAAACAAAACTAAAGAGTAAAAACTCAGGGCTCAGTGAAAGAAGCCAGACACAAAAGAACACATGCTGTATGATTCCATTTACATGAAATGTTCAGAAAAGGCAAATATATACAAACAGAAAGTGGATTAGTGGTTGCCAGGGGGTGTGGGTGGGAATGGGCACTATTGTCAACAGGCAGGAGGTTTCTTTTGGGGTGATGAAAATGTTCTAAAATTGGATGGTGGTGCGACCTATACCATTCTGTAAATAGATAAAAATTCCTTGAGTTGTATGCTTAAATTGGTGAATTTTATTTAAAATTAAATCTCAATAAAGCTGTTAGAGACAGTAACCACAGGAACATACCCGGGGCTCTGCGTCACTGGCGGGGTGGGGCCTGGCAGCCTCCTACAGCAGAACAGTGCTTGGTAAGCCCCTGACGCAGGGCCTGGCATGAGGGAGGCACACGATAATGATGGCAAGTATGGTAATTCTCCTCCTTCACGGTTCAATACCTACACCAAGTATCTGAGCTCTGTTTGTCCAAATATCTTGTACATATGCTCAAAGTAGCTAGAAGTACTCATTTGGGAAGAAAAAAAATTCATTTTCTCTTTTATGTTATTTTCTTGAAGAAACTGTGCAAAGCAGCCTAGTGGAGAACTGAAATGTAAACTGCGTGCCTTACTTCAGCTCTCCTACACTGGGGAGTACTCCTTTTTTTTTTTTTTTTTTTTTTTTGCCNTTTAATATCGGTTAATTTCCCAAATGAATTGACTGAAGACGTAATTACTGGAAAAGCGGCAGATCCTACCAAGAAATCTAATTAATACAGAATGGGAGAGATGAGGGGGAGGTTTAAAAGAGATATTTGCAGAGGCAAGCTCCTGAGATGGAAAACCTGTTAGGAAAAAGAAAAATGACCCTCTGAAGAAGTGACATTTTTATGATCTCCATAAAGCAGTGACCAAGAAACCACCTTACAGAATCAAAGAACCATAAAATCACAAAGAGTGAAGATGGAGAAATTATATGGTCAATCTACCACAGTTCACAGATGGGCAAACGGAGGCCCAGAGAACTCAACTTACTCCCAAAGGTCACCAGAAAGTTGGAGGGCAGATAGCATAACAGCTGGGACTCAGAGAGTCTGCTCTGCCACTTAACCAGCTGTGCGAGCCTAAGATAACTGCTTAACCTCCTGATGAAGCCTCAGTTCCTTCATCTGTAACATGAGGGAAATTACACACATGGGCACACATACACGTAGAAAGCTATACATGACAGCAGATGAGATATTTGTTGAAGCACTTAGCCTGGGCCTGACACATCCAGTAAATAAGAACTATGATGCTATTATAATTATTAAGATATTGTTTATTATAAATAATAAGGCAANACAGCAGATGAGATATTTGTTGAAGCACTTAGCCTGGGCCTGGCACATCCAGTAAATAAGAACTATGATGCTATTATAATTATTAAGATATTGTTTATTATAAATAATAAGGCAAAGCCTACAATCCCAATTGCTGCGTTTCTCTAAATGAAGGCTCTCACAGTAACAGCTACCACGTCTTAGATAACCAGGAGCTATCCCCCAGAGCTGCAACTTTTATATCCTTCTAAGAACTCTACAAGATAGGCAATCATTATCCCCATTTAACAGATAAAGAAACTACTGCTCAGAGATTAAGTCACTTGCCAAAAGCCGCGCTGTCAGCAGCAGAGCCTGGTCTCCCGTTCAGACTTTGCCCGACTCCAAACCACACTCTTCCCCTGGGCACCCCTGCTACCAGCATCCCCAAGGTTGACAGGACAAGTGTCTGAGGAAGGTAATGGAAGGCCTCCCACACTGCCACCACTATGGCTTCTCCACAAAGCCCTAGCCTGAGCAGTCAACCACTGAAGCCACTACAGGTTTCTAGGCCCTGATGCATAAAAAGGAACACAGTCAGGAGTCTGTGTTTGGCCCCTTGGGATGTCCATCCGTCATCTGTTATACAACTCTTACCAGANTTTTTTTTTTTATTTTTTTATTTTTAAAGATTTTATTTATTTATTTGACAGAGATAGAGACAGCCAGTGAGAGAGGGAACACAAGCAGGGGGAGTGGGAGAGGAAGAAGCAGGCNCAGTCAACCACTGAAGCCACTACAGGTTTCTAGGCCCTGATGCATAAAAAGGAACACAGTCAGGAGTCTGTGTTTGGCCCCTTGGGATGTCCATCCGTCATCTGTTATACAACTCTTACCAGATTACTCAATGCTGCTTCTTTCTGTGAGCATGAACAATGATACCTGAAACATTAATCTGCAGGTTCAGAGACAGGCCCAGAACCTCTGACACATGGTCACAATACAGGATACAGGATGGCAAAAGGTAGACACGACTAACCACAAAGCTCACGTTTTAAATTCCTAGGAGTCAATGAGAAAAGAGCTATCTTTTATTGGGTCTTCTGTATACTCGCCCTATTCTAGGTACTGTTTAATACGCATAACATCCCCAAACAGCCCTGTGACGTATCATCACCCACAGTGTACAGAGAAAAGTGGGACACAGAGAGGTTACAACACTTGCCCAAGGCCACACGGTGCTGAGAGATTCTGAAGCAAGACAAAAGAGTCCACACATAGGTACTCACTTTCAACTGTTTGGTTCCTTTGGCCGTTTTAAGTCCTATGATCACATGGCTAATGGTTTTGCCGTACCCTCCCATGGGGTTCTCTGTCTCACATGGAGTCAGCTCTGTGACTTCGCCTTCATAAACCTCCTTGGTCTCCTTTATCCGCAGCCCTGGAAGAGATGGCAGGTGAGCCCTGGTGAGAAGCAGCATTTTCTCTCACATATTCATATTCTCTCTCTCTTACTCCTTAATAGCCTTTTTAACCACAAAACTTCCATGTCACCAAGACTGACAAGTCAAACTTACTAATGCACATTCAAGGGTATCACTCTGGGTAGAAAAGTACTACAAACGTAAAAGTAACCTGGAGGAACTATTCAGAATGCAGAAAAACAATTTTATTTCAACTTTTCAAAGGGACTTTCTAGGTTCAAATCTAGAAGTAAACAGACAAGCTATCATTCTCAAAATCAGCTCTGACACCTGCTACACCTCCAAGGGGATGAAATTTAGCGTTAGCCTCTAATGCCTCTGAACCCAAACCATCTACTCCACTGGAGCAGCAACTACACACGCCTTCGTATCCTGCATTTTTGACTCTCGAAAAAAAGTTTAAAGCCAGTGGAATAACTCCCCACATCCCTTGTGACACTGTCAGGCCTCAGCTAGATATAATTAGAGGTCCACACCAACAGCGAGTGATACTTGACCTGCCAGGCGTCCTGGGCCTCTGGCTGACCCTCAGTGCACACCCAAAGAAGGAAGACCAGTTGTCATTCAGTATTTGCAATGGGTTGTCTTACAAGTTTCCAAGGCCACAATTTCCAAAGCAACCCCCCAATAATAACGCACGATCTTCAGATTAGAGTATTATCAGTGAAGGCAAATGTCTCTCCTTGTTCTAAACATCAGCCACATTAGCTGCTCAATACATGTTTGTTGTCAGACAAACTAAGAACTGTGGGCAAATTAATTTTTAGAACATGATCTCAGTGCCTTTTTACGAAATGTTTTTGCTGCCTAAAGTACTTCCCTCCTTTTTGGCTTCACCAACTCCCCAGTTCAAATACTTACTCCTTCTAGAAAAGCTTGCCTAACACACCTTCTTCGTCACCCTCCAGGTGACTCCCATGACAACACTCACACATGGGATTGCTGGGACTCAGGCAACCTGACTCTCCCTCTGCTAGACTATCAACAGCCACAAACATAAGTGGATGAATGGAGGAAGTTACTTGAGGGTATGAGGGGGTGTCATCAGGCAGACCAATCAGCACCCAAGAAATACGTCTACAGATACTTGTGCACATTCTCTGTAACCACCGAGATCTCTAAGGAGGTTGCCACGTGATGCAACAGCCCAGGTCCGCCATAACACCCTAACACCCAGGTCTAGTCTGGATCAAACCTTTCTGCCTCCAAAGTCAACACAAGCATGTCCCTGCTCATGGTGCAGGGGGACAGGGAGGAGTGACTGGAGAGGGCATAAGGAGCTTCTGGAGTGCTTTTTTTTAGGAGCTTCTGGAGTTCTAATGTGTCTCTTGATCTCAGTGCTGGTTACATGAGTGTGTTGAATTTATGAAAACTCAATGAGCTAAATACCTATGATTGTGGGTTTTTTTCCTATGTATATGTGTGTGTGTGTGTGTGTGTGTACACACATATGTTACACATATGTTCATAGCCATACATATATATTATGCTTAATAACATGTTAAAATCACAAAAAGAAAATTGTGTTTGTCTAATAAAGCAATGATAATTACTAGTAAGTAAAGATTTTCTTACAACAAGAAAACAAATGCATACCACTGAACACTGCTTCTCTGAAAACACATGCGTACATACAAGTTCTCCCCAATTCCCAAAGTCCGGGTCAAGGGACACAAATGTTTTTCTCCAAAACCACAGATGTATCACAGGTAAGTTAACAGCCAATAAATCGGTTTTCCTGGGATTCTACACCAACAAGAAAACCATTTTCAGTCCCTGTACCTGCCATCAATCCAGAGGCAAGGAGGGAAACATCCTTGGGTCAAACTAGTTGACGATGCATTCAAAAGGAGTCCCTACATTTAGGGAAAGCTGCAGGCCACACCAGGAGGAACACACTATAAACCTCTAAGTGTGGCAGCCTCTTCACCTGCATAAGCAGCCTTCCTGCCCAGTCTAGAGAGGGCATGCATGTCAATGCCTCATTCGATCCTGCACTGGAATCATGAGGATGAGAGGAGGGATCAGCACATCCCAACCTAGCCCTGTGAAACAGCCAGAGTGAGTACACCTTATGTCCTTTTACAGATTTTAGAGAGGGGAGGTCAGCTCCAAGAGGTGGAGCCAAGGGCCCTTTCTTCCTTCGTGGTAGACCCCAGACGAAGGTCCAAGTCTTCTGGTTCTGACACCAGCTCCTTTCCACCATGCCACACCACACCACAGGGCCCCAGCTGGCTGACAGCCTTTCCAACAACATTTGGCTCTGTCCTTTCCCCTTCAGGTAATATGTGCCCACTGACCTCAGCAGTCCTTTTCTGCCAGCCCTTGGGTGTGAACCTAGCCTCCATCTAATTTATGCTTTGCCCAAAGGAAAAAACAGAAATGTAAGGGAAACTCATAGGTTAAAAAGATATAAGACACATATCAACCAAGCTATCATGCAGGCCCTTATTTGTATCCTGATTCAAATAATAATTCAAAAAAATTTCGAAAAAGAAAAAAACACATTACAACATGAGACAACTGGAAATTTGAACACCAACTAGATATTTGATGACATCAAGGAATATACTGTTCATTTTTTCTAGGCATGACAGTGGTACAGTGGGGTTTTCTTTAAGTCCTTACTTTGCAGAGATACATACTGAAATATTTATGGATGAAAAAGTAGGTCTGCAATTAACTTCAAAGGATCTGGGAGGGGAATGATGGGGACTATAGATCAATCAAGATTAACTACGAGTTGAAGCCTGGTGATGGGACCATGGGGGAAGGTCATCCATCACTTGACTCCTTTTTGTACATTTGAAACTTTCCAAACTAAAAGTTAAAAAAAAAAAAAGAGGAAAAAAAGCAATGAAATACTGTTCTACAACCTCTAGGATCACTACAGTTAAAAGCTGACCGTATCAGGAGTTGGTGAGGATGCAGAAGAGCAGGAAGGTTTGCACTGCGAATAAGGGTGTAAACTGGTACAAATACTTCAGAAACAACACGGTACCGTCTTCTAAAGTTGAACACACGAACACCCTACATTCCTGTAATTCAGCTCCGAGGCGTCTACCCGCTAGGTATGCGCATGCTACATGCAACAACACTGATGACCCTCGTAAACATAGCTTTTTGGAAAAGTAGCCGAACACAGAAGAATATATACTTCTATACTGCCCGACTGCATATACGAGGCTCAGAAACAGGCGTAACTACTACAATGTTAGAAGCAAGACAGTCATTAATTTGGAGAAAGAAGGAAGAATGGAGATCGGGGGTGGACACAAAGGGTACTTTGGGGTATTGGCAATACTCTTTTGACTGGGTGCTGACTGCATGGGTTTTCAGTTTATGATAATTCACTGAGCTATATACTTATGTTCCATGCACTTTTTTGTTCTGTGCACACAAAATGACCAAGTCACTTTAAAAAGAACACTTTATGGGGCGCCTGGGTGGCACAGTTGTTAAGCGTCTGCCTTCGGCTCAGGGCGTGGTCCCCGGCGTTATGGGATCGAGCCCCACATCAGGCTCCTCCGCTATGAGCCTGCTTCTTCCTCTCCCACTCCCGCTACTTGTGTTCCCTCTCTTGCTGGCTGTCTCTCTCTCTGTCGAATAAATAAATAAATAAAATCTTTTAAAAAAATAAAAAATAAAAAAAAATAAAAAGAACACTTTAAGTAAATAATACTAGTGAGACCTGGCCAAGGAGGAACACTGATGGCTTACGTTTAGAAAAGAATATTCTAGTCCTCAGCTGGAGTCTACATCATGGTTCTCTCACCCTCTAGCATCACGATAGGCCTCTGTAATCGTCAGGCCCTGGCTGGACTCAGACCATTTGCCTCAGAATCTCAGAGGCTGGGACTGCCATCGTCATTTGTTTAAAGCTCCCCCCGTGACTCCAACATGCAGCCACAGCTGAGAAGCACTCATTTAAGGAGCGAAGAACTCCGTCCTACTCTCAATGTAGAGCCGTCAACTACCTCTGATGACAGGTAGCCCAGGTAGGGTTTGGGTGTCCTCACCATCAAGCCACCTCTGTTCTGATATGGAAACAGCCCAGTGGCACAAAGAAACACTGCCAATGGTGTCAGACACTCTCGATTACTTCCCACTTTTAAATGTGGTCATTATCTTATCATTGGTTCGGTTGCCTTCTTTCCCCAGAAACCCAACCAGGACAAAGACACTCTGATATTAAAGTTAAGAAGAAGTTCTACTCTACCTTCATTCAATCTGATAGCCTACAAATGGAAGTTTTGGAATGGCCCCAAAAGAAAGGCTGTGTTTCATTTTTGCCTTTCCAAATTCTTAGTTCCTAAACATCAAGACAAAAATTTTCCAAACCTACATGAATGTATCAGAAGACTGTGACATACTTGGAAAATTCTGTACTTTTAAAATGAACTTTTTTTTTAATCAAAACTTTTATATCCCACAGAGATAAATTCCTTCCAGTGGAATGCTCCCTCTATTTCCTGTTAATGACTGTGACATGAAATTCCTTGAGTGGGGAAGAAAGGCATTCCCGTCTCTCACTAGTCCCCGTATTTGTTTAGAAGTCGCTGTGCGCTGACAAGCAGGCAGGGGATGTGGCTGACGGACAATGAAAGCGGCTGTTAGCCGGGGAGGGGGCTGAGCTGGCGCTGTCTCTGGCAACGGCAACACAAATGACACAGGTTTCATCTGCTGGCTCAGGTTTCTAAATCCCTGACAGGGACCTTCATCACGTCAAGGAAACAGCACAGACTCTTTTTTTATTTCTGGTCAGCTTACCGCTTCCTCCCCACCCCTCTGCCAACTTCACAGGAATTCAAAGGCAGAGGAAGATGGGCAGGGTTCCTTTTTGAAGACAGTCAATGGCCTGCCTTTTTATTCTGTGGCAGGATCAAGAAATTCTCTTTACCTCACTGCCATCAAAAGAACTGCACTGCCCTCTCCCCTCAAAAATGGCAAATCCCGAAGCAGATGCCTAGGAAATTTACCTTTATTTTTTCCAATTTTAAAGCATTAAAGTTACTTTTATGCGACCTAAACACATGCACTTATGTAAAAGTCAGTTTTGTCAGATTTGATCAATCAGAAAAATATTTTATAGTGAATAAAAATACATTTGAGATGTACTCAGGTATTTGAGCCAGTTGTAATATCTTACAGTTCATCTCATTAATTAGCGAGTTAAATAAAATCTTTGGCACATGTTCATTAAGTTTTTAAAAAGGACTCAGAAAGATTTTAAACCCTGAAGAGGGTCTTGTGAGCCATGTCCACTGCTATTCCAGATAGGATGCAAAAAGTCCAAAGATGGCGAGACACGGAAGAACACCGGCTGAACCTCACAAACATACGCACTGCTAAAAAAGCAACACCCAAAGTAGGTCCCATTCAGATAAAGTGTAAAGGGCAAAACTCAGCCACACTGCTGTACCGGCTCCGATGAGCACAGAAGCCGCGGCCACACCGCTCCAGTGCCCTGCAGGTCCGTGTGGGATGGGTGAGGGGCTGTGGCCAGCCAGGGCACGGCGACACCTGCGCGGCCCTGCTCTGTACCTCGAGCTGAGCAGTGATGGCATATTTACCTCATATTAATGGTTCAACTACAGGCGTGCTGCACCTACTTTTCTATACGTATATTTCAGTTTCAAACAGCCGCCAGGGGCGCCTGGGTGGCTCAGCCATTAAGCGTCTGCCTTCGGCTCAGGTCATGATCGCAGGGTCCTGGGACTGAGCCCTGAGTTGGGCTCCCTGCTCAGCGGGGAATCTGCTACTCCCTCTATCCGCCCCCCCTACTCATGCTCTTTCTCTCTCTCACACACGATCTCTCAAATAAATAAATAAAAACTTTAAAAAAAAAAAAAAAAGAATGTTTACCTTGTTTTGACGACCAAAGGGCCTGGAAAACTGTACAGGCACTCTGACAAGTGTTCATAACCCATGACTCAGCAACTGTATCCCAGAGATAGACTTCCACATGTGCAGGCACACATCAAGTAGCTTTAGTATCTTGAAAGGCATAAGCTATTTCTACATGTAGATGTGAAGGAAGCTGGGATTTTCCCAGAGCTAGAGCAACAAAAACGGGGCAAGGAGACTGGCCCAGACATCCCGGCTGACAGGAGGTAAATATTTGAAAATGGCCATTTTCTTTTCATAGCAGATCTTCAGAGAATCGGCTCCAGAATCAGACTGATACAGGTTCAGACTGTAGCCCTGCTACTTACTAGCTAGGTTACTATACACAAATCATGTAACTTCCTGAGACTCTGTTTCATCAGATGCAAAACGAAGTCAGAGAACTTTCTCTTAGGGGAACAAAAGGCTATAATCGATGTTGGGGGGACCTGGCATATAACTAGTGCTTGATATGGTAGCTCCCAGCCCCATAAGGGTGTCACCATAAGCCTCAAATCTCTGCCCGTCCCCACATAGTTTCCTCACTCTCTGATAGGCCACAATTCCGGCTCGATGACCAGGACCAGGGGCATTCCAGCATCACGACACACAAAGCTTCTGGCTTAAGTCCAAGCCTTTTCAATGGACAGTCACCTCTAAAAGCATAATAAGGCTGCCAGGAAAATCTGACTTGTTTTTTAAAAAAATCACTTCATAGCCACATTTATTTTGTCAAGTGAGAAACCCCAGCCCCATAGCCAGGGCCCACACTTGCCAACTGCTAAAGTGCTTCAATTAGAAAAGTTGGGTTCTTGTTTGGCTTGCAAAGACAACACCAATGGTGCCAAAAGAAAAATGGTAGTACAACAACTATAAGTCATAAAGGCATCTGAACAACAAAGTGGCTTCAGGGCACTGGGCAACAGTCTTGCCACAGACGTGATACTCACCAATGGCCCTGCGGAAGTTCTCCATCAGCACCTCTGTCTTCTTGATCTCCGTGGAGTAAACTTCGCTCCCCACCATTGGGCAGAAAGGAACCTTACTACCCAGCTCCTGAGCAATAGCCAGAGCTAGAGCTGTCTACAGAAAAAGTGGAAATGCACTTGTTTTACATTCTAGAAAATACAGTAATTCAGAAATACATGCTATTAAAAAAACATGAACCAGGAATAACTGAAAATCTAGTCCTTTTAGTTGTAACATCATCTGGCATGTTTCACACAATAAATGCTGAATGACTTTTGTGGACAGGCGATTTACAACCCAAATGGCATCTTTAATCATCCTGTAATTACAAGAGCTATCACTCACTGACACTTACCAGCGCAGGCCCAACTCTAAGTGCTTCACGTGACCCTCCACTCATCTTACAAAGTAGACACTAAACTCTCCCCACTTTACAAATGAGGAAACAGAGGCATGGAAGAGATTAAATAACACATCCTGGGAACCATTATCTAGAAAATGGCAGAGTGGGAACTTTAAGCCTAGCAGCGGGTTCCAGAGATCGTGTTCTCATTGTAATCAGTAGTCTTCTAAAACACTTCCCTCAGTATCAAAACAGGGCCCTGACTTAATGCCTCGGAACACTACTCCAGGGTGGTTTTTACAGGCACAGGAGGACACCAACCTCCAGCCAATCAGAAAACCACTAATCAGAGAATTAATCACATGACATTCGCTTTGTATTAAGTGGCCCGCACACGGGGAATGACGCGGGAGCTAGGTTCTGAAGCTATGAGCTGGTCTGGTCCTAAGTTATACTTGAACATACCCTTGTAAACTACAAATTGATTTTTAGTAAGATGGCTGCCGTTGGCAGATGCTAAACACAAGCAGATTTAATAGCTGCATGGTCACATATCAAGTATGAAAATCCAATGCATTAGAGCTGGGACAGGACAGGAAAATGTCATGGCGTCTGAATGCCTGTTTTCATCTTTGTTCAACTCTGAAACAAGAGCCTGAGTAAGGTCAGTTCCCAAGGTGCACAGACTAAGCAAGAAAGCAAGCCTTCATTGAACAACAAAGTACATCTCTGAAACAGTATTTTAAAACTGCCCCAGAAAAGGTTCCTCTTAGAAGGAACCTTTTCAGTGCCATTTTGGTGATAGTTTTAAGACGGTAGAATGTGTTAGAGAATCAGCCTGTAGCGTAGCACAAAAAGCACTGGCAGGGGGCGCCTCGGTGGCTTAGTGAGTTGAATGGCTGCCTTCGGCTCGGGTCCTTGTACTGGGGTCCTGGAATCGAGCCCAGAGAGCCCTGAGTCGAGCCCAGAGAGCCCTGAGTCGGGTTCCCGGCTTGGCAGAGAACCTGCTTCTCTCTTCCTCTGCCCCTTCCCTCCCCCTGCTCAGGAGTGCCCTCTCTCTCTCTCTCAAATAAACGAAATTAAAAAAAAAAAAAAAAAAGCACTGGCAAGCAGGGCAAAAACTGGGTTGTAGTCCTGGTTCTGCAACTAATTTTCACGGTGACCCTAGGCACATGGCAAATCTCTGGTGCTGGATTTCCCCACCTATCAAATCAAAGTCCTAGCTTAAATCACAAGTCACAAACTAGTTGCCCACAGCCTGGTTCTGTTTCTCCCTGCTGAGTCTCACATGTGTTTTTAAACTCAATTTGTTGCCCATTTTTTAATGTTGGGAAATTTCACATTTTAAAAATCCAGGTATTTAGCTTCTTTTGAGGAACAAGAAGGTCTGGCCACAATGGGTCCTCATTACCACGCAGTGGTGCCCGGTGAGGACCTCTAGAGCAGTTGCCAGCTTCGGTGAGCACACGCCACTCTGGCCACCCTGAGCCCTCGTGCTTGTACCCAGGCACTTCCCTCATCCCCATGGCCTGAGTTTGTGACCTTGGGGCTGATAACTCTAAAACTGTTATTCTCTGGTACTCCAGAAGCAAAGGGAAAATCTCTGGAGCATGACAGGGTACAATGTGAGGAACAGTCTCTAGTACCACATCCACCTTCTACCCAAACCCACCACCTTCCCAACCGCTCCTCTTTCTCACCCAGGTATCTCCACAGGCCCTGCCTCCACACCTTCAGCTGTGAACCTCAAAGACAGAGACTACATCTGGTTCAATGGCATCCCCCCACCTCTACCTAATACAGGAGAGATGATCATATCCTTCCACTAAAGTATGATAACTGCTTGGTTAAGAAATGTTTCAGGTGTGTCTAGATTCTTCCACTCAATGGTTCCCAGAAGGCAGGTATACAATGCAGCTATTATATTCACATCTGTGCTAGACGGTGCTAGGTCATTTGTATGAGGTCTCACTGAATCCTCCCAACTAGCCTATGAACTTGAAGATCTAGTATTTGATATTGTATTTGATATTTGGTATTGTATTTGACAGATTTAGAAACTGAAACACACAAGTTACTAACTCACCGTAGGTCAGTTACCAAGCAGCAAAGCCAAGATGCAAACCCCAATCCCTAAAACATTATTTCCTTGTGAGCACCCCCTATGTAAATGGCAAGTGGCACACAAAAAAGAGGTCGTTGCCAAAAGAAGACTGAAACCTATTTTCAATCTCATCCGAATGTCTCCTTTCTCTAGAGCCTAAATATAAAGCCCCATAATTAATAGCGCGAGGTCCTCAAGAGTGGACTGTCCATATGAGCCATGGATTTGCATCTCTAAAACATGCACCATAATTCTGCCTGCCACTTAGTTACGCTGCCTAAGCCCTGGATCGCGTCAGCACGCTGTGAAGCAGGAGAGTTACCGCATGCCTTCATACACATGGAAAGGGATTATACTGCTGAGAACTTCTCGTATTTCCTAGGAGGAAAATGATACAATATTACAAAAGGAATGAAGGGGGCGCCTGGGTGACTCAGTCAGTTAAGCCTCTGACTCTTGATTTTGGCTCAGGTCATGATCTCAGGGTCATGAGATCGAGCCCCGAGTCTACTTGACCCTCTCCCATTGCTCCTCCCCACTGCTTGCTCTAGTACATGCACTCTCGCTCTTTCTCTCTCTCTCTCAAATAAATAAATAAATAAATAAATAAATAAATAAATAAAAGGAATGAAGAATTTATGCTGCCAGGAATATGACACACTAGAAAGAACCATGGAAAATGCTTTCTGTTACAAAACACCCAGAAATGAAGGAATAATAATAAAAAATCTAGAGTAATAAACTACCATCGCCTTGAAAGTTCAGAAGGTTTTGATAGCAGAAACCTCAGCAAGATACAGTGGTAAAGGGGAAACCCCTGAATAAAAAGGAGCCCTGAAGGCCATGCATGAGTAGAAAAGGTGAGCCATAACAAAAAATACCCTGACGTACAAGGTATAAACTTATTCGTCCTGCCATGGCTCTGGGCGAGGAGAAAAGTCTCCTCAGCATGTTCTCAAACAACTTTAGAGTTAGTCTTTGCGCTGATGACCAGAAAACCCACGCCACAAATTTCATAGCAAGCGCCCTGGGTAGGGCAGTCGGGTCCCTCACAAGCACTCTCAGAAGAAGCCTCACAAAGTGGATCAGCCCAACATAAGTTCACAAGCAGACAGAGAATACAGAAAAAATGAAGACACTGGGTCATGAACAAGGAACAAGAGGCATCAAAAACAGCCAGATTCAGATTTTTTAAAAAGCCAGATTTTGAAGGAAAAAAAAATTGAACTTAAGAAAGAGATGGTCCTTCTTTACCAAAAACAAAACCAAAAACAAGCTAATCCATGTGGAATGACAGATTTAGAAAATCTCTGTTTTGCAACCACCAATGTGGTAACTCATAGAGCAATAACCATCATCAGAACGCTACACCCTTACAGTGAAAGGATATGCGCAACATCTCAGCGTGTCACTTCCGGTTACTAATTAATTACAAAGGGAACCAGGACCTTCACAGCAGAACCTGGCTTCCGGCCCACCTGTCCTGTCAGCCTCCTGCTAGGATGCAAAAGGCTGCAACATCACCAGTGCAGGGTTCCACCAGGGTTTAACATTTCCTACCGATGAAACAATCAGACAATCATTGTCAGCCTGCTGTAGGACCTTCTTACAAAACAACTATCCTGGACTCTTCAAAAATGTCAAGGTCAAAAAAGACAACAAACCCAAAAAAGGCTGGGGGGGAGGGTTAACTGTTTAGATAAAAAGAGATAAAGGCACAACAATGAATGCAGTGTATGATCTTTGATTGTGTTCTGAATTTAAAAATATAAAAAATGAAACAACCCCAAACTGGAATGACTTGGAGAAATTTTAATATACACTAGACATCAGCTAATGATGTTAGCAACATTAAATTTTCTTGGGCAGACACTGGTACTTTGGTGTCATAAGAAAGAGTATGTCCTTGCACTGACTTTCAAATGGTTCAGAAATAGAGAAAATGCCAATGTCACAAAATATTTACAATTACTTATTTACGTGTGGGGCATAGAGAGGATCATCATACCATTCTTCCAACTCTTTTTCAGGTTCTGAATTTTTCAAAATGAAAAGAAGAAAAATATTCAATGGGTTGGATTAAACAGCAGCTTAGTTACAGCCTACAAAACAATTAGACTGGAACAGAGGTCTACAGAAATTACTCAGAATGCAGCAGAGCCAAAAAGAGAGAAAATATGAAAAAGGGACTGAAAGACAAATAAGACAAAATAAGAACCGCTGGCCCAGGGTTTCCCCGTTGGCACTACTGGTATTCCGCGCTGGATAAGAACTTCTTGTAAGGACCGCCCTGTGCACTGCGGCATGTTTAGCAGCACCTATGCCCTCCACCTACGAGAGGACAGTTGCAGTCCCCTCTCAACCACATTCTGACAACCAAGAATGTCTCTAGACCTGGCCAATGTCGCTTGGGGGGCAAAACTGCCCAGGCTGAGAACCTCTGCAATCAAACATTATCTGACTAGAGCTCCAGAAGAGCACAAAGAGAATAAGGAAATGCAACATCTGAAGAGGTAAAACTGTAATGATACAAATCACAGTGAAACGGTATCAAGAGATACTTATCATAGTGAAATACCAAAACCAAAAACATCTCAAACATCCAGAAAGACGAAATCTTCAAAACCAGGCTTTTCAAAAAGCAAAAACTGAAGCCAACAGGTAGCAAGCATCAAGAGAAATAGTACCAAGAGAAAACAGCTATCAACAGAATTATATATCCAACACAACGATCTTTCAAAACAAGGGCAACATAATAAATACAAACCTGAGCTGGCAAACTTCTAGAAGCAACTTCTAAATCATGTACTTTAGGAAGAAGAAAAATGGAAGAAGAAGGAAGGTCTAAGCTATAAGAAGGAACAGTAAGCAAATAAATGGTAAATACACTGGACAACCTGATGTTCCCTGCAGAGAGATAATTAAAGCTCACATTTACATGGCACTTTAAAGGTTCTTCACGAATACAGCACTTCTTCCTCTACTGTAAGACACTAGTTTAAGATATACCATCAATTCAATTACATGATTTCAAAACGATCATTCAAGTCATTATCTTACAACTGACCGGTGTAACAACTGTCTGAAATGAGGCACGTGCTACTTCAGAAAAGGTGAAGGTACCTCCCCCGGGGCCCCACAGCAAGTCAACACCAGAGCTGGAATTTAAAGCTTACTCCTTTACAAACACAATCCCAAGCTCCTACATTCCCCTACCAAGTGGCCCTGTTGAGGAACATGCATGACTCAGACTGCGGGCTCTGGTCCATTTCATGTACCTGGCCAGTGCCCCCACAGATCCCAACAAGCCATATTCTCTCCTCTGCCTGGAAGGCCCTTTTCTCCCCTGCAAAGCCAAACTCTCTCCCAACTCTGCAGGGCAAATGTCAAGTCTCAACCCCTCCAGCTTTACCAGGCCTCCATACCACCTCCAGCTCAAATCCCAGCTGCATTTAAGACCAGTCAGTATCTCACAGCTTAGTGGTCAACTGAAGTATTTTGCGCTGTCATGGTTTCCTCTCTCTGCCCTGGACACTGGAAGCCCCTTAAAGATAAAAATCATCTAATTCCTTTCTTCTTTTTCCCCCATCTCTCACACAGCCAGAATAGTGCTAGGTAAAGTTAGCCTTCAAAAAAATGGTCACTGACTGATTTTCTTTCCCCCTCAAGTAAGATGTCATCCCCAAGATTTAATGAAGCCCTAGGCCAACAGAAATGTATTTTCAAGGCAAAGGGACTGGAAAGAGATAAAGGACAAATACTAGACACAATGGAGGCCTCTCTGAGGACTTCATCCTCTCTTCTTTGGAGGTCAGCCAGGATAATTTGAATTTTAGGAGCATGGATTTTAGATACTCAATTGTATTATTGCACATTAGTTTTTCAAACATACGTATAACCAATTTAGCTAAACAAAGACTAGTTAAGACACGAATTCAATTTGGCTTAAACATTAAGATCATTCTCTTGGGTAGATTTAGAAAATGAAAGAAAATGAGTACCTTGCCAGTTCCAGGAGGTCCTGCCAACAAGACAGCTCTTCCAGCCATTTTCTTGCTTTTGATTAATTCTACTATCACACCACATGCCTAGACACCACAATGGAAAGAAATAATAAATCAGTATTAAAATGTTTCACATGGGGAAAAAGTCCAGTTTCTGGTCCAAACAATTCACATACTCAATTCAGCCAACACTGAGCGCCACTACACTGCAGGCACCATTCTAGGTACTGGGAGCAGTGGAGGGTGACAAAAAGAAAGCCTGTGGTCTTGGACCTTGTGGTCTAGTGGAAGGCACACACACAAAAACACTGTAGATCACTACTGTAAGAAAAGGGTAATGATCTGGGGAGGCCTCTCTGAGGACACTGTATTTGACATGTGAAGCTCTGGGCAAAGGGCAGGCAGTGTTGCAGACAAAGGAAACAGCAAATTCAAAATGCATAGCCAAGAGACAGAAAGGCTGCAGTGACCAAAGCAAAGATAAAAGGAGAATGGGAAGATGAGGTTCAACAGGCAGGCAGGGCACAGGACTCACAAGATTTTAGTCCATTGTAAAGTTTGGATTTTAATCTATATGTAATGGGAATAGGCTATGCATCCAGTGATGATTTCTTTTTAAAAGACCTAGATGGCACTGTGTGGAGAATGGTTGGTAGGGGTATAAATGGGAGCAGTGATTTCTACCCTGGGAGCCAAGGGTAGACTCCAGGGGCCCACACACCTCCTGAGATTGTCAACGAAACTGAAAACAAACTGTGTATATAGGTTCCAGGGAGGAGAGTCACTGCTTTCATCAGATTCCCAAATTAACCCATTAAGGGTTAAGAATCAAGGCATACACTACTAGTTGGCCATTAGTTAACTCCCAGAATGTCGCAAAGCAAATGCTGCACGTGAGGTTAAACCTAGGGCGCCATAAGATTAATTGAATGACTTCCAAATCCTCAAGAGTAAATTACTTGATGATTTGTTGTTATACCTTAAGTTCATGCTAACTCTGAATACTATTAAGCCATTTACAGCAATATACGTACACGTACATATATATAAATATGTGTATGTATATATGCAAATTCCATAAACGGGTTACTGATTTTATGTATTTTAGAATGTTTAACTGTAAATTAGGCTGAGAGTCACACTTACTGAACACATATCCCAGGACTACAAGGTTTCTTACGTTGACTTAGGGCAGGCCATAGGTCTTTTCTCTGGGTGGTGACAAGGTCTTGTGAACCCATCTTATCTCCTCTACACCACTACTTCCTATGGACTGTGGAGAAGTACCCTGGTCCCACACTTAAGACAGCCACTCCAAAAATGTGGGTTCAAAGAATATGTGTGGATGGGCTATATTCCATTTTTGACTCAGTTGGAAAAGCACAGTTCCCGAAGAAAGCCCAGATGCTATTCTTCAGCTGTTGCATTTCTAAGAAGAAAATAGAGCTACCCACTATGGTCTTCTCCTAGAGCCTTGTAATATCATAATCCTCAGCACTCCTTGGGAAGAAATTTTCCAAACCGTGGATATGCACTCTGACACACCAGGACCTCTTCCATTTACTCTCAGTTTAAGCTCTAAATTCTCTCCAGTGAGATATGTTCAGTGAATTCTAAAATTTAAAAAGAACTGGAAGGGCCTTTAAAAGATCATCTAGTCTAACTCTGCTTTTTCAGATAAGAGGATACTAAGCACCAAGGAGACTGCTGATGTGACCAGAGTCATGCAAGGACCTGAAAGCTGCAGCAGGATACATATTAATTCAATAAATAAATAAATACTGAGCCTTGATTATAAGTAAGGTTTGGTGTATATAATCATATTTAATCATCTCTACTGTCAGGAAGCTCATATTCATAAGGAGGCATAAAGCATCAGAGTTTAGAGCGTGGATACTGGAAGGCATCTGGGTGTCTGCTTCTTCCTCTCCCTCTGTCCCTCCCCCCAGTCGTGATTTTTCTCTCTCTCTCATATAAATAAATAAAATCTTAAGGAAAAAAAAAAGCATGGATTCTGGAATCAGACAGCTTGGGTTTAAATACTGTCTCTACCACTACCCTCTGAGTGACCTTGGACCTACCTACCTAGCCTGTGTAAATCAAATCTCCTCTGAAAACAGTTCATAATAGTGGCACACATGCTAAAGGGTTTAAGGCTAAAGTGTACTACTATCTGCAACTTACTCTGAAATGCAAAAGTGGATTGATGGATGGATACATGAACAGATGTAGGTTAAACCAATAGAGTAAAATGTTCATTGTAGAATTTAGGCATATAGGTGTTCACTATACAAGTCTTTTAACTTTTTTGTTAACATCTGAAAAGAGGCCGAGTAAAGTAGGTAACAATTATTATGGTGGAGGCAAAAACAAGACAGTGGAGATAACACTGCCTGGCACACAGCAAGCACTCAGCCAGTGTTAGCTATTTTCAATAACAGGTCCTCAGTAAGCAGAAGCTGGATAAAGAGAAATTTCCAAGTCCCCCTGACCCTGTCAATATTTCCATTTTTGGAAAGATGATGCTCAAAATAGAAACCGGAGGCTTTTCTTTGGCCCTTTCTTCTAGCACAATCCGGCTAGGAGGCAATAGTCTTAACCTGGTATTAAGTGCAGGTGTCTATAGCTAACAAACCACGGCAAGGCCAAGGGGCATGGATCTGACCTTAGAGCACAGCAGGCTGAAAAGTGGCTGTAATATCACAGAGAGAGCACTGATTTGAGAGTCCGAAATACACGTGGGTACAAATCCCAGGACCACCATTACTAAACTGAGTGGCAAATGGATAGGTGAAGTGACCTCAAGTGGGAACCCTCAATTTTTTCATCTGCAAAAAATAATACAAAGAGCTTGAATAGTTTCGTGATTATAATGTAGGTGAAATGACTTGGCATCAGTGCCCCTTAAGACAAGTGGATTTGACTGGAAAGGTCAAAAAGGATGCTGGAGTGTGGCTGAAGCAGACTGCTCCTCTCCCTAATTCCCATTTTCCTCCTTCAGCCCCCAAGCCTTGGGAACCAAAGTGAGTCCCAAAGTGAGTTTTCTAAGGTTGATCATTTCCCTACTTTAAAACCCCCTATGGCCTCCCACTGCGTTCACAGAAATCCAAATTCCTTATCACGTCCGACAAAGCCCTGCAGGAACTGACCTCCACCAAAATTTAGTAATTATTTTATTTACCGGTTAAACGTTTATCGTCTCTCACCACGCTAAAATGTAAGCTCCATGAGAGCAGGGACCTTAATTAACTTCTTCCCAGCTTATCCCTGCGTCACGAGGAGAGCAAGGCACAGCGGAGCGGACTCAATCGTGATCTGATGTCAATGAGGTGAAGGAAGAGTCAACCGCCCGCGTGGGGTCAGCACCTGCTCTCCTGGGACTGCCCCTTTCCCAGGCCCAGGGCGGACCTCCCTCGCCGCCCGCGTCCCCGCCCCGTAGCCCATTCTCACTACCCTAAGGAAACCTCGGCGGGACATCCAAGCGCACACCCACCCTGAGCCCCCCACTTCAGCGGCCTCTCAACTCCCGGGCCCGCCCGCCACACCTCTCGCGCGTTCTCCTGGCCCACGAGCCCCGAGGCCGCCTGCTTGGCCAGGCCGCTCTCGTCCAGCCCCAGCCCCTTCACGTGGCTGTGGGAGGCGATGCGCTGCGTCTTCGTGGTGCTCTTCACCTCCTCAATCTTCATCTTGCAGACGCCGGGAGCCGAAACCAGCGTGGAAAACGGAGAGCTAGTACCACACGCCCAGCACCCGGGTTACCATGCGGCTGTTACTAGGGCCGTTAGTCAAGGCCCGCCTTACTCAGCGTTCCATTGGCGAGGACTGGAACGCCTCCGCTCTCCATTGGCTCTTGGCTGCGCCCATCGAGGCTGCCGGTAGGGCTCCGCCCACCCACTTCCGACTGTGTTGCGGGGTTGGCTTCCCCCGCAGCCGGCACTTCCTGCTCTGCTTCTAGGAGGAGAATGGGAAGGAATCTCGTCCCGACTTTGGTCTGGGGCACTAAAGTGGGGTCCTGGAGTCCGGTTCCTAATCGTGCCATCCTATCATCGCATTTGAACGTCATACCCTTCTGCGGAGCTCAAGTTATTACCTCCGATTCGAAGATGAAGGAAACGCGTTTAGAGCTTAAGCTTTGACTTTTACTTACTGAGCAGTTTTATGACTCCCAAGCCATTGCTTTGCCTCCCTGGGGAGGCCAGCTCAACCAACCACTCCCACCCTGGCTCCGCTCAAGATCCTCCCTGGAACTGTTTTCCTCCGCTTCTCCTGGCTTCCACCCTCACCCTTTATTTAAATAAAGTTGGCAGTGAATAACATGTTTCCAAAACTCTACGTCCCTGTAAGGTAGTGCAAGTCCTAAGACAGATGAAGATGCAGACTAAAGCACAATAACTTAGACCAAAAATAATCACATTACTGCACAGTGAATAATCAGCAGAACTGGAGAACTTGACTGAGGACTTGAGGCTCCACAGCCTGTATAATCCTCATCCCATCCCACAACCTTAGATGATAAAACCAGCAAATATGTCTTGTCAGATTTGACACTCCTTTATGACACTCCTGAATGACATCCACACTCCTTCTAACACAATACAGTCTCCCCGTTCATCCATTCATTCAACAAACATTTGTTAGGACCTGCTATGAGCCAGACGCTACAATGCACTAGGGATGATAAAATCTCCAGCATTGACAAGCCAGATCCTTATTTAGGAAACTTGCAACATGAGGTGTGCAGGGACAGGTGTATGCACCTGGTGTGCAAGCCCGGAGCAGGACCTCCAAGAACAGCCTGGAGAGCCGGGGAAGGCATCACGAGGAGAGAATGCCTGTGACAAATCCTGACCAACGGAAGATTTCCTCAGGAGCAATTGGTATGTTACTATTTTACAGGTTAGTAAACTCAGATCCAGAGAAAAGGAGAGACTTGCCTAGAGCTTAGGAGAGCTTGAATCAGGTTTGAAACAGACCTGAAGTCAAATCCTACTGTAGTAATTTCTGACTCTCCCATCTTGTACCTCTCCATTATTTTTGAATCTAGGTTTTTTTCTTTGCAAGATTATCGGGTCAATGTTTGTCTCTCCCACTAAACTGTAGGCATTGTGAGTGTAGTGCACATTCGTGTTCATCATTTTAACCCAAGTGCCTGGCACATAGCCTGGCTCATAATTAAGTCTTTCTATGAATTCAAATAAGATTAGATACCACCACATACCACTTAAGTCATGCGGTTTTGTTGCATGTATTTTAAACACAGGGTTTTTATGGGGCTTGGTAATGATTTCTGCCCATGAATGGAAGCTTTTGGCATTTTCCGAGTGCAAAAGAGCAGAGGCAAAGCCTTGGAAGGCTGAGTTTGTTACTAGTGGCTATGATTCATCAACCCTAGGACACCAAAAAGGCTGCTTAGCACCTCATTGACTTTTTCCTGGTCATTACTCACAAGTAAGGAGCAATTCCTTTCACCCCATAGAGGAAGAAAGCTTTCCCCCAATTAGTAGTCAAAGTGAGGCATTCTATGGGACTAACTTCTTCGTGCCTTATTCAGTTAGGAGAGAAGAGCTTTTCTACATTTAGTATTTTAAGCCCCAGATTTTGGCACGAAGAGGATTTCCTTTCGGAGAAAATGGGGGGCAAGAGTTGGGGAATAAGGATTTTGGAGCTCAGGGGAATCACTAGGAACAGTTGATCCAGTGGTTTTCAAACCACATTCCATGGGGTTGTAGAATTCCTCTGTGGCCAGTATGTGTGGAGAAAGGGAAAGCTGAGGAGGCAGGATGCCAGTCTCATGCCCCCACCTCCCCTCCGCTAGAGCTGTTCTAGCATGGATCTAGTCTAGCATTCTTATTTCGAAGATGAGGATACTGAGGCCCTCAGAGGGGACGGAGTTTGTCCAGGATCACAAATCAATCAAGTAACCTGACAAAGTTGAGACCCCACATCTGGTGTAGAAAGAAGCTGGGCCTGGTGGCAAAGCCAGCCAGTTCCCTTCAGTTCAACAGAAGACTATGTAGCTGGCTGGTGTCTAAGATATGCAGGTGAGTAAAGGGCAGGTGAGGCCCACAGTGGTGGACATATATTGGCTACCCAGCATTCATCCTGCTTTTTCTGGCTACCATCAGTCACTTTCTTTAGAGAACCACCAATCCCTGACTTTGGGTCTGAGTGGTTTGGATGGGTTGACCTCAACCCATAGCTTTGTTTCAGGAGTGGACATGGGATCCCGGCCTGAATGATCAAAGTATCCCAACACCCCCAAAATGATGATTGGTTCAGAAATGTGAGCAGACAGACCAATGACACTGTGTCCTGGTATTTTTACTGGAAATATCAAGAAAGAGTCTTGAGTCATGGGTTTCCAGGTCATCTTTGCCACTTTATGGAAAGACTCTGCCTGAAAATGAAACCAGCACAAAGGAAAAGAAAGCTGGCAGACATTCCTAATGAAATCCTTTACATTCTCGGACACAGCCTTGCCCTACTTGCAGTGTAAATGGCACTGATATTGGGGCTAACATAGATTGAGTTAGGTTTCTAGCCATGGGTGGTGAAAATCCTTGTCAATGAATGACAATACAAGTAACTGTGTGGACTGCCACCTTCCAGCACTGTGCTGTGTGACGCTCCCAGACCTGCCAGCACTCTCATTCCCTCACTCCTATGACCCTTGCTCTTTCATCTCCAGATCCGTGACTCCAAGCTCGATCATCTCAGTCACTGTTTTTCAACCCCTTCTACTTCTTTTTTGCTTTGGCTTCTTTCACACCTGACCTTTGAACCCACAAGCCCAGGTCAAGCCTATCCCTGCCTTCACCACTGCCTCCTGAAGGCAGAATAAACAGCCCAGTAATGAACTCTCACAGATGTGATCAAGGGTGCAAAGACCATTCAATGGGTCAATGGGAAAGGACAGTCTCTTCCACAAATTATGCTGGGGAAACTGGTTATTCATGTGCAAAAGAAAGAAGTTGGTCCCTTACCTTACAAAATATTCAAAAATTAACTCAAAATGGATCCAAAACCTGCACTGAGGAACTTAACATATAAAACTCTTAGAAGAGGGGCACATGATGGCTCAGTCAGTTAAGTGTCTGCCTTTGGGTCATGTCATGATCCCAGGGTCCCGCCTGCTTCTCCCGCTCCCTCTGACCGCTCCCCCCACTGTTCATGCTCTCTCTCTCTCTCTCAAATGAATAAATAAAATCTTTTAAAAAAAAAACTCTTAGAAGAAAACATAGGGGTAAATCTTCATAACCTTGAATTTGGCAATGGTTTCTCTTTTTTTTAAATTAGATTTATTTAGTTATTTTAGAGAGTGAAAGCAGGGGGAAGGGCAGAGGGAGAGGGAAACTCTGAGCAGACTCCACGCTGGGTGTGGAGGATGATGCAAGGCTTGATTTCACAACCCTGAGATCATGACCTGAGCTGAAGCCAAGAATCGGATCCTCAACTGACTCTGCCACCCAGGCGCTCCAAATTTGGCAATGGTTTCTTAAATATGGCACCAAAGGCATAAGCAACAAAATAAAAATAGAGAAGTTGGTCTTAATCAAAATTTAAAACTTTTGTGTATCAAGGATCTATCTCTCAACATTTACCTCTCAACGGAGTGAAAAAATAACCCACAAAATGGGAGAAAACATTTACAAATCACGTATCTAATCAGTGTTTAATATCTAGGAAATATAAAGGGCTCCTACAACTCAACACAAAAAAAAATGAGCAACCCATTAAAAAATGACCAAAGGACTTGATAGACATGCCTCCAAAGAAGATACACAGATGTCCACTAAGCACATGAAAAGATGCTCAATGTTATTGGTCATCAGGGAAGTACAAATCAAAACTGCACTAAGATAGTACTTCACACCCATTAAAGTGTCTATAATGAAGAAGGAGGAGGAGAAGGGTTGGGGGAGGGAAAGGAAGAGGAGGGGGGGGAGGAGGAGAAGAGGATGATGATGAAGAAGGAGGAGGAGGAGGGAAAGAAGAAGGGGAAGAAACAGCAGCAGCAGCTAAAGAAGAAGAAGAGGAGGGAGGGGAAGGAAGAGAAGGAAGGAAGAAAGGAAAGAAGGGAAGGAAAAGAAAGAAACAAAATAACAAGTATTGGCCAGGATGTGGAAATATTGGAACTCTTGTGCATTGCTGATGGGAGTGTATAAAAGTGCAGCTGCCGTGGAAGATGGTTTGTTGCTCCTCAGAAAGTTAAACACAAATTTACCATACGACCCAGCAATTTCACTGCTAGGTATTTACTCCAAAGAACTGGAAACAGGACCTCAGCTGATACCTGCACACAGGTATCATAGCAGCATTGTTCACAGGAACTGTGATATTGGGATTTATAATAAGAAATTCATATTTGGCCTGTTAAAAAAGAAACAACAGACCCAAAATGGAGTCACTTGTGTTAAGCCCCATGGCAACAAACCAAGACTAATACCTAACCTAACTGCAGTTTCAACCCCTTCCAGAAATATGACTTTAACCAGTCAATCTGGAATTATCTAGTCAGCACTATGAGGTAATTTGCCTTATAGACCCCCGTCTTTCCCCAAAGGAAGGAGACCTGGCCTGAAGCAATCCACTCTTTGCTAGGAACTTCCTTTTTCTGCCCCCTTTCTTCCTATAAAAGCCTTCCATTTTGTATAACTCCCTGGAGCTCCCTTCTATTTGCTAAGGTGGGATGCTGCTCAATTCATGGATCATTAAATGAAACCAATTAGATCTTCAAATGAATTTTGTTATTTTAACAGGTCTTTGCGCTGTTTCTGGCATCAAGTTCCTAAAGCCCTTGGTATCTCCTAAGATATGAAAGCTCTAAAGGTCTATTATGGTAATGAGGTGACCTTTGGACTGCACCTTAGGATGGGGACTGGTTACCAGGAGAACCAACCAAGTGATTAAAGGGTTGGCACTTTCAGTCCCAACCCCCCCCCCCGACCTCCAGGGAGATGAGAGGGGCTGGAGGTTGGATCAGTTGCCAGTGGGCAATGATTTCATCAATCATGTGTATGTAATGAAGCCTCCATAGAAAGCCAAAAGGACAGGGTTCAGAGAGGTTGATGAACACGTGGAGATTTGGAGAGGATAATATGCTTAGAGAGAGTGTGGGAGCTTCAGGCTCTTTCCCCATACCTTGCCCTATGAATCTCTTTTCATCTGGCTGTTGATCCATATCCTTTGATACCCTTTGCAATGTTAAAAAACAAAATTCAACTGATTACAATTTAAAGATGTTATTGGCTGGATTCAACAATTCATGAATCAGGCAGTGTCCAATTAGCAGAAAGGCTCTCTGAGGAGCTGTACAAAATGAAAGACTTTTATAGGCAGAAGGGAGCAGGAATAAGGAAGTCCCAGTAGACCCAAAAAAGTAGGTTGTTTATCACAAGGTTACCTTCCTTTAGGGGATGCAGGGCCTATCAGCAGATTATCTAGTGCCAATCAGACGATTCCTGATCATTGGTTTAAGATTCTATTTCTGGGGCACCTGGGTGGCTCATTCGGTTGAGCGTCTGCCTTTGGCTCAGATCACGATCTTGGGCTCCTGGAATGGAGCCCCATGTTGGGCCCCTGCTCAGTGGGGAGTCTGCTTCTCCCTCTGTGTTCTGTCCCTCTGTGTCCTCTCTCTCACTCTCTGTCAAATAAATAAAATAAACTCTTTAAAAAAAATAAGATTCTATTTCTTGGAGAACCAACACTAGTTAAGTCTTGTTTTGGTAATGTGGGGTTTAGCATAAGTGACTCCACTGGGGGTTTACTGTCTTGTTTTTAACAAGTCCCCCCTTTTTGGTCAAATTCTCAGCCTACTCGAAGGATGTAATCAAAAGGTAAAGCATTAATGCTACTCCCAGCTACTGCTCTAGAATCCTGTTTTTTGCTGAATATTTGTGTGGTATTCACAGGTCACAATGTCAGGTTTACATTTTTTAGGTCAATTGTTCTCTTTGTTCCTTTTCTGATATTCTAGTCTTAGGGAAATCATTTGCTTGCTGGCAGTAGCTGGGAACTTGTATTTAAAGCTTTTGAGAGAATATGGCACACCAAGGAGACTATTACACTTATTATAAACAGAATAATTCCCAGTGTGTGGAGTGCACTTCAGAGCCATGGTCCCAAGATTCCAGCCAATCAGAATCAAATAAGCCAAAGAAATACCCAGTGAAGGAATCACTTTTTAAAACTAATTGGCTTATTCACTGATCTTGCATTTCTACTTCCTCACCAGCCTTCAGAATTATACCCCTTTCTGGTTATTGCCAACCTAATTGCCATGCTTATTATTTCAGCCCTAGGCTGATTTCTAGGGGCAGAGCAGACAGAGATCATTTTGGTGGCAACTTAGAGGTAGTACAAAGACCTAAAATTAAATAATATTGATTTTTATAGTAAGAACATTCTTGCCTTTCTAATTCTATTTCAACAAGTCTTAGGGAGCAGAGTGTTAACTTTGACTCCTTTCTAGCACTTGCTAATCTCCCTAAGGACTCCAAAACCAAGGATTTTGTGGTTCCTCTCTACTTATTGCAAGTGATAGTTTTCCTATGGATAGGAAAATACTTTGATTTAAGTCAAAAAGCAGGTTAATTTAAAGGAACATATTAAGTGGTAGGTGGTATCTGAATAGGACATAAATTATGAAGATGGTGCACATCTTTGGGGCTGAAGGAAACTAACAGAACCAAGATCAGCTGGCCGGGAACAGAAGGGTCCTGCATTCCTGGCAGCGTGGAAGCCTCCTACTCCAGCATGGATGACCTGGCTTCAAATCTTGATGTTTTCTGAGCAAGTTATCTCTCTAGGTCCACTTCCCTGAGCTGTGAAACAGCAGTAACAGCATTCACGTATAGCATTTCTAAGAAAATTAAATGACATCTTTCACAAGGGACTCTAGCGTCCGGGAGGGCACAGAAGGTGGTCAGAGTCTTGGAATATAAAGGCATGACCTTGTTTCCCCCCTTAATATTTGCCTTCTCTGTGTGTATCCTGGCCTTAGTGGGTCATTTTGTCATGCTTTTTTCAGCTGAAACAGTACCCCAGGGACTCCACGGGAACTGCTGTGGAGAGCAGAGGTAGAAGTCAGGCTGGAGACAGGGGCCAGGTCAGCAGGGGCTAGTCCTGTGTCTCCTACTGTAACTTCCTCTGCTGGGGAGCAGTGTTTCCATTTCAACAGGCATGTCCCACTGCAATGGGGAAACCTGTCAGCGTCTGCTGGGTCCCAGGGTCAGCCTAGGAAAGCAGCCGGAGCCTGCAGCTCCTGACAGTTCCCAGGGCTCTGTCCTACTGGTGTTGCATGGCAGTGCAGTCAGATGAAAGCAGCAGGTCTGAGCAGAAGACAGGCACTGAGGTTGTTTATGGTGTAAGTCTTAGGGCTCCTTAGGTCTAAGATGCGGAGCAAGCCTGGTAAAGGCCCCTCTATCTGATCGGGTGGGAGGGTATTAGGAGATATTTGTTTATGTAATAAATACAAAAATAGACTCAGTCCTCCAATTAAATGCTTGCATTCATTTCCTACTGTTGTGGTAACCAACTGGCACACACTTGGTGGCTTAAAACATTTATTCTCTTACAGTGCTGGAGGTCAGTGGCCAAAATGGGTCTCAGTGGGCTAAAATCAAGGTGTTGGCAGGGCTTCATTCCTTTATGGAGGAAAAGGCACTGCCCTGCCTTTTCCAGCTTCTAGAGGCTGCCCACTTTCCTGGGCTCATGTCCATCTTCCATCTTCAAAGACAGTTATGGTCAGCGGAGCCTTTCATGATGCCATCTCTCTGATTCTGACCCTCCTGCCTCCTCCTGATAAGGACCCTTGTGATTTCATCAGGCCCACAGGATAATCCAGGGTAACCCTCCATCTCAAGATCCTTCACCGAATCCCACCTGCAAAGTCCCTTTTACCATGTAGGGTAACATACTCACAGATTCTAGGACAGGGACATCTTTGGAAGTCCATTACCCTGCCATGGCCAGACTCCCCCCTGGGACCCCATCACAGGCCCAGACTGATTTCTTTCGGTTGTAGTCCGGTGTCAGAGAGCACACTTTTGTATTGCTTGCCCTGGGAAACAATTCCAGGGTTTCCTCCAGTTGTGGAACTGGATCACATGTTCCCTACCCAACCAGTTGCTATGGCTGGTGGGCTGGACCTGAGTCTCAGACTCACTCTGGAACTAGAGGGAATCAGTCTCCACAGTCACCTGGAAGAGGGTGGTGTGATGCCTCCAAGGAGAATCGAGGAACCTTTCAGAAAAGGAGGGAGTGGATGCTGGCCAGTATAGACTACAATGATCTTGTAAGACATTATTATGTCCAAGTGCAGATGGAAGAAATGGTGAGTCACGCAGCCAGCATGAGATAGGGCTCTGGTTTGAAACCATGTAGGATGAGTTCTTGTCAGGACACCCTCTTCCTCACCCTGTGGCTAGTGGCATTAGCAGATCTGTTTAGTGCTGGGAATGCCATGTAGCACAGCTGGTGGCCCAAGTGACAGTCGCATCCGAGGTTAGTATGGGACATATTGAGGAAGGTACATGGTTAACACAATCACTGGCAAGGTAGTTACCCTCAGAGAAAAGGGAAATTTCCATTTCACTCCTAAAGGAATCTTTAGAAGCCAAAACCTAAATCAAAGAGCAAAGTATAATAACTTCCTCTGGGCAAATTTATAATTAATCCTGGATTAATTGGCCTTAATGAAGTTGAATTAATTACTAGCTGCTTGTAAAGAACTTTGAACTACCTTAGTACAAAATGGCATTAAAGAAACAGAAAGGAACCAGCATCGCATTAATATTAAGAACAAATCCCAAATAATCGCAATTCTGCAGGCCATTTCCTGTCAATCATTTCCCAGGGACCGTGCCCAGCCTGTGGAACTGTATGAGACCCAGCAGTCTGCTGCAGAGGGGGATGTATTTGTGGGCTAGAGGTTTGGGGGTGAGTCCAGTCAAGAAACAGTTATGGAGCATTTGCCTGTGTCAGGCCCTGGGCAATCAAAGATGTGCGAGGGATTCTCAGCCTACTTGGATTGGCTGGTGGGGGGGCTTCAGAGCACCAGCCTGGCCTAAAGCAAACTCAACTCAGTGGGATAGATGTCAGGATAGAGACAAAATGTGCAATAGTGAGGCATAGCGTGCTTTGTGTTTTGCTGGCAACAGCACCCACACTTTCCTCCTGGCCCTTGGAGTGAGCTAATGACGCACCTGGCTAGGCAGAGCATTTTCTGTCTCTGTTTGGTGCAGGGACACACGGCTTCATCAGGGACAACGAGACTCGATGTAGGGACTTGGGGTTGCTGAGGCTGTAAGCTTGGAGGTGCTGACAGCTATCCTGCCATCATGAGGAGAGAGCCTGCCTGCAACAGAAGCACCCCAGAGGGGCGAGGAACAAAGCTGCTGGCTTTGTGTCATCGTCTGAGCCCCTGGATGAGGCTGACGTGAAAAGGGGCACTTCCTCTAGACTTTTGAGTTAGGTTTTATTTATTGAACTTAACAAACAGTAATACAGCACTTCCTCTACGCTAGGCATTGTTCAAGGTGCTACACAAATACCACTTCATTTAATGCCCGCAACCCTGTGAGTTAGGACCTATTATGTCTACCCACTTCACAAATGAAGGAACTGAGGCACAAAGAGGTTTTGTAACTGGCCCAAGTAGTCACGGCTTTCAGATGGCGGAGGTGGGATTCAAGCACGAGCAGATAGACCCTGGAACCTGGGCTTTTAACTATAACATTGGCCAGTGAATTTCCTTTTTTTTTTCTTCAGTCAGTTTCATGGAGGGTTTCTGGTATTTACTTCCTCAAACTGTGACTAGTGTGGGACATGATATAGAGGAACCTTCCAGAAGGTGTGTCAGGCAAAGGGTATTAGCTGGTGGCCGAGTTAGGGCAAGGTGGATCAGCACTGTCCATTTGCTGGATCGCACAGGTTCATAATGGCCAGAGTGGAGAGGGGTGGGCAAGGGATGGGTGGTGAGAAGTCCATACACAGGCAACAGTGAGAAAGCATTTATGACTCATCCACTAAGGACTAAAAACAAAAGGATCTTAGTCCCACTGGTTTCTTTAGGACAATATTTTACATTTAAAGAATATTTACTTATTTATTAAATAGGTAATACTTTGGCCTAATTTAAAAGCCAAAAATATCAATACATTTCTAGTAAAATGTCTTCCTGTCCTTCAGCAGATGAACGGGTAAACAAATGGCGGTCCATCCACTCAGTGGAATACTGCACAGCAATAAAAAGAAACTCACAATGTGGTTCCATACAGGAACATGGATGAATCTCAAGTGCATTATCCTAAGTGGAAGACGTTAGACTCAGAGACTACCTACTGTCTGCTTCTATTTATACAATGTTCTGGGAAGGAAAAGGCTTGTAGGGATAGGAACATAAATAGGGGCTTCCAGGGTTTAAAGGTATGGAAGGGTTTGATCCCAAAGGGGTTTCTCAGAGGGCTGTGGAACTGTTTCGAATCTTGATTGTAGTAGTGGTTATGTGACTGCACGTTTGCCAAAGCTTATAGAACCATATGCCCAAAAGAGTGAATTTTCCCGTTCAGTAATCCAGGTAAGAGAGGACAGCTTCAGCCAAGCGCTAACAGGTGGCTGGATTCTAGGCATAACACCAGCAGGATGTTTTCATGAATTGGTTGCAGGGTATGAAAGGAAGAGAGGATTCATGGGTTGAGCCAGGGTTTGCTGCCGGAACAACTGAGAGGATGTAGTTCTCATGAACTGAGATAGGGCTGCTGGAGGTTGGCGAGAAGTGCAGGATTAGGCATCTCATTCCCTGCATTCAGTTTGAGGTATCTGTTAGGCATTCAAGATGCATATATAAACTGCATATGTAACTGTACATTTGAGACTTGATGGCTCTTAAGGTCATGACTGGTCCTAGTGATTTAGATCATCAGGAAGTGAATGCGGAGAGAGACGAAATAAGAGGATTGAGCTCTAGGGCCTTCCTGGGTCCATATTCTGGGATACACTCGTGTGTATCCCTTACAGGGCTATTCTACACTGTTGAAGCAAATACAGGGAGGGAGTGCCTTGCTCTTAAAAGTAAACATGTTACACACATGGGTGTGCACCTTGCTTTTTTTTTTTTCACTCACCAATATATCTTAGAAATTATTCCCAAGTGGTCTACAAACATTGTTGTTGTTCTTTATGAGGGCTGCATAATATTCCACTCTGTGGATATACCATGATCTCTCTCTCTCTCTCTCTCTCTCTCTCTCTCTCTCTTCCTGTTTAAAATTTTTACTATGGGGGTGCCTGGGTGGCTCAGTGGGTTAAGTGGCTGCCTTTGGCTCGGGTCATGATCCTGGAGTCCCGGGATGGAGTTCCATATTGGACTCCCTGCTCAGCAGGGAGTCTGCTTCTGCCCCTCCCTCTGCTCCTTCTCCCCCCACTTCAAATAAATGAATGAATGAATAAATAAATAATTTTAAAAATAAATAAATACAATTTTTACTATGGAAAATTTCAAACATACACAAAAAATAGATAGAAAATACAATGAGGGGCACCTGGGTGGCACAGTCGTTAGGTGTCTGCCTTCGGCTCAGGGTGTGATCCCGGATCCCTGGGATCGAGCCCCGCATCAGGCTCCTCCACTGGGAGCCTGCTTCTTCCTCTCCCACTCCCCCTGCTTGTGTTCCCTCTCTCTCTGGCTGTCTCTCTCTCTCTGTCAAATAAATAAATAAAGTCTTCAAAAAAAAAAAAAAGAAAAAAGAAAATATAATGAATCCTCTCCCCACCCTGACCCATTACTCAACTTCAACAGTGATCAACTCATGGCCAGTTATAGTTAATCTAGACCACCACACACTCTCTTTCTTTCAAATTATTGTTTCTTGGTAACTTCTTATTTTGATGTAATTACAAACTTACCATAACATCTGTTTTTAAGGATATTTCAGTTGTGTATAATATTTTACTGCTGTAAACAATATAGTAAAGAAATACTACAACATGCCTATTCACAAAGACCACATTCGCTGGTGCCCAAAGGGACAAAGGGTTGGGAACTGAAATGCTTTCAGAACATCTCTCTTGAGGAATGGGTCCTGAACCCTGAATGCAAATCTCAGCATTGTTGAGATCCTTTCTCTGGGAATGTCTTCTGGCCTTGGCCTCTACGTTTCTGTGTTTTTTTCTTTTTAAGATTTATTTATTTGATGGAGAGAGAGAGAGAATGAGTGGGAGGGGCAGAGGGAGAGAGGGAGAGAATCTCAAGCAGATTCCACACTGAACATAGAGCTCAATGAGGGGATGGATCTCAGGAAACTGAGATCATGATCTGAGCTAAAACCAGGAGTCAGATGCTTGACCAACTGTGCCACCCAGGTGCCCATGCCTTTCCATTTCTGGCCCCAATTCCAGTGTGTGGGTTTTCCCACACAATTGTCTAACATCAGCTGGGTATTGTTAAAAGATAAACTGAGGCATGTTAGCAATTTCAAGAGTTTGAGCGAAGATTGGTTAGAAGCAGGCAGCATCCTATCTAGCAGATAGAAAGAAGCACTGAGGAGCTGTATGAAAGACTTGTACAGGCAAAAGGGAGTGGGAACAAGGAAGTTATACTAGGTGAAAAAGTGGGTTGGTTATCTCAAGGTGGCAAGGTTACTTTCCTTTAAGAGATGATGAGAACCTATTAAGCCGATTACCTAATTAGTGCTGATCAGGTGATTCCTGATCGACTGTTTTAAGATTCCATTTCAGGGAGAGTTAAAATTGTAATTAATTCTCAGTTTGTTGATAGAGGGCTTTGCATATGTGACTCCATTTTGGACCAGTTGTCTTGCTTGTACCAGTGTTGTTGGGGTTCAGGGCAGGCTGCCCCCAAGTATGCCACTTTGGCAAATGGATTATTTTGAATTAAAGTTACTTAAGAAACAGCCTGTGCAATAAGGACATTGTGACCCTCTTTTATCTCCCGGAAAGCAGGAAATAAATTTCCCATGTGAAGGGTACTTGGGTAGAAGACATCCTTATCACCAGAGGTAGGGAATTCAGGGCCCAGAATGCTGTATAAATAAACCTTGTTTACTTCTTCACTAATTTGCTACCCCAAGCCCCAACTTCTTTCCCTTGTCAATTCTGCACAGATTTATTATTTATCTAAAAGGTAAAAAAGCTGCCTGCTTTGGTTACTTCTTTGAGTCTCACATTTTTATGAGTCCTCATATGTACAAAACTAAATTTGTTTAGTTAGCCTGTGAATCTGTCTTACTCCAATTTAATGATTAGGCCAGCCGCAGAACCTAGGAAGGAGGAGGGGAAAAGTTTTTCCTCCCCTACAGTGTCCTACAATTCAACTCAAATCTGTTATTATTTACTGGGAGATAGCATCAGCTCCACATGTTAAGGGTTCAGTCCTAGGAGACCACTGTCCTCCCCTTCAGAAGCCAACTGCAAGTTCAGGTTTTCTCCTATGGTTCTGAGGACCAGCTATCGAAGGGAAGTTCCAACGACCCTGTTCTCAGGTTCAATTAATTTCCTACAGCAGCTCACAGAACTCAGAGAAACAATGTACTGGATGGCAAGTTTATTACAAAAGGATTTAACCGGGAACAGCCAGGTGCAAGAGATGCACAGATCAAGGTATGCGGGAAGGGACATGGAGCTTCCATGCCTTATCTGAGCTCCCCACTTTCCTTGAACCTGCAAGTTCTCTGAACACTGTCCTTTTGGGTTTTTAGGGAGGCTTCGTGACCCAGGCATGATTGAATAAATCATTGGCCATTGGCAATTGATTGGGTCTCCAGTTCCTTTTTCTCTCCCCTGTCCAGAGGCTAGGGGGTAGGACTGAGAGTTCCAACTCTAATCACTTGGCTGGCTCCCCTGGTGGCCAGCCCCCATTCTCAGGTGCTTTCCAAAAGTCACCTCAGGAACATAACAAAAGACACCTTTCTCACTGTCATCACAGGAAATTCCAAGGGTTTTTGGAGCTCTGTGCCAGGAGCAGGAGGAAGATCAAATAAATAAATTTTTAAAAAGATTTTATGTATTTATTTGACAGAGAGAGAGAGGAAGAGAGTGTGCACAAGCAGGGGGAGCTGCAGAGAGCAGAGGGAGAAGCAGGCTGCCTGCTGAGCAAGGAGCCCGATGCGGGGCTCGATCCCAGAACTCTGGGATCATGACCCAAGCTGAAGGCAGACGCTTAACCGACCGAGCCACCCAGGCGCCGCTTAAATAAATATTTCTTACCATAAGTCACAGTATCACAGCCTATAACTGACTCTCCACAGCTTTTGCCTGTGACATTTTATTTTATTTTTATTTTTTTAAAGATTTTATTTATTTATTTAACACAGATAAAGACAGCCAGCGAGAGAGGGAACACAAGCAGGGGGAGTGGGAGAGGAAGAAGCAGGCTCATAGCGGAGGAGCCTGATGTGGGGCTCGATCCCATAACACCAGGATCACACCCTGAGCCGAAGGCAGACGCTTAACCGCTGTGCCACCCAGGCGCCCCTGCCTGTGACATTTTAGAAGGCCACAGGTTCAGACTAAAACCATACTTGGAAAGACATTTTCAGAGTAAGCTTACCATGCAGCTTCTTCTCTTCTGTACGGGTATTTTGTGTGCAAGCACCTAGCAGTAACTTTTCCACAGGTGAGTGCCATGTGCCCGACAAACAGAAGTGTCCTATCTGGCCCTTCTCTAAACCCCTGCCCTAAATCTTCACCCTGTGTTGTACGTGTGTCTCCTAGAGTGGCAGGTGCGTGGTGTTAGCTATCCCAACACGTGTCCTCTTCTCTGCACTGCAAGAGGGACTGAACCAACCGTGTCTGCTTCTCTCAGGGACTGTGTTGCTAGAGCAGGGCCTGGACCACAGGAGGCATCAGGGAGCAGTTACTGCCAAGTGTGACTAGCAGAAAATGGCCCGGCTCGTCACAGACAGCAAACTGGCCGTCACGCAGAATTGAATGGATTTTGTGCTTGGCCACCTTAATGTTTAAATTAAAAGCTAAATTAGTTGCTGGCATGTAAAAGATTTCATACAGAAATTTCATATAGAAACACTCTCTTCTCTTGAAACATGGGAAGATGGGCAATGTTAGGCTAGCATTCCTGCCTTATATTGGTTGGCTGGAACTGAGAAGTGGCTTCCTCTACAAAGGACACTCTTCTGGTCTCCAGTCTCCACACTCATGGGCATCTTAAGCCCTGCTAATCTCTCCTCGAGTCATTTGCCTAGCCAGTGAAGACCCCTGTTTGTGACCCCTGGCTGTTGTTGACAACCTTTCTAGTGGCTCCAGACACTGGATATTTCTTGAGAGGCACGTACCCTCTCCAGTACAAGCACACAGCATAACATTTTACATACAGTTTGGAGCTCTGCAGCCCCTCTTGAGGCCAGGCTGCAGACTCGCAGGGCGAGAACTCCTGAGTCAGAGATGACATCTTTCTCTGCATCTTGTAACAGTCTTTCCCAGAGTCCCCCATGGCTGGCTCCTGCTCAACATTCCAGCCTCAGCTCAACCAGCAACTCAGGACAGGCCTTCCCTGACCGTTCGTTGTGCATTAGTTGTCCTCCCTTCTCCTGGCGCACTAGCCCTTTTAATCTCTGCTTTTATTTTCCCTGGAAGGTTTCTCCCTCTCTGAAATAGTCTGGTTCGGACGTTAGTTCACCCGTTTATTGCCTGACCCCCACCCCCGCCCCAATACAGTATAACGTGGAGAGAGCGCTGGATCCCAATGCCGTGAGAAAGCAGTGCCTGGTACCCAGTAGGCACCTAAGAAGAGCCTGTTCAACGAATGGATGGATGGACGGATCCCCCCATTCTCAATCTCCTCGAAGCATCAGGTGGCAGGAGCCAGGTGAGAGAACAGCCCCACAGTCGCCGGCGACCTGGGTCAAGTCCCGACCCCGGAGCCCCCTCCTACTGCGCGTGGCCAGGCAGCGCCCGCGGGCGCCGAGAGGGCGGAAGCTTCGGGGCCGGAACCGGCGTACCCGGCGCGCGAGTTGCGGGGGGGCGGCTTAACTGGCCGGACCGCGGCGGCGGCCGCGGGAGGGGAGGGCCGGCGGGGGGCAGCGGCGGCGGCGGCATGGCAGGTCGACGGGTGAACGTGAACGTGGGCGTGCTGGGCCACATCGACAGCGGCAAGACGGCGCTGGCGCGGGCGCTGAGCACCACGGCCTCCACAGCCGCCTTCGACAAGCAGCCGCAGAGCCGCGAGCGCGGCATCACGCTCGACCTGGGCTTCTCGTGCTTCTCCGTGCCGCTGCCCGCGCGCCTGCGGTCGGCGCTGCCCGAGCCCCCGGCGGCGTCCGGAGCCGAGCCCGAGCCCGGCGAGCCGCAGCTGCAGGTCACGCTGGTCGACTGCCCCGGGCACGCCTCCCTCATCCGGACCATCATTGGCGGTGAGCGCGGGCCGGGGCGGGAGCCGGGCTCGGGGACGCTGGGCGGAGCGGCCGGGCCCCGTGTCCGAGCTCGCCCGAGCCGCTGCCGGGGAAGGGAGACGGCCTCACCTCACGGCCGGCGCTTCCCCACCCCCAGGTAGCGAGAGGCGGACGGGGCTCGCCCAAGGCCCCGCGCGGCAAGGGAGCGGAGGTTCTGGGACTCGAACTGGCGGCCCGCTGACTTGGAAGCTCTTCCCACCCAGCACAACCGCGCAGGAAGGTGCTTCCTTAAAGTTTTTGGTTTCGTTTTTTGGTTTGTTTTCAAGATGAGTTTGTAATACACGAACAAGTGAGAAAACTCAAAGACTAGCATATGTAAAAAGTGCCCCCCAAAAGAAGTCTCCACTCATCCGTTCTTTGGTCTCCTGGTTCCCATTTTCAGAGTCAACCAGAGTCAACCGCTGTTCCCAGTCATGTATCATTTCAAAAAACTCCATGTAAAGACAAGCATACCTCTGTGTATGTAAACCCCCTTGCTCTTCTTTCTCTTGACAAAATGGTAACACTGGATACACTGTTTTAGTCACCACCAAGGGCTCCATATCTATACACACAAAACTATATTATAATTATTTATTAGAGAGGGAGAGAGAATCATAAGCAGGCTCCACGCCCAGCACAGAGCCCTAGTGGGGCTCAATCTCAGGACCCTGAGATCGTGACCTGAGCCGAAATCGAGTCTTAGTGGACTGAGCCCCCCAGGTACCCCAAAAGGTATATTATTTTTAAGGGTCATGTGAACTTCCACTGTACACTTGTTGCACCGTTTTCTTAACTAACTCTTAATGCCGGACGCTTATGTCCTTTCCAGTTGTTACTAATGATGCTTCAGTGAATTTTCTAGAACAAGTCTGGTGGGGGTGCTAATCTATCTGTAGGATAAGCTCCTAGAACTGAACTGGCTTGGGCCAAAGGGCACATGCATTTTCAGTCATGATGGGTACTGCCAAAATGCCCTCCAAAGATGTACCACTTAATTAATTTTTAATTATACAGGTAATACATGAATATGTTGGGCTTGTGAAGAAATTGAACGTTTCAAATTAGGCAAAGTCCCCTAATTGCCCCTCCTTATTTCTCCAGAGGAAGCTGCTATTATACCTTTGTGGATTACTTTTGGGGACACATTTTACCACAGTTAAATCTGTGGACAGGGCTTTAAAACTTGCCCTGTTTTTAGAGGAAAATGATAAAATAATAGAAGCACCTGGCATAAAAGGGTGTACAGCTAAAAGAAGTCTCTTCTTCACTGTTGACCCAAGTTTTTGGTTACTTCCTGTTTTCCATTGCCTTCTGTTTCCTTCCAATTATGAGATATTCTCTACACCTATAAGCGCAAATGGGAATATATATTGGGCAGATGACCTCATTGGTTGCTGGGCATATTGGGTCCCAGCTGTAGTGATGAGTGTTAAGTACTTCGATCTTTGTCACCTCCCAGTTGTTCCATGCTGCAGGCAGTCTGAGGTCATTTCTCCATTTCACAGTGGAGGAAGTGGAGGCTAAAGGGAAGGGACCTGCCCAAGGTCACACGGCCTAAAATCTTCCACTAAGTCATGTTTTAGTCATCAGATGAATGTTAAGGGTCATGTGATCCTCTCTACCCTTTTCCCCTTCCCTTCTCTTAACAATGCTGTTTAATCAAGTCCAAGTCCATTTTAAGACATGTAGTCTGAGCCAGTCTAGGTTGGAGATGGAAGAGCCAGTTTAAAATAAAACAAGAAGGCACTTTTAGGGTTTTCGTTATTATTGTTGTTTGTTTTTCTTAGTAAATAGTGTAGGTGAGTAATGAAGGACATGTTTTTGAAGTCAGAACTGGGCTCGAGGCCTAGCTTTTTCCTTTACTAACTGTGCGATCTTTGAACCTAATTTTGGACCTTCTATGCACTGGCAGATAGCAACCACACAGCTCTTTATTGGCTTTGCTTTTCTCGCATGTTTGCCACTTCCCAGGCAAACTGTGCAAGGAGTGTGGTGGTTACTATTTAATAGCTGAAGAAATTGGGACATAGGGATGCTGCTGGTAAGTGGCACAGCCCAGGTCCCCCTGGTCCCAAAGCTGGAGCTCTTTGCCATGCTTCCTCAGATCACTTTATACTCCCCCTGGCCCTCTTCTAACATATCCATCTATAGAGAAGCTTTTTGTAGGACAGAATGTTTCAGGTGCCAGCCTTATCCTATATAACCAAATTTTAATGCCTCCAAGAATCTGGCAAGTACTTAGTTTAGACTGCAAAACTGTAAAAGAAAAAAAGAGGAATTTTTTTCTCTTCTTGTACGTATGTCGTGGCTCTTCTTACTTTTTTCTCTTACCTTCTGAGCGAGGAGACTGTTCTTACCTTCTTATAGCCGTTAAAATGCAACCTGAACACAGTGGGATGGTGAGGCCAAAGCTGCCACTGTCTTCCTTCCATAGATCAGATTCTCACCCTTTGCAGAGAAATGAGAAAAAATGAGGGAAAGGGCGCCCATATTTGAGTACCTGCTCTGGCCCATGCCTGTTGCTAAGAACTTGCATTTGTGCAACAACTCCAAGTGGTGGGAGTGTTAGACCTATTTTTCCGATAAAGGAAAGTATAAAGAACACTGGGCTGGTGCTTACCTAACTCTGCTGCCCCTAACCTGGATCTGGTTAATATCTTTAGTTATCTGTCCTCATGACTCATAAATCCATAGCCATCGTTGCCTTCTTGAGAGTGCTCCAGAGGCCAAATCCCTGCCTCTGTCAGTTGGCCTCCTACAAGACTGGACCTTCTTCTCACTGCCTGCTTGCCCTCCTCTTCCTGCTATTCCATTTCCATACAGTAGGCAGCGAACTCCTTTTACAGAGGTTCATCAGATCATGTCAGCCCTCAGCTTCAACACTTCTCAGTGGCTTTTCTTTGTTCTTAGAGTTAAAGCCGGCCTCTTCTCTGTGGGCCACAGAACCCATGATCTGGCTTCCGTCTTCCTCTGAGCTCATCCCTTGCTTCTGACCTTCAGTCTCACTGGCCCCATTTTTACTTACTGAATGGGCTAGGTTTGCACCTGCTGTTCCCTCTCTGTGGTACATCTGGCTCCTCACTTATATCTCCTCTTGAGTGTCCTTTAGAGAAGGCTCCTCTGAGCTGCCTAGCTAAAGTGTCCTCGACTCTTTCCCCCATGTACTTTCTCATGTCCCTGTTTTACTTCCTTACAGCCCTTTTCGCTATCTGATAACTGTGTGCTTACTTGTTGACTGTCCCTGTCCTCCCCGAGAGCAAAGTAGGAATCGTGTCTGGCTTATTTACCAGCGTATTCTCAGCTTTTGCGCCAGAGCCAGGTGTGTGGTAGGCATTCGGAAAGTCTGAATGGATGAAGCTGTGTCCCACTTCCTGCACTGGATGGTCATAGTGAGCAAAGAGCTTTCTTCATGGGTTAGTGAACAGAAAGCAGTCAGCATGGGGCCTGGCCTACAGTAGATACACTATGCATGTTGATTCTTTTCCCTCCCTCTAGGAGCTAACAGCAGAGCTGGGGAGAGGGCATTGTCCCATGTGCAGAGTGACCTTTCAGAGCTTTCTGCATATAGGACAAAAGCAGGAATAACTTCCTTTGCTAGGCAGTGGGGTCTAGGGCATGATGGGGGAAAGAAGAGCTTTCCTAGTGGAGGAAATGCCTGGTCAGGCCTCTGTGGTTTAAACCTCCCTTTTTGTGTGTTTAGAGTCAGAGGTAACTGCTAGCATTTAGTTGTAGCTGGAAATCAGCATGGTGTTTGGGGAGGTGTGACGCAGATGGAGGTAGAAGGGTTGGTGGGCCAGATCCTTTAGAGTGCTGAGTGTTGAACTTAGATTAGGTTAGGCCCTTAGCATAGATTTCTTCTAAGGGCCTTGGCAGCGTTTTTAAAGCAGGGTTGTGACAAGATTTGGCCTGAGCTTTAGGTCGATGAAAGATTTCGGGGGAGGGACTCGTACTGGCAGCAGGCAATGCACCTATACCTGGGATTGCTGGAAGATTGGGCTCTTGTTAGATTCCCGGCTTGCTGTGAGTGATCTAGACCCCTTGCTGAATACATTAGCCCTAGTAGAAGGAAATTAGATTGATTGTCTCAGTTCTATGATGATATCCCTGAAGTTTAATATATCTTATATTAAAGGCAGTTCTCCTTGATTCTGTTGCTCCCCCCAAAGTATTTTCACTACCCAAAACATTCTTTTCTTAACTTAGAGAAAATTGGGCTTTATCTCCTTGAGCCACGTGGCTGTAGATAAAACTCCTGTGGTACCAGGGGGAGGTTAATAATGACAGTAGTACTTAGCCTTTATTTAGTGCTGCCCTTAAGCTATTTTCTTCCCCCATTTAACACTCAGAGCAGTTTTGTGAGGTAAGAGGTGGTATTCCCATTTTACAGGTGAAAAAGCAAGCTCAGAGAGGTCAGGCAGGGAGCACAGTTCCTAAGTGTCAGGGCTAGCTTTGAACCTGTGTTAATCTGTCCCACAGCTCCTACTCTGGCATTCTCAATGGGAATGAAAAAGTGTATCTGTCCACTCCAGCCCTCTATAGTAGTGTCTCAGGGCAGTATTTTTCTCTAATCCATTTTAGGGTATAAATCTTTCAGGGTTAGAACTTCAAAAAGATTCAGTAATGTATGTTTTAAAGACTTGGGTGGGGGTGAGGGACTTGGACCCATCCTCAATCTAACTCTGGCAGGAAAGAGGAGAGCTGAAAAATGCTGGTATCTTGGCTTGGCAATTTATAGTCCTCTTGTGGCTGCTAGGATTAACAGTGTATTGTCTCCTGGTCTTTTGTTCCAGTTGTTAATGAACAGCAGCTCTTCTGCCACGACTTGTCGCCTGATCCCTTGCCTCCTCTGCCCACCATTTAAGTGGTGCTTCCTGCCTAGCTTGGACCCTCTCTGGGTCTCTGGGTCCTCCCTGGCTGGAGCTGATGAGAGCAGCCAAAGCCTTGTAAGTCTGACTTGGTTACTCTCTTTGGAGGGAGAACAGTCAGCAGCCCCGGGGGTCTTTGTCTTTGCAGCCTGGGAGAAAACAGTCTTGGTAAAACTTAAGCTACTTTGCCTTCTCTGTTTTTCCAACTCCCTGCGCTCTTGGTGCCGATGTGGAGAAAGTGCTTGTCCCTTTGGCTTGTTTCATCAGGAGTGTGCCCTGCAGTTTTTCTGCAGTCTGTCTGAGATGCTCTCTTTGGACCCGTGAAACAAGGTGTGTGAATGAATGTGTGTTTTCAACCAGATTTTTTACATTACCCTTCGGGTACCTCTACATAATACCCAGAAAGCAGCGTGGTAGCCGTATAAGCAGAAATAACAAAGGGGCCTGGCGGTGCATGGAATTTGGGCATTATGCTAATGTAAAACCAGCCAGCCAAACAAAAAACCCGATTTTGGTTTTCTTTGCCTCTAGTCTTTTTATGACTCTGTACAGCAATATGTTGTTATGTTATGGTATTCATACATGTGTGTCCTAAAATATTGAGACATATTTAAAGGAGTTGATATAAGTGGAAATGCTTCTTTAACCTTAACTTTTTTTTTTTTAAGATTTTATTTATTTATTTGACAGAGAGAGACAGCCAGCGAGAGAGGGAACACAAGCAGGGGGAGTGGGAGAGGAAGAAGCAGGCTCCTAGCAGAGGAGCCTGATGTGGGGCTCGATCCCAGAACGCTGGGATCATGCCCTGAGCTGAAGGCAGACGCTTAACGACTGCACCACCCAGGCGCTCCGAACCTTAACTTCTTCAGCTCCTAGAATCTGCCAGGCCTTGGTTCCTTGTACCCTCGTGCTCACTCTGGGAGTGCTGCCTTTGATTTTCTCTTCTTTGTGAAGAGGTACACACCGTAACAGCAGATTCTCCTCTGCAGTGCCAATTCTGGGATGCCCTCTACCGCTGAGTGAAGCAGAGGCCGATACTGGTGTCTCTTGTGTTAATGTGCTGAAAGCCTCTCTATGTCCAGTAGGAGGTTGGCTGCACTCAGTGCCAAATGTGCCTATGTTCAAATACAGGTTTTTCCGTTTTGCCTGCTACCTTATCACTCTCACCCCTCCTGATCTCCTTCCAAGTTGGAGCGCCTTTTGCTGTCTCCAGGAGACTCTCAAATTGAGCTTTGTCTGCAGCCCATGCTCCTGGCACTGGACGGCGGGTGACTTTGCTTTGGTTTGGGTGACAGTGTGGAGGTAACACAACATCAGAGATGCAGCCTTGAGTTTAAATTAATGCAGAATATTTGAGCAGGAACCAACAGGAAAGAAAAATGGAAGCAGGTAGTCATATTTCATTCTGTTGGGGTACATTTTTCTTCTCATGGGGCTTGCCCTTGAGAACAAAACATATCAAATGTTAAATCAAAGAATATTTTTGTAGTCATGCTAGGAATAGAAAATAATGCAAAGACTTTGCCTTCTGGAGGCAAATATTTTGCTGGAAGGTTATAATCAAAGTCAGAAGGAAATCATAGCCACAGCTTTTGGTAAAGCTGTAATCATTTAAAATTAATTGCTTTTAAACTTTTTACTTAGCATCTCCTTTGTTTTCTATCTTCTTTGTCTCCTGGGTTTTTCTTCAAAATCACTTCATCCAGGTTGGAATAAGATTTGGGCAGGCATCCCAGGAAACAACCCGTAAATTAAGCCCTGAGACATATTCCCTGCTCGGTCATTCTTTTGTTGGCCGGAGCCTCGAACAGGCTAGGGATGAGGCACCCTTGTCTTGGAGATTGAGTCTGTTCCCTTTGCCCAGCAGGCCTTTGAGACTGTGCCCAGGGTGACCGTGTCTGTAGGTCTGGTGCACTTGGTGATCTGGAGGCCCGTGTCCTGGTGAGGTGGAGCCTGGCATTTCTGTGATGGCCTCTGGGTGGGGCGAGGAGCAGGAATGAGCCCTCCTAGGGTCGGATGGCACCTTGTGTCTCTACTGCTCTGCTGCAATGGCTGGCTTCCCTTTATTGAAGTGTTCCTTTAAGTCTGGAGGCATCTCAGGAACAGAGACCACATCTGAATTTCTTGGTACCTCTAGGGTCAGTCCAGGGCCTAGCACATAGTAGATATTCAGTAATGTTTGTAAACATTTTTATTGAGATATAATTCACATACCATAAAATGCATCCATTTCAAGTGTACACTTTGGTGGTTTTCAGTATGTTCCCAGAGTTGTGTAGAGCCATTGTCACAATCTAAGTTGAGAATATTTCATCACTACAGAAAGAAACCCCATACTCATTAGCAGTCACTCTCCATTCTCCCCTCCCCCAGGTCTACGCAACCACTGATCTACTTAATGTCCACAGATTCGCCTTTGCTGGACGTTTCATAAAAATGGAATCATCCAACATGTGACCTTTTGCATCTGGCTTCTTTCAATCAGTGTGATGCTTTCAAGGTTCATCACGTTGTAATATGGAGTACATATACTTCATTCCTTTTTTAGAGAAACTTTTTAAAAATTTATTTTTAATTATGGTAAAGTACATCATATTACATAAAATTTCCCATCTAACCATTTTTTTTTAAGGGGGTAGAGAGAGAAAGAAAGACAGGGAGAAAGAGAGAAAGGGGTGGGGAGGGGCAGAGGGAGAGGGAGAGAGAAAATCTAAAGCAGACTGTGCTCAGCAGGGAGCCTGTCTTGGGGCTCCATCCCACCACCCTGAGATCATGACCTGAGCCAAAATCAAGAGTCAGATGCTTAACTGACTGAGCCACCCATGTGTCCCAACTGTTTAACCATTTTTAAGTTTATGGTCTAGTGGCATCCATCTCCAGAACTCTTCATCTTGAAAAACTGAAACTCTAGGGGTGCCTGAGTGGCTCAGTTGGTTAAGTGTCTGCCTTCGGCTCAGGTCATGATCTCAGGGTCCTGGGATTGAGCTCCACGTCAGGCTCCCTCCCTGCTCCATGGGGAGCCTGCTTCTCCCTCTCCCTCTGCTTGTGTGTGTGTACATGCTCTGTCAAATAAATAAGTAAAATCTTAAAAAAAAAAACAACCCAAAAAACTGGAACTCTACGCCCATTAAACAGTAACTCTCCCTTCCACCTCCCCCAGCTGTATTTCATTCCTTTTTATGGCTGAATAGTATTCCTGTATGCATGTATGCTGCTTTTTTTTTTTAATGATTTTTTATTATATTATGTTAGTCACCATACAGTACATCCCCGTGTATACTGCTTTTTAATCCGTTCATCAGCTGAAGGACATTTGGATTGTTTCCACTTCTTGGCGATTAGGGATAATCCTGCTGTGAACATTTGTGTACAAGTCTTTGTGTGGACATATGTTTTTATTTCCTTGGTATATACCTAGGAATGGAATTACTGGGTCATAGGGTAACTATTTCTACTTTTTGAGGAACTACCAGGCTATTTTCCATAGCAGCCGCACCACGTTACATTCCCACCAGCTGTGTACACTGGTCCGATTTCTCTTCATCCTTACCAATACCTGTTATTGTCTGTCTTTTGGATTATAGCTGTCTTGGTGGGTGTGAGGTGCTATCTCATTGTGGTTTTAATTTGGGTTTTCCTGATGGCTAGTGATGTTGAACATCTTTTCATTGCTTGTTGGCCATTTGTATATCTTCTTTGGAGAATTGTCTATTCAGATCCTTTGCCCATTTTTTAAATTGAGTTATTGGCTTTTATTATTGATTTCTTTATGTATTCAGAATACTAGACCCTTACTAATGGATGATTTGCAAATATTTTTTCCTTTTCTGTAGGTTATCTTTACTCAATAATATTTGAGTTAAATAATTTAGTTGAATTGAATTAAATAAATGAATATATATTCAGAGGATTAAATGTGGCTAAGACATTACCTGGGCTATGGTAAGCATGTAGTAAGTGCCATTTGCTTGTGTATGGAGGGCCTGTTGGGATCCTTCCTGTCCTATTCCTGGATCTTCCATTTCTGTCCTTAGTGCCTGACAGGAGAATGGGTTGTCCTGTCTGTTCATCCCGTGGTAGGGTCTCATCCCACATTAGGGTCTTGTTCACAGTCTGGTCTACATGTGTTTTGGTGGCCCATCTAATCATTAGAATTAAAAAAAATTCATTGCTAGTATTTAAAAATCAGGAGATATAGGGGCACCTGGGTGGTTCAGTTGGTTGAATGTCCAATTCTTGATTTCAGCTCAGGTCATAATCTCAGGGTTGTGAGATTGAGCCATGCTGGGTGTGAAGCCTGCTTAGGATTCTCTCTCTCCCTCTCCCTCTGCACCCCCCCCCCATAAATAAATCAGGAGATCTCATTTAACAACCCAGATTCCTGGCTTCTTAGAAACACAAGATTTTCATATCTGCAGAGCCATGCTCCAGTGTGGTGGCACAGGCCTGGAGCTGGGTAAAGGGGGCATGTACTCTTTAGATTGCCTGGGCCCTGTAGACATTTGGGCTTGTAGCCCCCATTTTGAGGGCTTTTGTCAGCCTGTATGACGGGAGAGGATCAGATGGCACTGTGATTTAGTGCTTTCATTTGTTCAGAGACTCTACAGACATATATTGTACACTCTGCTTGGATGTGAGGGCAGATACAGATGCGCCTATTTTCAAGGAGCTCATGGTCCAGAGGACCAGGGAGGAGCAGGAGGCAGGGCCAACAGCCGGTTAAGATGCGGAGTCATCTTATGGCTTTATGAAGAGCAGCTTAGGGTATGAGTGCCTCATACCCTGGGACAGGCAGGAAGGGCATCCCTCAGGAGGGGACCCTGGGCTGGGCCTGGAAGGGTGACCTGGAGGTTTCCAGGCAGAGAAAAAGAGAGGGCAGAGCAGACCCAGGGAGCGGCCTGAGCAGTCAGAGGTGTGAGAGCAGACCTGGCCAAAGAAGGGGGCAGCCAGTCGGTGGGAGAAGTGGGAGAAGGTAAGGCCAAGGCATGAGGGTCATGGGCGAGTTAGGAAGATCAGAGCTTTGAAGGATGGCTGAGATTTTCTCAGTGGGAAGAGGAGAGGCTTTCCCGCCAGAGGACTCAAGAGTGGATGGGGACACAGGGGTGAAGGGAGGGCTGGAGTGTATAGCTCACAGGGAAGCAGCGGGGTATGAAGCTGAGCTGCAGAGACCCTTGGGCCTGAGGGAGCTCAGAGAGCCTGTAGTTAGAGGCAGGTGGACGGTTTTTAAGCCGGGAGATCCTGCCGGCTTTTGAAGAGTCTGAGGAGAGGGCCTGTGACAAGTGGTCAGGGGCCATGCATCCTTCTCCTGATTCTGACTGAGGCTTCCAGTGCTGGCCAGAAGATGGAGGGAGAGCAACCATAGGCAGAATGGACACCATCAGGAGGGAAAGTGTGGCTTTGGTGGGTGCTGACGTGGCAATGCAGAACAGAGGCCGAGGAAGGTCTGCCTCTCAGAAGGAAAGGGGGAATGGGCGCTTTGGGAACATCTGTTGTTTGCTGGCCACCGCGCTACACCCTTTATTATCTCACTCCACTCTGCCAGCCAGAGGTAGGAGAGTTTCCCTGTACAGTGTACAGCCCACAAAAACGAGACTCCAGAGGTCAGTAGCTGACTCAGTGGGGTTCTAATCCAATTTGATTCCAGAGACCGTGGTTTGCCTGGAAGCTGCTCTCAGACCTTAGCCCATGCCTACTTTGGTAGGAATTGTGGCTCCCGAGGAGCAGTTTATGTAGAAGTCAGTTTGTCAAAAATAGAGATTTCAGCTTCCATTCTCCCCTGGATTATTTGAGTTTTGTTTCTTTGTTAATTGGGTCTTTTATTTTCTTGCACTGTGTGATTAGGCTCCTGCTGCTTTGAAGTGGCCTTGGGTGGGTGGGGAGAGAGGGGGGAGGACTTAGTTAATGTGGTGATCCTCTCTTGGCAGGAGAAGAAACAAGTTTTGCTGTTAAGGGAGAAGTTGACTTTCCTTCTTTCCGTATCTCTTGTGTTGTGATGATGCCTCTCTTGTCTTGGGGCCTTCAGGAAGACTAAAATAATTTCCTTTGTCTCTAACCTACTTCCTGGGGATATTCATTTGGTGGCATACACAGGTGCTACCTAAAGATAAACCTGACTTTTTTCTTTTAAAATTGGTGCTTGGAATTGCTAGCATTGACCTGCTTGGCCTCAAGAACCCACCCTATCTGGCCTCATGGCTTCCTTCTTTATCATAGATTAATTTGGGTTGCTTAAAGCTCGAGGGAGGGTCAGTGGCTTGTCCTTGGTCATCTGACACAGGGACTAGAGCTCTGCCTTCCCAGTTATATTGAAGTGTGGCACTTAAAAAAAACAGCTCTGCTTGTGGTCATTTCTAGGTGATTTTCAGGGCCTTATGCCATAAGCACAGAAGACCCTCACGTGTGTGTGCATTATGTGTCTACTCAGTGTTCCCTGTTTTCTGAAATGATGATAATCCAGGGCACATTCGGACGTAGTCCTCAGAGCTTACGCTCTAGAGAGAAAAAAGACTGCATAAGAAGACCTCCATTTCTTGAGCATTTACACAGACAAGTAGATGGAAAAACCAGGAACGGAAGCCGATGTTTGCCAGCACAGACCTTGTTACCATCAGCAATCAGTATGGCCAAGAGAGGGCTGATAGACACTTTGGCTGCGAGTGACAGTTTTTCAGAAATCCCTGCAGGGCCTTGCTCAGCACTTTCCAACAGCTGGGATGTGATGATGGAAATGTTGTGTGGTGGCACAGTTCAGCATGGTGGCTGTGAGCCACATGTGGCTAATGAGTACTCTTACTGTGGCTAGGGTGGCTGAGGAACTGGATGTTTCCTTTTATTTAATTTTAATTAAACTGCAGTAGGAAGTTCTAGACTTGTGGCTCCATCTGCTTATTGGGCTGGTTTCCTCATCAGTGAACATCACAGGTCCTCAGACTCCACATCCTCAAGACCACCTTTTCACTTCCTCACCTTCATTCTCCTAAGGCATGAACTTTTTTTTTTTTAAGATTACTTATTTATCTTAGAGAAAGAGAGAGAGTGTAAGTGGGGGGAGGGGCAGAGGGAGAGAGACTCCCAAGCAGACTCTGAGCTGAGCGAGGAGCCCAATGCCGGGCAGGGGAGGACGGGGTGATCCCATGACCCTGATTGAGATCATGAACTGAGCCGAAACCAAGAGTTGGACGGTTAACTGACTGAGCCACCCAGGCACCTTTGAAACGGGGCATGACCTTTGAAATGATCCTCAGTGTGTCCTCCTTCTTATAAATCGGTGACCAAGTTTTGTCCCTCCTGCCTGTCTTCTGACCTGTGTGGTCTTCCCCATCACTGCAGCTGCTCTCTTAGGTCAGGCCTCCATTAGTGCCCAATTGGATGGTGTTCTTCCACGGTCTCTCTGATTCCAGCCCCCCCCCCCCCCCCCCCCCCCCCCCGCTCCTTTGAAACTGTCTTCCCCTCTGTAGCCAAGAACTCTTTCTAAATTGCTAATATAGTTATTTTACCTCCCTGTTTTATAAGTCTTGAGTTGCCCTCCATTGACATAAAGGCCAAATTCCTCAGCATGGCTCACATCAGCCCTTCCTGATGGTTCTGCCTCTCTCTGTCTCTCTCTTTGTCTCTCCCAGGACTCCCGGCTTAACGAACTATTAGCAGGTCTCTGACAGACAGAGCATGCTTTCTTGATGCTGCGTCATCTGGCTACATGCGCTTTTCTGGGAAGCCTCAGTATTGGCTTTCCCCAGCCTAAATTAGGTGACCCTTGTTTGAGGGCCTCTGACATCCTATCTGTACCCTAGGATCTCATTTTCTCCCCATCTGTTGTCATTTTCTGTTTACTGGGTTATGTTTTCCACTGGACTTGATCCCTTTGAGGGCAGGAGCCTCATTCAACTCTGTGTGCAGGGGCCCAGGACCTGGCCTGGCCCCGAGTCAATGTTTGGTGCATGCAGACATGAGTAAACGAACGAGTGGATGGGTAAGGGATCATTTCCCACTGCCTGCCGCAATTACCCACCCTCCTGGGGTGCTTGAAACCAGTGGCCACACAGAGTTCACAGTGGAGGAAGCCTGCCTTGAGGTTAGACAAGTTCATCTTTCAGTGGAAATTCAGTCCTCATATTTCATTTTCAGGCCACTTTGCGTAGCAAAGTAGTTTAACTCAGAGCAGATTTCTGCCGTGCTGATGGTTAATTTCATGGCCCACAGAGGGTCAGCACACTAATGTCGGGAACACGGCGACCTCAGTGCTGCTCGCCGCACACGGTGAGGGCCCGGCAGCCCTGTTGTTTTAGAGAAGCAGTTTTCAAACATCCTTCAACGGGCTGATTTTGAGTTAACAGGGGTGACCTTTTCAAGAACATTTTTAAAAGCTATAACATAGATCCCTCCCAGACCGTATATTTTCCTTTCTCCACGCAGTTCAAAGGGCCTGGGTTGTCTCGTAGGTTTTTGCCAGCAATCTTCAGCTTGACCCTGGTTGTTTAAATCTGCCGGAGGAAATTTGAACAAACTTGTACTTTGGTAATTCTTCTGCCTCTGTGAACCTTTAACCTTAAGGTTTCTTTCAGAGCCAGGGGCTGCATTGTCACCAGTTGTCCCTGCTGGGGCTTTCAAAGGGCATTGTCTAGTGCGTCTGTTTTCACTTTGCTACTGGAGTTCTTTTGAGGAAGGGTATTAATTCAGACCTGATTCTGAGACAGGACGAAGACTTTTAAACTTGCCCCAGAGCTTGGGGATGGGGAAATGAGCATAATGCAAGCCTGTGGCGGGTGCTGGTGATTGTTCTGCAAATAGGCTGCAAAGGTGAAGGGAGAAGAGGCCCTCCAGAGGTAGATTGGGCGTGACCTGGCTCTGCCTGTTCTGGCTGACGTGACAAAAAGATGTTCCTCCCTCTGATGGTCAGACTTTGGGCCCAGAATTCCTCCTGAGTGTGAACTTCCTGGAGCACCAGTTCTTATGAACCTGGGAGGGCAGATGGGAACTTGGGGTTCCCATTCCATTACAGAATGCTTGCATGATATGACACTTGCTGGGGAAAGAGAAGAGGGTTCCCTGAGGCAAGAGGGTAGGACGCGGTGCTGTTCTTGCAGGCCTGCCCCCAGACTCCGAGTCATCTTCACCAGCTCGCCAGTCTCACCATTTAGTTCTTCATAGTTTCTCTTTCGGGAAAGTCCAAAAGCACCTGAAAATGTGCGACATCACAGTCCTAGGCCCCCGTGGGCTTCAGGGGCTGGTGTCTTGGGTGTTGCAGTGTCACAGACCTGACTTTCCCAATCCCTGCCCAGGCAGTTCCTGGTGTGTTCTGTTACCCAGTCTTGCAATAGGCTGGGGGCTGTCTGAGTACCTGGCCTGGTTCCTCGGCTTTCTTTCATTTCTTTTCCCAAGATCCTAGTGTCCTAGGGGACCTTATTCCTTAAGATCAGACATTGTAGAAGGAAAGGTGTGTCATTACATCAGTTAATTCATTCAGCAAGTCTGGAGCAATCTAGAGCCAGGAGTTGGGTTTCCATTGGTGAGCAAGGAAGAAGTGGCTTTCAGGTACCTGACCACCTGGTAGTGGAGGAGGCAGGTGTTCCAGAAGTAAGCAGGATTGCACAGCATCAGAAATTGTGATAGTGCCGCAAAGGACGATACACGATGCCCAGAGAGGGACAAATGGATGTGCGGAGTCTCCTTTATTTGGAGGCTAGGGAAGGCATTTCTGAGGAAATTAAGTTTGAACTAAAATCGGGAGGTTGAACAGGAGCCACGGCGGCCCCTGGAGTGCTGGGAAGGAGTAGCGCATGTGAGGGTTTTGAGGCTGGAGAAAGGTCAGGACTGTGGCTCTGGGGCTCTGGCTGACTGTATCAGAGCCGTTTTCTACAACAGACCCTGGTGTAGGGCTGGCATATTGGACAAATATGTATGCTTGAGTTGTATGTCAGTCTCACTGTGGCTGGAGGATAAAGGATCTGCATGTCTTATCATTCTGAGATGAGGACAGAGAGCAAGCAGGAGGGAGACTGCCAGTCTTCTGGAGGTGAATGGTCTCAGTGTGGCCATCCTTTGGCTCCTGTCCGTTTCTGGTACTGTGCCCCTCATTTTCTTCCCATGGTAGAGGGAAGGGCTGAAGTGGATACAGGAGTTGGCAGATAATCCTGGCATAGTGTACCAGATAGTTTTCCATGCTCTGTGCTTGTGTTTGGCATTTCACATTGACTGCTTATGATTTACAAGCCAGGTGAAGGTTAAGGACACATTCCTAAAGCACTAAACCAAGCACTGGATATCAGAGATGGTAAGTGAAGTAGCTAAAGTCGCCGGCACCCAGCCCACCTTCTGAGACCTGATCATGGCCCATTAGCACACTCCCCTAAACCTTTATCTCCATCCCTTTTCTTCTGGGGTGCCTGTTGGGTTGAAGGTAATGCATTGGGGACAGATTTTCCCTTCTCTTTCTCCCCCAGAATTGAGTTGAGCAGGAGATCTGGCCCATCCTGGATTGTGCCTGGAAGGGTACAGGAGTGGTTGCAACATTTTGATGGTTTGTCCTTCAGAACTGGAACTGGAGACCCATTTAGAGAAGACTGGGACCTTACCCTGGAGGTTCCTGTCAAGCAGGCCTGGCCTGGCCCCAGACTTGAGTGGGTATTTTTCTGCCTTTGATTTTTCTCAAGTTCTTTAATAAGGGACAGTAGTTCTTGTCCTTTAAAGCTCTCTTGAGATAACAATTTGGTCTTCTGGGGACAGCCATGTCCCCAGGTTGGAGGCTATAACATGTTGGGGCTCCTCAGAAAGAGGTGGACCATGTCACTGAACCTTGGGGGAGTCCTTTGAGAAAGAGCAACCTGGGTTCCTCTTGCCTTTTTTGCCCCATCTAGAATCAAATGGAATCTCTTTGCCTGGCAAATATTTCCCAGATAAAAAAGAAGTACTGTATACTTGTTATTGTAGATTCATTAGCTGTTTCTAAAAGTTTTTAAAAGTACGTAATGAGGAAACTTGTCACGGTAACCAATAAAGTTTCTTTTCGAGGAATGAATATTTTCTAGGAAAGATAAGAGTCAGTTATTTTTGGTTTGATTTCTTCAGCTGAATCTTCCTCTCTTCCTCTTTATCTCAAAATCTGTCTCGGAAGGCAATCTGGGGACATTTTAGCAAGCGCCCTGGTAACAGATGTGTGTCATCCTTTTCCTGACACATCTCCAGGCCCCGAGAGGCAGCTGTGCAGTTGCAAGCCGTCTACAGGGCGGTAGGTGGAACCCATCCCCACACTGACTCCGGGACTGTTCAGTGCACAAGAGGGCAGTGTTTGCTTACGGTCCTGGATGGAGATGCTCAGTGTGCAGGTTAACAGGTCAGCGTAGTTAGAATGACCTCGGACTTTTTCAAGACAAAATAAACTGTAAGCCACAGCCATGTTGGCTTCCCATATATGCCTTTAAGCGCCTGACCCTTCCGAAAAATAGCTGCTTGCTATCTTTTCCTTCCCTAAAAAGAAAAATATTTTTTCTTTCAGCGTTTATTTTTTATTTTTTTTTAATCAAACAAAAGTACGGTTTGCGGCCTTGTACCTACAGTGGCAGAGGTTAAAGAGTGTTGCAAAAGCAAAACAACTGCTTTCTAATTAAAAACCATATGGAAAGGTTTTTGTTTGAAGCAAGGGGTCAAATGTATATTCTTCCCCTTTCACATCAGTGTAAAGATTATCTGACTTAACTTTGAAAACATTTGAAGATGTGGGCTTCAGTTATCAACCTTTCTCTGCAAGTTCATGGTATTAACCAGAGCAAGGAATTTCCAGGAGAGCAAAAAGGTGATCTCCCTGCCTCCCGGGGGCACAATCTACTATCTGAAATAGGCCATGTCTGCTTTTGTATAAGGATTGGCCTGTTTTCAACTCTCCCGTGCTCTTCTGTAGAGGCTTTCAGGCCTGAGAGATGCATATTAATGTGCAGCCCCCCATCCCACTAAATTGTAGCCTATGCCAAAGTTGGGGCCTCACACCTATTCTGTTCCCCCCAGCCTGGAACTGTGGGTGCCAGGTACCTGCCACACATTAACACCCAAAAGAGCTTAGCGTACAGCAACATCGGCAGCCAGGTCCAGCGCCCCGAAGAAATGCCAGAGATGATGGAGGGTGGGGCGATGAGGTGGAAGGAACTGTGCATTCCAGTGGCAGTGCCCCGTCACCTCTCTGAGCCTGTTTGTGCACCTGGAATGCAGGTGATTATCTTGCTTGGGGTGGTTGTATCAGAGAAATGGCTGTAAAGTTTGTGGCACATCGTGGGGAGCGGTTATTGTGATGTTGATCCCTCCGGCCCTGACCCCATTCTAAGCCTGTGGGCGTGGGGGTTTGTTGGACATGAGGCTAGGGACACAGGCACGGATAGTTGTCCTTTTATTTGATTCACTAAGCGTGTCTGTTGCTCGGCCCCTCTGAGCATCTGCAACAAGACAAAATGAAATCTAGGTGGGGGGGGTGCCACACTGCCGCCTCAATCCTCTGATAGCCATCGAGAAAAGCTGGGTTCCCAAGCTTAGCCCTATATGAAATCAGATGTCTTCTTCTAATCTTTTCTAATCACAACATAAATCTTCCAAAGTGAGTGTGTCTATAAGATAGATGCCGCACACACTGTGGAATATATTAGTATTTGTGACATCCTCATGGTCTTTAATTGATCAGTAGGATTTCATACAGAATTTGAATTTGACAGCACTGAGGGAGGAGAACTATGGGTGGCCTTCTCGTTTGCTTCCCCATGAAGCTCCTGTCCTGGCTTTTATTAGAACGGTCTGGGTAGGAAAGGAAGGTTTTTGAGCTGCAGGCTTTCAAAAGAGGCTCACGCCATGTTTTTCCAGGAACATAATTTCTGAAAAATGCCGGGGCCCTCAATTTCCAAAGCAGCCTAGTTCGTAAGGGGAATGAAAAGTTGTTTCTGTGTGTGGATTCTGGGTTGTTTTCCATCTTCACTCCCTAAGGCAGGGTTGGCAAGCGGGGAATGGGACAGATGTTCCTTGGTAGTAATTTCCAGTCAGATTCTTGAATGCCTTGTATACTCTGGGTCACCGTCAGCTCATAATGGAGCAAAATTGAGTGAGAATTCCTGCAATGAAAGACGTGAACGGCACACTGGTGAGATATGATGGTAGAGATAGAGTGCATTCTGTGAGAAAATATTTCCAGTGCTATCTGTAAAATTCAGATTGAATAACCATTCTGAAGTGCTCCCCTTTTTAAAGAGTTTCCTTCCACAAGCATTGCAGGCTGAGTAAATACCAATAATTTTTATTTCCCTTCTCCTTATCATTCCCCCTACTGAAATGTTCCTGCATAGCCTATCTGGTCTTTTCAAGTGAGCATCAAATGATTAGTGTCAGCTTCCAATTTGAATTATGATCCGCATTTCAAAACAAAAACTGCTTCGTGTTTGCATTTGGAGGTAATTATCAATATTTACCAATACCATGGAAGAGTTGGAAGTAGAGGATGTGCTGCTGAAAACGGAGTCCCCAGATGAAGATAGCGCCGGGGGGTTGTTCGTGCCCACGTGTGGATGATGGCAGATGGGCTCAGAGGTCTTTCTGGCTCCAGCCTGGTCCACAGTCTCTCAGATGGATGAGGTGGGCCGCTCACCCAACTGCACAAGTCTTTTGGGGTTGGGAACTCTGAAGATCTAAAGAGGCTTGGAAAGCTGTTCCTGCCTCCTGTAGGAAGTGCTTGCCGTGGCCTCTGCTCTCAGAGGCGGTTCCCTCTCTGTTTCCTCAGGGTCTGCCCACGGGCCTGGTGGGAGTGCCCTCTGGTGAGAAGGGCCAGAGAAACTGAGGGCTGCTTTGAGACTTTTGTGGCCTGAGCCCCTCAGCCCCCCAGCTGCCAGCAGCCTAGAAAGCAGATGAACATGAATAAAATGTGCTGACATCCCATATAAAATACAATTTATACATACTTCTGTCTGCATTGTATCCTCAGTGTACTGGTGGCATCTTTTTCTATCTCAGCAGGCATTTAATTCAACTTTGAGTAATTCCAGTTTTTACCGTTTTCTTTTTGTATTTTGGAGCCAGTAAACATATTTAAGTTTGCAAACACTGTAAACTTTGGTACTTTGCTTGTCATGCCTAGTTAATAGCTGCCTTTGGGAAATCCAGAAGGCGGCTTCAGACTGTCTCACACAACTTCCTGGAGTGAAGAGGCTGCAGTGCAAAGGCCTGCGCTCCAGAGTCAGAGAGGCAAGATTTAAATTCCAATTACGGTCATTCTGCTAGCTTATTGTGTGACTGTGGACATTTTGCTTTTCTGAACCTTAGTTTCTTTGCCCATTTGAAAAGAATAATGCCTACTTCCGGGGTTTGCTGTTGGGCTTAGCAGTAGTAACTGTGATGCAGTTAGCCGCCTTCTGGGTGCTTGGGGGAGGCGCAGTGAATGGGAGCCCCTCGCTCGCCCGCTTGCTGCTTGCTCCGCTGCCGCTGTGGCCTGCAGACCCGCACGGACCAGCACTGCGAAGTTTGGCCCCGGAATGCCTCCACTTCTGAGGTCGCCGGGGAGAGTCAAACGCCCTCTTCCCTCAGCACTGCAGACAGCAGGAACGAGCGCTGGAATTATGCAAGAGCTATGTTTCAAAGAAGGAAATGAAATTCTTGAATTTTTTAAGGCAAAGAAGAGGAGGGAAAAAAAAGATTCATTGTTTTACTTGGCTATTCAACAGGATGCAGGACAAAGCTGGCCTCTCTCCTGTCTAATGTCATCATCGGCGTTCTTTCTTTCTCTTTTTCTTTCTTTTTCTTCTTCCCCTCCTCCTCCCCCTCCCCTTCCTCCACCCCTCTCTTCCCAACCCTCCTCCCCCCTTCTCCTTCTCTTCCCCCTCCTCTCTCAACTTGTACTGCCACAAATCCCCCCTTTTCTCCAAGTCGTTCTGAGGTTCCGAGGCTGGGATTAAATCTCATGCTGTGGAGATGCTCTCTTGCTAGGAATTATTTCCTCTTTTGTGGTCTTTGGTCTCAAATTCTTCAATGTTTCCTGTTTATTGAAAGAAAGGTGCCAGGTGCCAGCCCTATGGCTAGTTCCTGAGGAGTGCTGTAAAGAGGGGCAAGCAGGAGCTCTTGGCAGTGTGTTTCTCATGGTACAGCCAGGGCTGTAGGTGATGGGACAACATGGTGAGCAAGGTTTGAAGGAAGATGGGCATGGATGGAAAGCGGGACTGACCTCTGGGTGAAGCTGGCTTGGTGTCAGGCCAGGTGGAGGCTGGCAGATGCCGGGGGAAGCTCTTTGGGAGGGCTGCTAAAATTCAACAGCTGCTCACAATTTAATGAGTACCAGCAGTGTGGGCTCTGCCATCCCAACACAGTGCAGGCTTTGGAAAGCCCAAGGAAAAAGACATGCTTCCTGCTTTTGGGGATCTCAGTGCTGAGAGAAGCTTGCTGAGCTTCCCTTCACAACTTGGGAGAACGTGGGTTCAGTGGTGAGCCCCTGAGGAGGCATGGGGTTACTCCTCTGGCATCAGTGAGGTCCTCACCCCAAGGGCCTGGATTTTCACTGTGTCCTTCTTTCCTTAACGGTGGCCTGTGACACCTGTAGCTGTGCTTATTTATAAGGAGTAGTGGAAGGAGCTGGGTTCAGTGTGCTGGCCTAGATTTAAATCCCAGCTCTGTGGTTGTCTTGTGATGACGCATTGCCCTGAATCTCTGTTTTCTCATCTTCAGAATGGGGAGAATCACCTCGAGGTTTTTTGTGAGAATCCAGTGAGATCAGCTATGTATAGTGCTTACCTCCGTGTCTGCATCCTATAAAGTACTCAGCAAATGGTGTTAGCTATGTGATCGTAACTATGATTTGATTTTTTAAATCTTTACAAGACTGTTCATATAAAAATAAATCATTTGTGAGAAGTCTCACTTATTTTTGGTTAGGAAGGCAGGCTAGATGGATGGTGTCTGATACCCTAGATAATGTATGATTTTTGTCTAGTTTTTAAATTGGCGAGGATGTAGTTGGGGAGAAACTAAATTAACACACGTTAAGTCATCAAGAGTATCAGTACTTAGCTACATTGATGTGGCTATAACATTGCGAGTGCAGTTGGAGTTGAGAGGAGGAAGGCCCTCGATGGGGAAAGACAGAACAGAAACCAGAAGAGAAACGTGGATGGTTTATTAGAAAGCAGCGTGTTTTGTCTACCAGGAGAGATCAGTCTGCAGGAAGCCTTGGCTTGTTTTGTGTTCAGAAGCGGATAGGTGCCAATCACTGCTGAATGCAGATGTGCCCCCAAATATGTGATTTAGCTTTCCATGAAATAATTTGTGTGTCAGTATTAAAGGAAAAAAAAAATAGCCGCAGAATAGCACAGCATGAGTGCAAACATGATACAATTTTTTTAAAGCTTGAGGTTTAAGGCTAAGAAACTGAATTTGAATCCTGGCTTCTGCATTTGTTAGCTGTCTCATCTTGGGCAGATTACTTCACTTCTCCGGGTCTTGACTTCCTGGGCTGCAGAATAGGAAAGAACCATTTTAAGGATTAGAAGAAATATATCTGGTACCTGATAAGCTTCTAATAAACATGGTTATTGTTATCACTGTTACTTTTCCTACTGATAATAAAGGCTCCTAGTCCCTTGTGACTCTACGTTGCCAACTATAAATGTGGGCTTCCCCGAAATGCTGTAATTTTTTCTGTAGTATAAATGAACATACAAGAGTGTTGTTTCAGTGTTGCAGAGAGGTTTGTAAAGGAATTTATATGACGAAGTTTTGGAAGGCTCTTTTTTGTTAACTCCTTTTTCTAAAACTGGGACCAAAAAAAAAAAAAAGTCCTTACTAGCTTAAAATTTTTAGAACCTGAGCTAGACCTATGTGTATGCCTGGGGACAAATTCAAAAAACCTTTGTTTTTCTAAAGACTTGTTGGAGGTGCCTTCCTTTCAATTGAGGAAACAATTTTTCCTTCCGAATTTACTGTCTATTTTTTGGGCATGCACATTTCCAAATGTATCAAATATAAGTGATACATTTTTTAAGTTTTTAAACTAACAATAAAACATTAGACCTTTGCAGGGAATTTAAAAAGGTCTTGTTGACTTTCAGTTTCTCTCAGGTTTGCAGGACTCTGAAATTTCTCTAAGTTTCACATCTCTAGCTAAGCCAGAAAACACTCTGTTTAGGGTGGTAAAGAACTCCCCGGTCAAGCCAAATCTTACTACATCACAATTGAAAGAACCTCCCAAATTCTTTCATTTTGTGTTTTGCTGTAACACAGATTGCTTAAACTAAGTGGGAAATTGGCTGTGAATTTTTAAAAATATAGAGATACTCATTTTTGTCAAATTTGTCTTAGAGGAGCAGGCTTGTTTGTTTTTATAAATGGGAAAATTGATTTGCAAAGAGATGAATGAAGAGTAACAGGAGATGACACGTGGCCCGTTTAGAATTTGGAGAAATCACAGCCGTAAAAAACGGCGTGACTTTCTTTATGTAAGTGATAGGCCATCCGGTTCTCAAAAACATGCTTATTGACACAAACACAGTGGACTTCAAGGTGAATTTCAGATATTGGATTAGTTGTCTGTGCATGGTACATGTGTAGAACTCATCGCAAAATAGTATACCATAATAAGTGCATGTACAGCAAATAAAATGGGAGTTCAGAATCATGAGTTATATAGTAAAAGTGTGTGGACTAAGTCATGTTCAGTGAAGGTTTTATTATTTTGGAACAAGGTCTTTTCAGTTTGTCGTAAAGGAATGTCTCTTTTGGGCAGCTTTGAAATACGAAGACCATCCTATAAGTGAAACATTCAAATATCATGTTTTCCCACGAGCTTTTTCAGCATGTAAAGTGAAAATGGAAGTAGTTTTGATAGGTGACTTGTATTTTGGGGGCTGAGGAGAAGCACTAGAAAATTTAGCCCCTGAAGATCAGTTCTTTATAAGAAGGCAGTAGTATCCAGACACATTATCATGTGAATATTTGTTAAGCCGTAACCAGATTTTGCTGCTGTATTCGGACTCAAACTTAGTTTAAAAGTGAAATTTCTAAATGGAACTGTGTAAAGGTAGGTTCGTTTTGGGGTAGGCAAATTGGTAGAAACAGCACATAAACTCCAAGGACAAAATGGCACTTTGTTTTTTCCTGTTAAACTCCTTTACTTGTTGACATTTCAGAATTCGTAGTGAATCTTTACAATGGGACATTTGTGATTCCAGAAGCCCAGAACCCTAAATGAATTCAGATGGACTTACTATTCTTTTCCTGTAATGTCTCTCAGAACCTTTTTGCTTTACCACAGACCAAAAACTTCTTTCACTGTTCGTACTTACTTACTCAGTTAAATCTCCAAATCCCTGTTATTATTATTGTAATTGTTATTTTATTGTAATAATTATTGTTACTATTATTGAACAAGCTCTAGATGTTTGGTTTGAAAAGATTCCACCAAGCGTTTTGATTACGGTGATTAGCGTGTGGCGTGAAGCCGAATAGTGAAGCGATGCAGGGATTTTATATATATTTCTGGGGCATTTTCACCGTTGATACTACGGAGTAAGATTTTTGTTTTTACAAGCCAGAAGAGTTGCTGTTAATCTAACATTTGGGAATCACAGCTTTAATTCCGACTTATTCTGGTGAAATAAAAACAAGCCCTTGATATTGTTTTAATCTCTTGAATAAATGAGACCTATTTCTGATTCCAAGTTCACTGAAGCAGTCTCTCCGTTTCTCCAAGTGCCACTTCCCAAGGTGGACAAAACGTGTTCTGTGCACGAGAAATGTGAGATGCTGGCTGCTTGGGGGAGGAAGGGGGAGAGGAAGCTGTTTGCAAAACTACTTAAAATAAATTTGAGGGGTCAAACATGGAACACAGTTGCAAAAGAGAAAGGAAAAAAATGCCTTGGGTCAGTTCAGCTAAAATAGCGTAGGCATTCACATTGGCTGGAGGGTTGTGTATTTCTTGCTAATCAGATACAATCGGTACAGATAATATTTGAGTATCTGAGGCTAGATCTCCTAGCCTCTATATCAGGGAAATTAACCTAAAGGGGCATGTTTTAAAGGGTTGATTTGGGGGAACAGATACCATTTGGAAGAGAGGTGCAAGCTGTGTTTACCTTGTCCGAAGAGCGCACAGATGTGAGTCTCGCTCCCTGACTTGGAGCTTGTCTGTCAGAGGCAGCCCTGCCTTGGGCCGAGATAGACGGGCTTGCGTTAGCACTTCATTTAAAAGCGATCGGTACTTTTAAATTAAACATGCAAAGTTATCTTGGTGAGGCATTGAATGGGAGGTTGCTGGATTATTGAATTTGGCCCACAATTTAGCCAGTTCAGCAGGGATTTTGGGGTCTGAAGCAATTAATATGCAAGTACATTTGAGTCAGCAAGGTAAGAGATTACTGTCTTATCAGGGTAAGAAAAATTTCTCTTTCCAAGATCCATACTTTTTAGGTGGTAGATAAAACTCATTGTTTGAGGTTCGTGTTTGAGAGCGACCACCTCAAATTGCCAGATTTTAACCACCAAACCACACAAGAGGGAATAATTGCATTATGCTTAGCATAGAGGACACCCCAGTTTCTATTCTCATGTTCTTTTTTTTTTTCTCCTATAGATTGGAAGAAAACTTAATTTTCTTTGTTGAAAAAAATCATTCATTGAACTGATCAAAGCACATGAAATTATTTTTGTCCTGTCAGGTTGAATACTTAAAAAGACAAAACTGAAAAGGATTTCAATATGTGCCTAAACCCTTGTCTGTCCTAAAAATCCAAATGTGCTCCAGCTATATTGCTGTGTGCTTTCCTGACCGTAAGGACCTGACTCTGGGTAACCGCTGTTTCTTTTTTTTTTTTTTTTCAAGATTTTATTTATTTATTTGACAGAGATAGAGACAAGCCAGTGAGAGAGGGAACACAAGCAGGGGGAGTGGGAGAGGAAGAAGCAGGCTCATAGCAGAGGAGCCTGATATGGGGCTCGATCCTATAACGCTGGGATCACGCCCTGAGCCCAAGGCAGACGCTTAACCGCTGTGCCACCCAGGCGCTCCCCCCCCCCGCTGTTTCTTTGATAAGCCCCTTCTCCTTCTACAGAGCCAGAACCCTTACACCTGTTCTTTCCCACCTGGCAGGCAGCATTCGGGCATGACATTTATTTTTATTGTGTAGCACTCAGCTTTGCACACAGTGCCTGTGCAATCTGGGGTGGAGTGGGGTGATTAATACTATTTGCTTGTCTTTAAAATGGGGAAAGTAAGACCTTATAGGATTGTGGGGCTGGCACGAAAAGACGCGTGTGAGGAGCTGACAGAGTGAGTGACAAGCCTGCTGTGCCAGCTCTGGAGATGCCTCTTCTTCTTCCACTAAACTCAGTGGGGGGACACCAAGCCCTACATGAAGGGGGCATGGCAGGCCTGTGAGAGAAGCAGGAGCACTAGGTCCAGGAGCTGGCAGGCACTGGGAGCTATGGGTAACCAAGGCTTAGAAATTGTTGCTTTATTCCAGAAGATGGGGACACCTGGGTGGAGCAGGAAAGTTTAGCCTTTGAAAAGCACATGTGACATAAAAATGAAAAATATCAAAAGAGTGGCTCATGGAGTGGTGAAGTCCTTTATTTCTGTATTTTCTGTGGAGACCCTTTCCTTCTGGAAGTTTTGATTTGACTGTCTGCCTTACTTCAGGAATTTGGGGACTTCAGCAATTTGAGATCATTCATTCCTGGGTAGCAACTTGTCCTGCCAGGGTTGAGCTTCCCTTCAGAGGGTATAGCCTTGAGTGGCTGAGGGGCACTTCAGGACATGGCCTTGGACCGCATGGCCAACTGACCACGTCCTTTGGGCAGGTGACATGGGAACCCAGCCTGGGCGTGAGTGGGTGTGTGGCCTGGCTTGCTGGTAAAGGGCCTTCAGGGTTTCCTATGGGGCCCTGCCTCTTCCATCCAATATAACTGCCTTTCTATTTCAGATGAAGGATAAAATACTTTGGAGAATAACTTTCATTGTTTCCATTCCCAAATCCTTTTCTGTGTGTGGAGAGCGTTCTGAGTTTGTCTGTTTGTTTACTGTCCTTCCATCAAGACCCATAGCCTGTGCCGACATTCTTCTGAGCAGATCACATGCGCTTGGCAAACGGGTGGGGGTCTTCTGAGCACTTTTTTGTGTTTTTAGCCATGGTCCTTAGTTCTCAAGGGATATTGCCAGCCTCCATCCTGATTCCAGATTTAGGAGGAAAAAAAAAAGACAAAACAAAACAAAAAAGAAGTCTTGATGTAAAATGAAAATGGAACTTGGCAGTGGCTAGTGGAGATTGTGATAAGGAGTTTTGAAGTGTCTCTCCTTTGAACAGTCTTTCTTGTTGGAGAAGTACTTCTCTCCCAGCGTGTCTGACCCTTATAGATGCCCCAGCTGGACTGAGAGAGGCAGGCTCCTCCTCACTCTGAGGCCGGGTATTTGTAATTTCAGAAATGTCCCGAGGAGTAAGAAATGACACAGGAACAATGCAGGGTTAATATTATTAAATCCTTTTTTGTTTGTTTGTTTGTTTTTCTTAATGGGAGAAAGTGCCTAGACTAAGTTTATGGATGGCAGCTAAGGCTAGTAAAGCTCTGTGCTTGAGTACCTGTTATTCTGCATTATCTCATTTAATCCCAGCAACATTCTGGGAGGAAAGTTGGTTTGTTTGTTTTTTAAATAAATGAGTAACTACCCAAAACTATACAGTAGGAAAGTGACTGTTCCAGGATTTTTTTTAAATGTATTTATTATGTTTTTGATTAGTTAGAAAATTCAGACAGTTCTAAGAGATATACAGTGAATAGTATCTATTTGTCCTGCCTCTGTGCCCAGTCTCTAGTTCTCCTCCCCCACAACATATCTGTTTTCATTTATGAATATATTCTGGAGATGGGTTTGTAGCAGTGTATGATAGCTTTATTCTTTTTGATTGCAGCATACTGCCTCACCCCCTCAGGATGAGCCCAGACTATTTCAAGCAATGCCGAATGGACTTGGCTATTTTATCTTTTACATTTGTGTACACAGACTATGGGATGGGTTCCCAGAGACAGAGCCCTGCCTGGAACCTGGGTTTCCTTACTCCCAGGCCTGTGCAGATAGCATTGACCACTCTGCTCTCAGTTAGGTTTAGCCTTGTCCCTGCCCAGAGAGGCCAGAGGGCTCCCACCAGCCCTGCTGCCATCAGCGATGTGGTGATAGCTTCTCCTTTGGTTCTTGGCCTGCCCCCAGCCAGCCACTAAGAGGGCAGTGGTCTTGAGGGGGTACCGTTGCCCTAGAGAAGGAGCAGTGAGAGGACTTTTTAAAAATTTACCCTCTGTTTTGTGCTCTGTAATCTTGTTCTTTGGAATCTCACTGGCCCAGGCTTGAATTCTAGTTCTATTTTATTTATCTAGCTGAGTGACTTTCAGCAACTTATTTAACCCTTCAGGTTTATAATAAGTAAAATTGGTGCTCCTTATCTGCCTGAGAGTTGCTATGAGAAAATTATAAATAAATACTCCTGCTAGTAGGTAGTGGTTAACATGGAGTTCTTTTTTTTTTTTTTTTTTTAAAATTTTTTTTTTTTTA
>NC_048221.1:55556636-55803438 GCF_002007445.2 Ailuropoda melanoleuca | reverse complement strand
TTTTTTAAAGATTTTTATTTATTCGACAGAGATAGAGACAGCCAGGGAGAGAGGGAACACAAGCAGGGGGAGTGGGAGAGGAAGAAGCAGGCTCATAGAGGAAGAGCCTGATGTGGGGCTCGATCCTGTAACGCTGGGATCACGCCCTGAGCTGAAGGCAGACGCTTAACCGCTGTGCCACCCAGGCGCCCCAACATGGAGTTCTGACCGTGTCGGGCACTGTTGTAAATCCTTCACCTGTGTTGTCTCATCTGATCCTGATAAGCCCTCAGTGAGTTAGATACAGTTCCGGTGCTCTTGTAAGAGACTGAAGGTAGGTCCCTTTCTGAGAGCCATTCATGTAACAGTGGCAGAGTAGACATTTGATGCCCAGTTGTTGCTCCAGAGCCCACGATCCCCACCACTAGGCTATGTGGGCCTTCCATAAATGTGGCCAGAGTTGATTGTTCAGATTATGGTTCTCTACTCATTGCATTGTGCTTCTAGTGAAGCTTAAGCTCTTTTCTTAAACTTTCATGCCAGAGACGATCATTTCTTCACAAAACTCTTAGAGTTTTGCTTCTTACTGTGCTTATTAAGAATGTGATCTGGAACAAGATACATCGTCTCTTTGCACCTCCTTTTCCATGCCTGTAAAATCTTCTCATGTCATGGTGAGGGCTGATGTGTGACTAGCACCCCAGACAGTGCTTGGCCTGTGGTAGGTCCTTGGTTAGTGATAGGTTGGTTCCTTTTTTTTCTTCATTTGGCCGACTTACAGACTACCAAAGAGAAATGTGAGGTTCCTCAAATATTCATAGAATGACCTGCCATCAGGTTGCTTTCTGTTCATTGTCCCTGTGGGAAGTGACTGTATAAGTAGGAACTTCAGGAGTGGGGCCAGTGTTGGGATTCTGAGTTTTAAGTGTGCCCGGCTGTGAAGACATGCCTTCTGTAGTGCCTGAGAGGATGACGTGGACTGCTGGTAGGAGCAGCTGTGCAGAGCCCCAGGCCTGTCTCTGTAGCTCAGCACGCCTTTATTGCTCCCCAGGGAGTTGGAAGGCTAAGTCGAGAGGCAGCGCAGCATGAAAAACGTGTATTTGATTGGTCTGGCCTTCCGCACACCCTCGACTCCCACCATGTTTTCTTGTATTTTCTTCTAAGCTTTTTTTTTTTAATGGTGATAAACTATACAGAACATAAAATTAACTTTCTAAACCATTTTTACAAATATTTATTTGTCAGAGAGAGAGAGAGCAAGCACAAGTAGGGCCGATGCGGGACTCGATCCCAGGACCCTGGGATCATGACCTGAGCCGAAGGCAGACACTTAAGCAACTGAGCCATCCAGGAGTCCCTCTAAACCATTTTTAAGTGTGCAGTTCATTGGCATTAAGTATGCTCACATTGTTGTGCAACCATCCGCACCATCTCTCTCCAGAACTTTTTCATCTTCCCAAACTGAGACTCTGTCCCTGTTAAGCACTAACCTCCCGTTTCCCCCTCTCTCAGTCTCTGGCACCCACCATCCTACTGTCTGTCTCTGTGAATTTGACTACTCTAGAGACCCCTTGTGAGTGGAATGATACAGTATTGGTCTTTGTGTGACTGGCTTATTTCACTGAGCACAGTGTCCTTAAGGTTCATCCACATTGTAGCCTGTGTCAAAATTTTATTCCTTTTTAAGGCTGAATAATATTCCATTGTATGAATATTCTTCCAAGTTTTTAAAGCATAGGTTAAATACATAAACATACATATATACTTACAGTGTATTTATTTATAACAGTTGTGTTTTGTATTTTGCTTTGATTTACAACATTTAATTTCTATGTTATTGCTTCATTTTTGTGAATATTATTGTTAGTGACAACAGGCTGTTTTGATTCTCCTTAAAATGAAAGGCATCTGCTTCTTTTCCTTATCTCTTACAGAATTAGTTATGTTAAATAAGCTCCGTATTTCTAAAATTAACAGCATTTCTCAGGGATACCAAGAAGTTTGTGGTCTCCTCTGTCTTGTTTTCCTTTTGAGATTCCTGGTTGCTTTGTAAACTCTTCGGAATGGGTTAGCAGCAGTGGCTGTTTTTTTGTGCCTCACCTAGACCTGGTAAGAGATACAGGTGCAGCATACCTTATTTGTAGCTCCAAAACTCAGAAAACTCTAAACATTGAAAGTATTTCCGGGGGGAGGGGAGGAGTTTGGATGCATGCTTCATCTGACCTAATTGAGGCTATTTATGCCTTCTATTTTTCCAATCGAGCGTGAATATTTAAATGTTCGATTATAGAGAATGGCCCCATCCCTGTTAGGATATTACATAATATATGGTTTATTCTTGTATGCACTGAAATTTTAGGGGTTATATATTTAATTTAAAGTATTTCATATGTAAGTTTTTAGTTAATGATATAACATGGGCATCTTTTATGACATTAATGTATAGACCATTCTATATCATATATTTTTAAAAAACTTTTAATAATAGTTTTATTGAGATATAATTCACATAGTATACAATTCAGCCATTTAAAGTGTCAGTTCAATGGCTTATAGTATTCACAGAGTTGCGTAACCATCAGCACAATCCATTTTAGAGCATTTTCATCACCCTCAAAAGAAACACCATACCCACAAACAGTCACTGCCCATTTCCTGCTTCTCACTGCCTTAGGTGACCACTAATCTACTTTCTGTGTCTATAGGTGTATCTAGTCTGGACGTTTCCTATAAATGGAATCATATCAGAATATGGCCTTTTGTATCTGACTCTTTTCACTTACAATGTAAATATGGTTCACTCATGTTGTGGTATGAATCTATATTTCATTCCTTTTTACGGTCAAGTAATATTCTGTTGTGTGGGTAGACCACATTTTGTTTATTCATCAATTCATGGACATTTGGCTTGTCTTTACTTTTTGGCTATTACAGTTATGCTGCTATGAACATTCATGTGTAAGTCTTTGTATGGGCATGTCTTTTGGGTGTATACATACCTAGGAGTAGAATTACTCGGTCATGGTGTAACTACATTTACTTTCTGAGGAGCTGCCAGACTATTTTCCACAGCAGCTGCACCATTTTACATTCCCACCAGCAATGCATAAGGGTTGTGATTTCTCCACATCCTCACCAGCACTTGTTATTGTCTGTCTTTTATGATTATACCTATCCTGGTGAGTGTAAAGTGATAGCTCACTGTGGTTTGGATTTGCATTTCCCTGATGGCTAATGATGGTGAGCATCTTTTCAGGTGGCCATTAATGTATCTTGTTTGGAGAAATGCCTATTCAGCTTTTAGCTCATTTTAAAAAAATTTATTTGAGAGAGAAAGAAAGAGTGCATGGTAGGGAGGGGCAGAGGGAGAGGAGGAGAGAGTCCCAAGCTGACTCCACGCTGAGCGTGGAACCTGACATGGGGCTCAATCTCATGACCCTGAGATCACGACCCAAGATGAAGCCAAAAGTTGGACACTCAACTGACCGTGCCACCCAGATGCCCCTCTTTGCTCATTTTTAAATTGGATAATTTTTTTTAGTGTTGAGTTGTGTTTTTAATATATTCTAAATAATCATGTATATTATTTGCAAATATTTTCTCCCATTCTGTGGGTTGTCTTGCCACCTTCTTCATATTGGCCTTTAAAGCATGAAAGTTTTTAATTTTGATCAAGTCCGATTTATTTATTTTCTTTTTCTTTTTTTTGTGCTGAAACTACTGCTTAATTTGAGGTTACAAAAATGTGTGCTTATATTTTCAGCATATCTTGTAGTTTTAGTTCTTACATGTGAGTCTTTGATCTGTTTTAGGTTAATTTTTGTATGTGGTGTGGGGTAAGGGTCCAGCTTCATTGTTTTGCATGCGGCTGTCCAGTTGTCCCAGTATCATTTGTTGAAAACACTATTCTTTGCCCCAGAGACGGTGTTGGCACTGTTGTCAAGAACCAGTTGACTGTAAATGTGAGACATCTCTGTGCTCTTCTGTTTCACTGATCTTCCTATCTCTCCTTATTCTGAACTGCTTTTTAAAAGGTTCTGAATTCTGGGGGCGCCTGAGTGGCTCAGTTGTTAAGCATCTGCCTTCAGCTGGGGTCATGATCCCAGGGTCCAGGGATCGAGCCCTACATCGGGCTCCCTGCTCAGCGGGAAGCCTGCTTCTCCCTCTCCCACTCCCCCTGCTTGTGTTCCCTCTCTCACTGTCTCTCTCTCTCTCTGTCAAATAAATAAATAAAAATAAAATCTAAAAAAAAAAAAAAGTTCTGAATTCTGAAACACATTTGCCCCCAGAATTTTGGAGGCTATATAATAATAGATTGCTGTTGCCCCATGGAGAGGGCCATGTTTTTCCAGCTTCTCAGACATCACTGTATTTACCTTCCCTGCCTTTCTTACCATGTGATCTCCGTAACACACCTGAGAAAAGCCTGAAAACAGAGCTGAGGCTCATCATAGGTTTTCTGACATCCACACTATCACTGTTTCAGCATGATAATGGCATTACTTTTAGAATCCCACCCTGAACGTAGATATAAGATGTTGTGGGCGCCAGCTGGAAGGTTGAAGCCCTCAACAAGTCCCCTATCTTTGAACACCCCGTGATACAGGTGTGGGCATGCAGGGACCATATTTGAGCTTGGTAACCCTGACCACCCCCAGCCCCATCCATATTTAATTGGTCCAGGGATATATATTTGCACCAAGCTGGAATAAAAAGATGTTCTCCTGTGAATTTTTTTTTTAATTTATTTATTTGACAGAGAGAGAGACAGCCAGTGAGGAGAGGGGACACAAGCAGGGGGAGTGGGAGAGGAAGAAGCAGGCTCACAGCGGAGGAGCCTGACGTGGGGCTCGATCCCACAATGCTGGGACCACGCCCTGAGCCGAAGGCAGACGCTTAACGGCTGTGCCACCCAGGCACCCCTCTCCTGTGAATTTTTTAAAAATATTTTATTTATTTATTAGAGAGAGAGAGAGCAGAAAGCACAAGCTAGGAGTGGGGGAGAGGCAGAGGGAGAGGAGGAAGCAGACTCCTCACTGAGCAGGGAGTCTGATGCAGGGCTTGATCCCAGGACCTGAGCCACCCAGGCACCCCTCCCCTGTGAGTTTGAAACATAGAAGAAGAGGCAGAGCAACTAGGAGTCCTGGAAAATGGGCATTTTGGTAGAAATAGTTTGTTAGACCAGAGAGGAGGCTGCTGAGATCCCAAAGCTCTTCTGCTTCTGGGCTTCCCCAGAGGTACCCAGGATCCTTCTCATTGCTTAAAATTAGTCAGTCTGTTTCTGTTACTCTGAGGAAAAAAAAAACACAAAACATCAGTACCTTAGTGAATGGGCCGTGCAGTGAAGAGTGATGCCATTTCCACCCCCACCCCCCCAAATATGCATTTAGCTCCAGCTGAGAGCAGGACATTCTAATGCTTAGGCACTGAGGATGCCCTGGCAGATAAAGGAGGGTTTGCCCTTTATCTCACACTGAGTTGGAGGATAGGGGATAGACTTGTAAAGCAAATGTGCTAAGTATCACATAGATGCGCCATAATCAAAACCAGAAAAAGTGCTGTTGGGGTTCAGAGGTAGGAGAGTCAGGGAAGGCTTTCCAGAGGAGGTGACATTGCTGAGCTGGAGTCTGCCTGGTGGCAAGTGAGAGACTACAAGTTCCAGGAGCAGGGCACTGTCTGTATAGGGGTTCAGGAGCAGGAAGGATGAGGTGGGTTGGGCGCCTCAGAGATTTTTGTTTGAGGCACAGGTGTGAGGAGCCAGTGGAAGTAGATTATTAAGGTTCTTGTATCTTGGGCCGAGACATCCAGGCTTAGGTCTTAGCAGGACCTCTTGTGGGGTTTTAAGCAGGAAGGGGAAGATTTGTGGCTTACAAAATATACAGTGTTGCAGAAGGGGTGGAAGGGGTGGAAGGGCGAGAGGCCAGGAGACCATTTTGGAGTCAGGGCTGTAGATCAGGGTGGTGGGGCAGGGATGGAAGGGAAGGGAGGAGGAAACCCAGGTTAGAAAGTGGACTGGTCGAGGGACAGTGCAGTTTGAAGAAGGGGAGGGGAGGAGGAAGGGTGTGAGGTAGGAGGGATAAGAATTCTGCTGCAGGATGATGAGGCCTGGCTGGCAGGCGGGGCTGGGGGCGCAGGCCACTGCAGCCTCCGGCCCCTCTTTTGTGGGGTAGATGAAAGGGGCTCCATTTGACTTTGTTTTATGCCTATCAGGTGCAGCTTTGGGATTCCTGGCTAGCTGCCATGTGGCCCCCAGGCAATAGTTTGGCGGCCTTGGTATTATTGACCCTTTGTACTGGATGGTGAAAGTATCTGCCTTGCAGACCAGGCCCTGGAATCAGGTATTTGGAATGCATAGCTAATGCGTTCCACTCCGGACCTTTGGTATTATTATTCCACAGTATCACATCTAATTGACTATTTCCAAACGTCCTTGTACATTTTGACTGTACAAGCAAGGAATGTTGCCAGCAGCCCCTCTTTGCTCAGGCTGCCTCATCTGTAGAGTTTTTGGTACCACCCCTCTTCACAGGCTGCTTTGTTCCTCCAAGCCCTCACCCATCCCTCAGCCTCCCCCACCTGTTATCCTTCTGGCCCTCCGCACCTGGGGGTTGGATGTGGGGCTGTTGTGTGCAAAGGACTGCCTCAGCCCTAGGACTGCCCACAGTCTTCCCATGTGTGGGTGTGTGTGGAGCTGGACGTGCATGGGCTGAGGCCCACAGGCACTGATGGAGTCTAGGCCTAGTGCCCAATGCCTTGGCATGGGGGTGGTGTTGAGCAGTGCTCCCAGATTTGGGGTACCCCCACCACAGTGGGGCCAGCAGTGGTATTAGGGGCTGCTCAGATCAGGTGACACTGAATCACCTGGTGAATGGATCCTTCCCTTCTTAGTTCTCTTGCCATCCCTCTGACGATGATATCAGAGAGAGAGGACCATAGTGTGGACTCTGTGAGCACCACCCATCTCCTTCCCTGACCAGGAATTAGTGGCTCACAGAAGTCAAAAGCATAGCAGCATCATTGAATATATTTTTTTCTAGTTACCTTCTAATTTTGGCATGCCATTGTTTTCCATTTGTGACAGCTGTGTAAAGACATATAAACCCTTTTTCGAGGTTTTTTCTTTATGCTGGTAACATATCCATAACATGAAATTTACTATTTTTACTATTTTAAGTGTGTAAGTCAGTAGCACTAAGTACATCCACAGTGCGGAGCAACCATCACCACCATCTAGTTCCAGAATTTTTGTGTCTCCTCAAAGTGAGACTTGACTCTGTCCTCATTAAGCAATAACTCCTCATTCTCCCCTCCCCCAGCCCCTAGCAGCTACTGTTCTACCTTCTGTCTCTATGACTTTGTCTCTTCTAGGTACTTCAGAGGAGCAGAGTCATGCAGTAGTTGGCCTTTTTTGACTGGCTTATTTCACTGAGCATAAAGTTTTCAAAATTCATCCATGTTATAGTGTGTGTCAGAATTTCCTTCCATTTTTTTTAAGATTTTACTTATTTAAGATTATGTATTTATTTATTTAAGATTTATTTAAGGTTTTTAAGTAACGTCTATACACAACCTGGGGCTCAAACTCAGCAACCCCGAGATCAAGAGTTGCATGCTCCACCGACTGAGCCCGACACCCCATAATTTCCTTCCTTTTTAAGGCTGAATAATATTTCATTGTATACAGAGACCAGTTTTGTTTTACCATCATCAGTTGATGGACATTGGATTGTTTCTGCCTTTTGCCTGTTATGAATAATGCTGTGATGAACATGGGCATGCAAGTGTCTGTGTGAGTCCTTGCTTTCAGTTCATTTGGGTACCTACATAAGAGTGGAATTGTTGGGTAAAATAATGACTTTTCCTTTAATGGAAAAAAGTGGGTTTTGAAAAACATGGCAAAATTAATTATTTAAAGACAAATATTAGGAACAGCATGGGTGTCATTATGACATAGTAGAAAAGGTGGAACTGGCCTGGGGGATGGCTAGTGCAGTACAGTGCCTGACCAGCTTGGGTAGAATTTTGGCTGCTCTAGCTATCATCTGTGTAGCCTTGGGCCTTTGCATCCCCTCTGAGCCTTACCCTGTCCATCTGTGAAATGGGGATGATACTTCATTCCTGTCCAGGTTGTTGTGAGATTCTGACGTGGATGTGTATGAGAAGCCTGGCAGGTTATACTGCTGGTGCGCCTCACCCCGCTCCTCTCCTTGGGCTGGAGAGCACAGTGGCTGCTGCAGGCACTGGACCTGCTCTTCTTCTGCATTGTGTGCATGCGGTTTTCTGAGCTGGAGCCTCCCTAAGCACATTCTTCCACTTGCTGCCTACTGCTCTGACACCTAGACCTGGACCCAAAGTGGTCAGGGATAGGATCTTCCTGAATTTTACAAATGTGTTTTTATAGTGCTTACACCGTTACGCCAATTTTATCTGTAGCTTGTTTTTTTCTTCTCCCTCGTTAATTCCCTTATCTTTTGATTCCTTTCATTTAATTAATTGATTAATGCTTCCCACAGTATTCATTGAGCACCTGTGATGTTGGAAGGAGGAGCTTATGTTTGGTGGGGGCGGCACCTAAGATGTGGAAGCCATCCCCCCAATCCCCCAGAACTCTTAGCCTACTTGGGTAGAAAAGAAGGGAAGTGTTGAAGTTGTCAGGTAGTAGTAATAATGTAGACATTTTTCTCTTCCAGAGCCTGTCCTTCTCACTTACCCAACCTCCCATGCTTGCTTGTTTTGGTTGCATGACTATGTGTGGCATCGTGGAAAAGAAGATGGGTGTTAGTCTAGGTTTGGATTATGGCGCCATCACTTACCAGCCACATGATCTTACAGCAGCATGGGAAGGGTGTCACCTGTCTTCTGAAGGCTGTGGCGTGGGTTACGTGGGGTGGTGTGCATGGAGTACCCAGCAGGGTGACCACACTTGGGAAGCCCTTGCTGATGGTGAGGCACCATGTCTTCCTCCTCAGCACCTTCCTCTTCTTCCTTCTGTGTCACTGAAGCTCCCCAGTCAGATTTGGGGAAATCAGTGGAGGCTGTAATCCCCATGCCCCCTGCCTTGCCCCCCCCCCCCGCAAGGTTATGTTGCACTGTCAGATGGTCTTCTCCAGATAAGCTTCTGGAAGAGAAGCAGCAAAGGCCAGGGATTCAGTTACCTTTGCTAGCAGGGCCCATCCAGCAGATGGCGGGGGGTTCTTGGGCCTGTGACAGAGCTAACGGCCTGGTACTTCAGGAGGGGTCTACGCTGTGACCTAGGGCATGGGTGTTGGAAAGGGGCCATTGTCCTGCATTTCTTCATTTCTTTAGTTATTTATTTTTCTTGCTGATGATCATTGATCTCATCATTTGGATAATAATAATGATTTAAAGATATGATTTTATAAAATGAATTAACTTCATTGCTTTGCCCCAGCCACCACACGTATGTGCTTTATACATGTCACAGTGTATGATCCTCACAGTGTCACTCCCTATTACTCACTCACGGTAAGGGGAAGCCACTTGCCTAAGGGCACGCGCACATTGGCAGGCCAGGATTTAAACATAGCCTGTCTGACTCAGCCATTTCTCCAAAGGAAGAAGAGATTTGGTGTCCACGGGTAGGTTTTTCCTCTGGAATGGGAGGGCAGAGGGAAGGCAACTAGTGCATTTACCTCAGTGAGACTGAGCCAGAAATACTGAGTAGCTGGGTTCTGTTTGTATGTAACCCTCCCTTTGAGGAGGTCGTCAGGAGACTCTGATTCCTTCGGAGGGCTTGAGTGAAGAAGAAGACAGTGCAATCAAAAACTGCTCATGAATCACAAGGCTGCACTGATTGATCCAGTGTCCCTGATGCTGGAGTTCGTGTTTCACATTCCCCCTTTTCCCTGTCTTCCTTCTTGGGATGTGAAGTCCTTCCAGTTCATAAAACACTCGGCACCTGCGTTGTGTGTTTGATGGAAACCACCAACCTGAGCCTCTCCGGGCATCCTCCTGTCTGGTTCAGCTCCTGGCTGTCCTGTGGCCGTTGTTCTTTCCCAGGGAGGACAAGGAAGGTCTCTTGAGGAAGTACCTATGGTTTAGATGCTTCTGTGGCTGGGGCCCACAGTGGCTGGTTGGCAATGTGATGGTTGTTTTACAAGCAACAGATTACTAGAAAGCTCTGGCTTGGCTCTGCCTTTTTGGGGACTGATTGTGGAAAATCAGTCTAGAGCCTTAAATAAATTCTATTTTGTGAGTTTGTAATTCATCTTCTAGGAAATAATCTGAAATTGGCCAGATCTTTATGTTTAAAGATGTTCTTCACAGCATTACATATAGTAGCAAAAAATTGGAGGCCACCCAAATAAAGCAGATTAAGGTACTTTGTATAGCCCATCCTTAAAACAATATTTCTGAAGAAATTTTAAAAACTTGAAAAATCACATTAAATATAACGGTAAGTGAAAAAAATGGGAAAAATACTAGAAAGACAAAAATCGAATGTTAACAGTAGCTAACTTTAGGGGATGGGAATGTAGGTCACTTTCAGTTTCCTTTTATAAAAAAAGGTGTTTTTCCCAGGGTTTTTTCTTTCCAATGTTATTTTCCAAAATAATGTCATGAACATTAGTTTAATAGTTTCCTCCTCCCCCCACTCTCCCCAATTACATAAAAATCAAAACACAGCTCCAGCTAGAAGTTCTCACTTCTGTTCGGGGAGCTAGCTGCACAGCTGAGGTACACAGAGGCGGGCAGCTCATGCTGCTTGCTCACTGAGCTCCTTCTCCAGGCACTGGGGGCTGGTCCCAGAGTGGCATTATGATTAATATTTCACACAATCTTCACGTCTGTTGCCAGTTTGGGATACTTCCTTTGATCCAAACTCATTTTAAAGTTTAGGGGCCAGGCTATTCTGTGACTTTGGGAGTTGAGGAAACATGAAAGAAATCTGCCTTCTTTCTATTTGTTTAAATATTAAAACATTTAAAATATTTTTTTCCCTTCTTTCAGATAACCAGAACACAGCAGACTCTCTATTGCTGTGCAGTACTGGAAGCTAGCTCCCAATGAGGGGTTCACTTGATGCTAATGGACAGGGCAGATTTTAAAGAAATATTTAAATAGCTCTTGGGAAATTGTTATTCTTTTGTTTTATAATAGAAAGCCAAGCCTGTGTCTTGTTGCTGAGCATAGCATTTGGTGACCAGCAGAAAAAAGAACATTCAGAGTCAAACTTGGAAGTGCTATCAACTGCAAGATCTGTTTTATCTGGTGGGGTGTGGGGGGCCTCACAGACACAGGTGGATCCTGGCTGGGTGACCCTCTTCTGAGTGTCAGTCTTCTTGTCTTCACAAAGAGCTTAAGAGTGCCTTCCATTCATATAAGTAGTTGCTAGATGAGTGCTTCCCTCTGTCCTTTTGTGAAGATGGCTAAACCTTGTATCCCTGGAAGATAGATTGGGGTTAGGGCATGGGCTTCAGATGGTAAAGCCGAGGGATTTGCCATGAAGACTTGCTATGAAGTCTGGGACTGGCATGTCTAGATTAGAGAGCCCTTTGAGAAACTGGGAAAGCTCTGGCCCTTCTCCCCAGCAAAATGTACATGACTGTTTCAGCAGGCGTTTGGACACCAGACCTTCAAGAAGCAACTCTGGCCTGGCTAGGCTTGGGTGATGAGCCGACCTGTGTGGCCTCATTGCTTTTCTGGGAGGGCTTGAAATGTGGGCTCCAGCGTCCATGTGGGTAGGTCTGTGCTATGTCTAGGAAGACGACTGAGAAAGTTTGTCTCTGCCTCTGTTTATTGGTGTGAAAGTCTGTATCTAAAAAGAAAAATAAAAGGGAAACTAAACTCATTTATAGTAACTGCCTTCACACACACACACACACACACAAGATGTCCCAAATCGCTTGTAAAGGTTCTGAGCAAAATGAAATTGTTTATTTATGATTAACAGAATGATGGACATAAATACAAGATTTTCCTTGGCTTAGGTCTCAACATGCATATTTTCTGATTCTGCTACATATGTAGAATTTTTATGTAAAACAAAAGTGAGTTGGTGTGCATATGGGTGGGATGTGAGCTGTGATACAAGAACACAGTGGCCCTTTGTATGTATAGTTTTTAAATACGAAGTCACTTTTTCTTCTGATCATAAAACTATTACAGATCTATTTCGGAAAATTTGGATAATAGACAAAACCGTAAGGACAAAAATGATCATCTGGTTTACCTGGTTGAAATTATACATTGCCTGTAATTTTTTTTCTGCTGTTTTTAAAAATTTAACATTATATCCAAAGCGTTTTTCCCACACCATTAATCACTTTATGTAAACATCATTTCTTCAAGCCTGTAGGAGTGCCGTTGTATGAATATATAGTTTATTTAGGCTTGTGGGTGTTGCTGCAGGCATGTAAGCTTTGACTCAGAGAAAACCTGCCTTCAAAGCCTGTGTCTGTCATTTCCTGGCACTGGGTGATTTCTGGAGCCTAGGTTTCCTTATCTGTGAAATGGGGACAGAATGAGTCCCTTATGGGGTTGCTGAGTGGACTCAGTGAGAGTGGAATAAAGAGCCTTGCACAGCGTGGTGCCTGGCAGGTCCGCAACAAACAGTAGCTGCTGTTACTTATTGGTGGTGGCGACGGTGGTAGTATCTTATGGCCCCTCTAGGAAGAGTTAAGGCCCTCACAGTGTATTCAGAATAAGCAGCCCAGCTCTGGCCTCATTTTTAAAACAAAGTCTTTTTTTTCTGTAGCTGTGACACCTTCTTTTGCATTTTCCTTCTTTGTGTTGTGTGTTTATGTAAGCTGCTTTACATCCTTTTTGCAGTAAGGCAGATATAAATAAATAAACACTTAACCACTCCCTCTAGCATTGCACATTTAGCTTGTTCTGATTACTTGCCGTTGTAAATAATGTTGCACAGAGTATGTTTGTGCATCAGGGCTTCTCCCTGGCTGGGCTGTTTCCTGGGGCTAGAATCCTAGACGTGGTATTACAGGGCTAAAGGACGTACACATTTTTACACCTCTGATCCAGACAGCCAGGTTGCTTCTGAGAAGGCTTGACCACAGAACACTCCCAAGAGCTGACATATGAGAGAAGACCCTTGTCACTGACTCCTTGAAGTCCACAGGAGCAATATGTTTCTTTTCAAGCCCCTCCCCGTCGTGGCCCAGGAGAGCATCGACCTGATGCTCACCTGGCTGTGTGCTCTTTGTCATCACTGGTCAATGGAGCTCTGGCTTGAGGTCTGCTCCGGCCTCCCCCACCCTTTTGGTAAATCTTATTTCTGATGGGAAGGCAGTCCTGTCGCCAGCCAGTCCTGCCTGCATAGGCTGCCCCCTCTGCTAAACAATGAGCACATTCAGACCCAACTCGTGTTTTCAGTTATTAAAAAACGGAGCCGTCTGTCTCTGCCTGTGACTTTAATCTTTAAGCCTTCATTCCCTCTCCCCCATCCCCCTTCCCCTAACCTTTTGTTTGTGCAGTTCCGAGCTCCGGGATATGTGGGTCCAAGAGTTTCTGAATGCATTGTGCCTTGCCCTGGCAGCTACAGATGGTTATAGCCCTGAGCGATGTTATTTCAGAGTAGGCAGGAGGGGGAGGACTGCGGACCAGAGGGAAGGAGAAAAGGAGAGGCCGTTCTCCTTGCCTCCAGCAGTCATTTGGACTTGCAAAAATGATTTGTTTTTATATAGCTCTGGAGTGAGTGCCCCAACTCCATTCTTTCCCCATTTTCAAATTTGGTAGAGACTAGTTGTCTTGGAGTTGCTTAGTCTTAAGAAATTTTACGTCTTCCTGCGGCCTCTTAGCATTTCCTCCTGGGAAATAGTTCTTATGGTTGAATTATGTATATGTATATTTAAATAAAAGCACAAATCCCAAGGAGGGGTCTTCAGTGATAACCTCAAGTCCCCTGAAACATAACCAGGAAGTACAGAACACAAAAAGGCCTTCAAGTTCAGAAAAGACACTCTTCTGGCAACACTTGGGTCCATAGTGCCTTCTAGCACAGGGCCAGCCAGAAGGTTGGATGCAAAAAACCAGCGGAGGGGTCAAGGACCTGGCTGGGGGAGAACATCGGATGCTGGGTCTCTCGTGGGAGGACCTTGGAGCCTGAAACAACCTACAGGGAGGCTGTGCTGGGGGCACTCCTGCCTAAGGAGGGCTCTTGCAAACGCAGGGCTCTTTCTTCTCAGGGCGCCCTTGCGCCTCCTCCCAGGGGCCCCACCAAAGCCAGTGAGTGCATGGAGGTGCAGGTCTGAAGGGAAGCTCAGAGGAAGGGGACAGTTTTTTAAGCTTTTCTTTCTTTTTTTTGTTTTTTACGTATGCATTTTTACATGGGAACACAACCTGTTTGTTTTTAAACTTTTTTTCTGACTACATATTTCCTGTAACATTCTAGCATTTCATAGATGCTTTCAGAGAAGGAGCCTCCCCGCCCCTTTATGATGTTAACAGATGGGCTGGTGCGTATTCATCTGGCTTTTTTCTTTTTTTTTTTTTTTTTAAANTTTATTTATTTATTTGACAGAGATAGAGACAGCCAGCGAGAGAGGGAACACAAGCAGGGGGAGTGGGAGAGGAAGAAGCAGGCTCATAGCAGAAGAGCCTGATGTGGGGCTCGATCCCAGAACGCTGGGATCACGCCCTGAGCCGAAGGCAGACGCTTAACCGCTGTGCCACCCAGGCGCCCCTGGCTTTTTTCATACAGACCTATATTTACATTCATATTACTGTGTTAGCATTGTAATTTTTAAGCATATTTTAAAATTTTACAATGAGGCAGTCTGTACACCACTTGCTCTTTTACTCTTTGCTTTTCCACCATTAGATACCTAATGATATCTTAGACGTCTTTCCACGCGCGTTCAGATAGTTCAGATTCAGTCTGTTTTAGTGGCTACAGGATATTCCCTTGGGTGTACGTACCATTTAGCCGCTCTTTTAGTGGCAACCACTTAGAGTGTCTCTTACCTTTTGCTGGGTGAACATACCTTTTTGCCCCTTGGTGGGAATATTTCTGTGGGTTTCTATCTTAGAAGTGGGAATTGCTGGAATTACATTCTGATAGATATTGCCAATCCCCCCCCAGTCCCCCAAAGGCCGTATTCTTTATGTTTGTTTTATAAAAATAATATTTTAGGGGTGCCTGGGTGGCTCAGTTGTTAAGCGTCTGCCTTGGGCTCAGGTCATGATCCCAGGGTCCTGGGATCAGTCCCCACATCGGGCTCCCTGGTCGCCTGGGAGCCTGCTTCTTCCTCTCCCACTCCCCCTGCTTGTGTTCCCTCTCTCGTTGGCTGCCTCTCTGTCAAATAAATAAATAAAATCTTTTTAAAAAATAATATTTTAAGTTAGTTACCTTCAGGGAAAATGAAGGCTTTGTCTAAAATCTCAGAGCTTCATTTATTTTATGACTTTCTGTGTGCCCTGACAAAGCATCATACACACCTGGCTTTGCAGACTTGAATTTGAAAAGCCCAGCGTGCAAGGTTAGTCACCTTTTATGTAATCATCCTATATTTATTGTGTGCCTACCATGTGCCAAACTTCAATTCTGTGGTGGCAAACATGAGGAAAAAAATTGGTGTAATCACTGGGCTTTGGCTTGTGCAGTGGAACTTTTCGAAGCTCACCAGGGAATTCTAATGTGTAGACAGGCTTGGGAACCACTGCTCTAAAAAGTTCTCTATGCCCTTCCCCACTCCCTGAGATAATCACTCTTGTGATTTTTGCCGCTGTAGATTAGTTTTTCCTGTTCTAGGATTTCGTGTAGGTGGAATCATACGGTATGTACTCTTTCACTCAGCGTGAGATTCATCCATGTTGTTATGGGTGTCATAGTTTGTTCCTTTGTAGTGTCAGTCCATTTTATGAATATTCCACCATTTGTTTATCCATTCTTCTATTGATAGACACCTGGGTTGTTTCCAGTTTTGTGCTGCTAGTGAATATGCTTGCTCGTGTCTCTTTGTAGACATGTGTTTTCAGTTCTATTGGGTAAATCCTTGGGAGTGGAATTGCTGGGTCAGCGGGTGGGTATATGTTTAATTTTATAAGAAACTGCCAGAGTTTTTCCCAAAGTGGTTGTACCATTTTACACTCCTTCCGGCATTATAGGAGAGTTCCTATCATACCACATCCTTGACAGTTTTTTGTGTTCTGGTTTTTAGAATTAAAAATTCTAGTAGGTATGTGGTGGTAACTCCCCATGTTTTAAATTTGTATTTCCCTGATGACTAGTAATATTGAATATTTTTTAATGTGTTTTTGGCTATCTGTATATCTCTTATGAAGGATCTTTTAAATTTTTTGCCCATTTTAAATTGGGTTAAACATTTTTTTTTTAATTATTGAGTTAGGGGTGCCTGGGTGGCTCAGTTCGTTAAACATGTCTACCTTCAGCTCAGGTCATGATCCCAGAGTCCTGGGAACCCTGCGTTGGGCTGTCTGCTGAGCAGGGAGTCTGTTTTTCCCTCTCCCCCTGCCCCCCCCAATGCTCTCTCTCTCTCAAATAAATAAAATCTTTAAAAAAATTATTGAGTTATAGAGTTCTTTATTAAACGTGTTTACCAGTCCTTTGTCAGATATGTTTTATAAATATTTTGTAATGATCTGTGGCTTGCCTATTTGTTTTCTTGATGTCTTTTGATAAACAAAAGTTATAAATTTTGATTCATTCTAACCATTTTTTAAATTTTATGGCTATCACTTTCTGTGTCCTGTTTAAGAAATCTTTGCCTATTGCTATGAAGGCATTCTACTCTGTTTCTTTCTAAAAGGTTTATGGCTTTAGCTTTTACGTTTAGGTCTACTGTCCACCTTGAAATAATTTTTGTATATGGTGTGTGTGGGGGGGTCAAAGTTGATTTTTTTTTTTCATATGGCTTTCCAGTTGTCCCAGTTCATGAAGGCTTTTCCTTTTTTCATTGGCTAGTTTTTTCATTGGATAATTTTGTTGCTTTTGTTGAAAAGCAATATTTTAAGTGTGGGTCTATTTCTGGACTCTGTTCTGTTTCATTGATCTGTTTGTCTATCTTTTTTTTTTTTTAAGATTTTTTATTTATTTGACAGAGATAGAGACAGCCGGTGAGAGAGGGAACACAAGCAGGGGGAGTGGGAGAGGAAGAAGCAGGCTCCCAGCAGAGGAGCCTGATATGGGGCTCCATCCCAAAATGCCGGCTTCATGCCCTGAGCCAAAGGCAGATGCTTAATGACTGAGCCACCCAGGCACCCCTGTTTCTCTATCCTTATACCAATACCACACTGTCTTTATTGTAAGTAGCTAAGTTAGTTTTGAAGTCCAGTAGTGAAAGACCTCCAATTTTGTTCTTTTTAAAAGATTGTTTTAAATGTTCTAGGTCCTTTGCATTTCCATATAAATATTAGAAGTAGGTTTTCAGTTTCTATACACACACACACACACACACACACACACACATCCTGGGTTTATTCTTAGAATTACATTGAATCTGTAGCTCAGGCTGGGAAGAATTGATTCACAGCAATATTGAATTTTCCAGTCTATGAACTTTATTTAGGTTTTCTTCAAACAATGTTTTGTAGTTGTTAGTACAGAGATCGTATACATATTTTGTTAAATTCATTCTGAAGTATCTTACATATTTTGATGCTCTTGTAAATTATTTTCATTTGTTGCTAACATATTATAATAGTTTATGTATATTGATCTTGTGCCTTGAAAACTTGCTAAATGCTATTAGTCTTAGTGGTTGTTTTTTAGACTTTTTAGGTTTTCTATATAAATAATCAGCCATGTCACCTGTGGATAAAAATAGTTTTGCATTTTCCTTTCTAATCTTTGTGCTTTTGAATTCTTTTTCTTGCCTTATTGCACTGTCTAGAACTTCCAATGAAATATTGAAAAGAAGTGATGAGGTGGACTTCCTTGCCTTGTTCAGATCATGGAGGAGAAAGCACTCCATATTTCTCCCTGAAATATGACGTTAGCTGTGGATTTTTCATAGACATCCTTTATTGTGTTGAGGAAGTCCCTCTCTTAACTAGTTTGCTGAACATTTATCATATGTATTTGTTGAATTTTGTCAACTGTTCTTTCTGTGTCTTTTGAAATGATCGTAATTTTTCTTCTTCTGTTAATATGGTGAATTACATTGATCAATTTGCTGTAAATTTCCCTCGAAGCTTTGCTTTGTAGCATGATTTTAATGGGTTGATCTAGATTTTTGTTTTTCAGCAGTGGATTATTTTGCCCATGGATTAGCCAATAGGTGGATTACAGATTATAGCTGGTCAGAATGAATGGTCATGCCCAAAAGGTGGAAATTTGAGATAGGAAAATAGCAGGAATGGCAGGGCCTTTGTTCCATCTCTAACATTCCAGTGGGATTTGTTGGGGAAGTATGATCTGATTTTATTTTTAGCCATTTAGTAATGCTTATGTTATGGGGAAGACCATGTCATCCACATTTGTCTTTAGGTATGCCCTAATTTGTGGTCTTGGATTATGATAGGCTATTTCTTTAAAGTGATGTCATTGTTTCCACTTGAGCAGAGGAAGGTTGAGTGCTGGAGGATAGCATAGGAAGGGGATGGACACAGGTCCCGGGACTAGGGAAATGAAGGTCAGCCAGTGTTATCACCACCACTTCTTGTGTGCCAGGCACTCACTAGATGTTGTGCACTATTATCTCATGTCATCCTCTCAGTGGCTGGTGAGTCAGTTACAGCTGAGGAAACATAGGCCCATAGGGATTAGATTATCTGTCAGAGGCGACATAGTGACAAAAATGGGTCTGGAGTCCAGGTCTGCCAGACTTCAAAGCTGTTGGACTTTTTCCAGGTAACATCTACCTTTTCTTATTGTGGAATATCAGAATATCCGAATTTTGGAGTGAATCTTTGAGCTTTAAGGATAGAGTTGTAACAAAGTTCCCAAGATAAGCTATTAGTTGATACCACCTATCTTACTGATTTAATAGTAGATCCGCTGTTGTACATGGCCTGTTGAGTGCCAAGCTTGGTGCTCCATAAGATAGGAGGAAAACCTAGTTTTTAGAATACGTCAGTAATCCCAGGAATTCTTAGCATGAAACCTGGTTGCCAAATGTAAATGAGACCCCAGAATTATTTACTTGTGGAATATGGTTCTTTAAGCAGGCTGTAAAGCGGATCTGTGAGGTGAGGCCTATTTTCTCGATGACTTCCATATTACAGAATCGGGTGATACATTCTCAAGGAACAAATCCTTCGTTGACAGTGGTTAACTTTGATAAAGAAAGAATATGGAAGATTCCACAGTGTAGTGGGATAGGGGTGTTAGGTGGACAGATTCCATCCTGCCCCATATTGCCTGGGTCTGTACTATCACTTGCTTGGTTCTGTGATCTTGGCCTGGTGACGTAACGAGTTTTTACTTTAGTTTCCTCATCTGTAAAATAGGGAGAAAAACAGTATACCTACTTAGAACAATCACTGTGAGGATTAATGAATTAATTTGTATGTAGAGTGCTTAAAGCCTGGTACATACTCCACTCAGTAAATATTAGCTATTATTATTGTTATGCATACTACTATTTATATTAGTATAATTGTGATACTTTTTTCTTAATCTTTGGCAGGATTTCTTTGCCTGTTTTAGTTTGGTCAGCCTAATCAAGAATTGCCCTAAGCTAGGTGTTCCCCTACTTCTCCTCATGTGAGGCAGGGCAGGACTCTGTCAGAGGTTTTTCTGTTCGTCATGGTACTCAACAACGCCATGTGTTCGGTGGCCTCCCCGGAGTTGCTCTGCAGAATCAATATCTGTTGTGAAAGAGTGAATCGCTCTTTGCCGCCCCTCCCCTGGGAGCATCTATGCGGCTGTGCGTGTGTCAGAAGCAGGGTTGCACAGCCCCTCCCCCCCAACAGTGGGAGATGAGTGGCTGGCCTGGCCCCACCCTGAGCTACCCCTGCCCTCCAAGTGCATTGTACATGGGCTGAGAAGTCCGTGTGTGGTGAAGACTCTCCCAAGCTCGGAGAAATCCACCCGGTGAGTTTTGCCTGACCAGGTAGCAGATCAAAACTTAATTATAAAAGGCAGATTCATCTAGATGATCATGAAGAGAAAGGAGCCCACAGTTGTCACACTTACCCATTAGGTACTTTTATCTGTTCCATGATAGCCTTTCCCTGAAAGATTTTTTCAGTTTGAAGTTATAGATTGTCCAGCAGGTTTTGTTGTTTGCTAATTCTGTAGCATTCGATATAAAGTAGGTACCCAAGAAGAGTTGGTTGAAGGAAAAAAATAAAATTAATTAAAATGAGGGATGGGACCCCTTCCTCCCTTCATTTATCCCACTGTTTAGTCACTTACTGATGCATTCATCGGTTTGTATGTTCATCGGTTCCCCCAGAATTTCTTACGCCTCTCCCTCCTCTGGGCCAGATAGGGCCTGAGCAGAGCTCAGGGACTCAGATGTATGTAGCAAGACCCCAGCCCTGGGGGAAACTCTCCAGTGCTGCTGAGCAGCCTGTCAGCAGACCGGGGAGCACAGGGTGGGGAGGAACCGGGGCTGAACCCCTGCAGATTTGGGGTGACGAAGGGGTGTGTTCCAGCAGCACATTTAATGCCAGCACAGTGAAATCTGCCTAATAAAAGAGTCCCCAAACCCTAGCAGGTGGTCTGCTGATCTTGGGCAATATTTGTCTATAAGAAGTTTTGCCCTGTAAACATTTTATTAGACCATTAAGTTGCCTTTACCCTCTCCCACATTTACTAACGCCAAAGAAGGCTGAGCATATGCTTCCATTTTTATGAAACTCTTGCTTTACCAGAGGCTTATTCTTCGGCCTAATTTATTCTGTATTCTCATCCCACAGATCTGGTTTAATTTGCTTGACTGGGATAACTGTCTGCAGGGGAGGGTTTTCCTGGAGTAGAGAGATGAGCTTGATAACTTCCGGAGGCCCCTGCCTGCCGAGGAATTCGGGGGTGCATTACAATTATATGCCTCTTAAAAATGATTCTTCTTGTAAAAAATTACTGATAGCACAGCATTTTGGAAGTGGAGTGGGATGTCCCAAGTGTACCAGCCCATTTGGAACATGTCTTTGTCTTTGTCCTCCTTTTTCAAGTGAACATAATGACTCTGAGTATTTTACAATGTTGTGTAATGTTGATTTTCAGAATTCCTGCTAAAGATGTAGTGGGATAAATGCAAAGCTTAAATCACCCTTGTACTTAGTTTTACATCTCTAGTGTTTCTTTGAGGAATATGGAACCGGATGAAGGAGCTGAGTTGTATGAGGCATTCTGGGATGCCTTTCTCGGAGGGATTGCCTGCAGAACTTAGGTCCATCATCCCTAGGCAGAATCTTCCTTTCTTTTTGGCTTTCTAGTAGCGTTTATAAAGCCTGTGTTAGGATTCTCCTTGGTCTCCAGGAGGAGGCAGGAGTTCCTCAGTGTCATTGGCTTGCTTGGAGGCATTTGACCAGCCATTAACCTTGAAGAATTATCCTTGTTTTTATCAGGCACGTTTTGAATCCAGGCATTAGAGGAGGGGGTGATGGGAAATGCTCCGTCTCTGCTGTGGGAATTAACTTGGCTTAGAACACACCAGTCACTTCTGTCCACATACGCACAGCACATACGCACAGAACGCAAATCTATTTGGAAAACTGAACCTCCCTGAAAAAGGACGCAATGAGGGTTTGACATAACAGTCGTGTAAAACAGGGTTGCTGTCGATAGTTTCTCTCAGTGAGAAAACCTTTGAGATGAGGGGCAGATGTAGATAAAGTTGGTTGCTCAGCATGTGTTATTTCTGATCCTCACAATGACCTGCAAGGTAGGTGGTATTGGTTCTGTGCAACAGATGAGGAAACTGAGGTGCGGAAAGTGCAGAACTGGGATTGGAACACCATCTTACTTCCTCTGCACTTCTCAGGGCTGGTCAGGAGGCAGAATGGAATAAGATCTGGAGAAGGCTTCTCCCTGCCTATTTAGATGCTCACCTGCAGGAGAGCAGCTGGCCTGTTAGGAAGAGTGGTGGTGGGCAGCCAGGAGCCTGCACTAAACTCAGGCTTGGCTCTCTGCACTTACACTGCCCCACATCTGAATGGACCCCTCAACAGTTCGAGTTCAAGAAAATTGCATCTTTGAACATCAGAACAAGAAAAGAGTGCATTTATTGCTATAATTCAGGACTTTTTGCTTAATTTTATGTTATTTATTTATTTATTTATTTATTTATTTTATTTAAAGATTTTATTTGTTTATTTGACAGAGAGACAGCCAGCGAGAGAGGGAATACAAGCAGGGGGAGTGGGAGAGGAAGAAGCAGGGTTCCAGCGGAGGAGCCTGATGTGGGGCTTGATCCCAGATCGCTGGGATCACGCCCTGAGCCGAAGGCAGACGCTTAACGACTGCACCACACAGGCGCCCCTAATTTTAAAACATCAGATATGTTCAACTTGAGTAAGAGCCTTATAAAACCATGTTTAAAAATGGTGGGCCCTCCCTCCCTTGATTTTCCTTCCCTTCTCTCCCTGCCTTCCTTTCAATTTAGGAATCAATTGTCATTTGACCTCAACTTCCCTTGAAGAGGGGTGCGGACTTGGGGAAGGTTCTATGGAAGCAAGTCTCTGAAGCGTGTCACCTTTGTTTGTTGCCCGCCAAGAAGTTTAACCAGGAATTGTGAAGAGAAGCAACCTTGTTTGATTGTAATGTCAAATGAACTCAAGTTTCCAGGGAGCCTGGGACTCTTGGGTTGCTAAGTTAAGGGGTCCAGAACTTCGGGATATATAAAATCATAATTTCATGGAATCCTTTCCAGAACTACCTACGTCTCTCCTACAGACACACCCTTTACACAAACATAAACGCATGGATTTAAGCAAAATAAGGATAAAGTAAATTGGACCTTTGACTCAACATATCTATTGGCATTTAAAGATAGAATGCAGGGTGCTAGCTGACAAAGCTTTTTTTTCTTTGTTGTTAAGAGTTTGCGTTCAGTGTTACCCAGTCAGAACTGATAGTGGATGGATAGCTCAATAAAGTTCTAGAGGAGGAAGTCCCTGTTAATAATCGTTAAACCTCTCCCTGTGTGTTTTCGACAGGTGCTGCAGAGAGTTTTGATGTTCATCTGGCTGCTGAATGAACTTATGGTTGGACTTCCAGGCTTACTATTTCTGGCACCCCATACCTCAGTTCTGACAAGGGTGCCAGGCTGGTGGTAGCAACAGATCACCTGGGAAGTCTGCCTGCCTATGTCTTTTTCCCTTTTGGTAAACAATAGATTCTTGTCTCAAGAGCCTGAATTGGCACCATTGGGAGGACTCTAGGCAGTTGGGTTTTGGCTCAGTAGGAGAAAGTCATTTCAACAAGGCAGCCACAATAGCCTGGGACTGCCTCACCCATTTCTCTGTCACACAGGTGTGCCAGCAAAAGCTCATCTCCACTTTGGAGACTTAACCACTGGATGGTTGGACAGATAGCCTTTGACCCCATTAGCACCTAGGAGTCTGTTCTTGCACATTTCCCTCTAATAGAAACCAAAGTTCCTTGACCTCACTGAGCCTCACTTTTTCACTCTATCTATCCCCTACTTCCTTTCCTTTCATCTGTCCATCTTCTCCTGTGTACTGGATGCCACTAAGTCAGGAGCAGAAAGGATGACTAAGATGTTCCCGCTTTCAAGGGGCTCACAGTCTAGAGGGAGAGAGACTTGCAGTCAGATAAGCTCTGTACTGAGTGCTGTGGGAACTTCACCTTTACCCTGAGGTGTGTCAGGTCTAGTGTCTGTGCCCAAGGCAGTGTGTTGTCTGAATTGCACTTGAAAATCCTTTGGGAAGGGGCTGTGTTGAAGGTGAATGTCTCGCTTCTCAGCTCAGTGCAAGGGCCAGTTTTCCATAGATGAGGTATTTGGCTGGTAGTTAGGGGTCATGGTGTATGAAAAATATATACCTTTTAAACACTAGAATCTCAGCTCACCCAGTAAGATGGTCACCCTGTGAAAAGCCTGTGAGACCGGAGACAACTCAGGGATCACTTGACACATCACCTTTTTGAAGGGGAGGGGCACAAGTCCTGGCACATTGAATTTCTCTTTCCTCACTGAATGCTTACAGTTGAATTCCAGGAAATTAAATACAAATATGATGTGACTTCACTAAGTCTTTTAGTAGCATAGAGGAGAGGAACAACTTATTCTGTGTGGGGAGGACGGACAAGTTCTCAATGACATTTGAGTAAATTCTTGAAGGGTGAGGCAAGAGTAGAATTTGAGTAGATGGGGAAGAGGAGAACATTCTGGGCCAGTGTTTCCCAAAGCACACTTCATAGAACATTCATTGCATGGGATGATGATACGTGTTATTGGAAAAGAAGAGAATTGGTTGGAGAAGTGCTGGTTAAACAAGGCTCAGTGACCTCCCCCTTCCCTCACAGGACTTCTTAGAGCCTTTAATTTTTAACACTGTAGTGTGTTAGGAAACTTAAAGAGCAGAATATGGTATTTGGTGTTTCTCAGACTTGTCTTGGAGGCCCAGTTTAGGCAGGGTAGATAGCACATGCAGAGTCATCCAGGTTTGAAAGAACATGGCTAACTCAGGGAATTGTAGGTTTAGGTGTCTGAGTAGAGGACATGTGGGGTGGAAAGGCATTGAAGAGATTCGGGGGGCTTGGAGAGAAAGGGTCAGGTTCTGGAGAAGTGCTTTGCATGCTGGGTCAGTCTTTCTCAAACTATAGTCCTTTTATTTATTTTATTATTTTTTAAACTATAGTCCTTTTAGAGCTATCTTCATAATCTCTGTCTTGACCTCAGTGCCATGTACATTCTGATTTAATATTTTTCCTTGAATCATTTCAGTTTTTAGATTTTAAATAATCATATGGAAATTTTATATCATGAAAGCAAGTGGAAACCAGTATCCCTTCCCATAAATAGAGTAAACATACATGTGGGCACATGTGCACACACATGTACACACACACACAGTTGTCAAACTCTAGCCTGCCACAGGCTATGAACTTGAGCCATGATTTGCTTTTGTTAAAAGGGAGATTAGGACATTTTAGAAAGGTATTACAAAGATCTTGCCCCCATTTGAGACTTGCTCACTGTTCAATCAGAAAGTTTGAAAGAGAACCAAAAAATCAATGTAATGCCAGATCATTCTGTCACTCAAAACATCTCTCACTTGGGGATACACTGCCCTAGGCAGTGGGGGACTGCTGAAACCAGGTTTATAAACAGGAGTACCTATTCATGCTTTAGAAACACAGTTTGTGCAGTTCTGTGGGTGGTGGAAGGAATGGGTAGTGCTGGAGGCAGGAAGGCTATAAATTCAGGAAAAAAGAAGTCCAGGAGAGAGATGCAGAGGTCTGGGCTTTGGGCCTATGTCTATAGCAGGGGAGGAGGGATTGTTTCATGATTTAGTAGAAAAAATGGGCAGGACTTGGGGATAAACGATGGAGAACGGGGGTCCCAGAGATGGCTTGGTTTCCTAGGTAGGCCATAGTGGCCTGAATTGGGGCTGGGACTTAGTGGAGAGGCAGGTTTGGGGGATCAAGGAAGCATATTGACTTCAGGGCTTCTGTGGGAAGTCTCCATGGAGATGCTCAGAGATGTCCAGTGAAATACATGTTTACTTCTTATGTATAACTTGAAATCTCTCGTGGTAGAAAGAACAACAGATTTTAAGTCTTTTTTTTTTTTTTTAAGATTTTTTTTTTATTTATTTATTCGACAGAGATAGAGACAGCCAGCGAGAGAGGGAACACAAGCAGGGGGAGTGGGAGAGGAAGAAGCAGGCTCATAGCAGAAGAGCCTGATGTGGGGGCTCGATCCCATAACGCCGGGATCACGCCCTGAGCCGAAGGCAGACGCCTAACCGCTGTGCCACCCAGGCGCCCCACAACAGATTTTAGATTCAAAGATAAATCTGGGTTTGACTCCTGGCTCCACCCCATCACCTCTTGGGGCCTTGGTTTCCCCTTTGGACAGTGAAATTGCGAAGTCCAACCTTAAGGATTACTGGGAGGGTTACTGGAGGGAGGAGTGCCTGGGACAGTATGTGGTACAGAGCAGAGATGCCCAGGAATCAGTAATGATTACTTAAGGTTCCTTCATAATCACATCTCTGAGTTTTTAGACAAAGCTAGCTTCAAAACCAGCAGATTGTTGTATGTTTTCTCTGGAGTGAAAGAAGCATCAATTCCACATGTGTGATGACACGGGGCATTCTTGTGTTGGATGCGTAGTTTGGTGTAGAAGGCACAGATCACTGACCTTCGTCCTGTGGCGAGTTGCTCATTGTGCTGCTGGGGGTTCAGAGGCTCAGGTTAGCCAGGCATCACTGACATTCTGCCTTATCCATTTCGGTTTGCTCTTACATTAGCAAAAAGGAAAGGAAACTGCCAGTCTGCTTATTGGCTTCGCCAACTGCCCAGCGGCTTAGACAGGTATAGTGAGGAAGGTGTGCTTTGCAGTCAAATGGCCTCTGTCACTTACTGGCTGTGTGAGCCTGGGCAGTGCACTGCCTTTAAAAGTCTCTGTGTTTTCATTTGCAAAATACGATTACTAATGCCCATTTTGCAGAGTGGTTGGGAGGTTTTGAGATAATATATGTGGAGAGCCAGTTTAGCCCCGTGTGTAGCTGTGTGATATGTACTTTAAATACAGGTATTTTTGTTCTTAGTTATCTATCATCTGTGAGGCTGTTTGTGATGGACAACTTCTCACCTCGGTAGGGATGTGGGGAGGGTGGTAGTAAATGAAACCCTCAGTCCAGAGATAATACCCTATCACTTGATAATGCAACATTTAAAAATCCAGACTGGCCAAAAATAAAGTTACATATACTGCTTCCCACTGGGAGGATGTTGGTGTGGAATGGGACTTTATTTTATTTTATTTTATTTTAGATTTTATTTATTTGAGAGAGAGAGAGAGTGAGCACGAGCAGGGGGAGGGGCAGAAGGAGAGGGAGAAGCAGACTCCCTGCTGAGCAGGGTGCTTGATGTAGGGCTTGATCCCAGGACCCTGGGATCATGACCTGAGCCGAAGGCAGACACTTAACTGACTGAGCCACCCAGGTGCTCCTGGAATGGGACTTTAGAACACACTTCTGGTTTTCTTTTGAGGTTGTGGAAGGGTCAGGAGGTCAGGGGACTGCCCCAGCTTAGATCTGAACAGGGGCTGGTCCTTACTTCATCACAGGTGTTCCTGCCACTGTCCTTCAGTACCGGAGTCAGCTTTCTCTGTTGCTGTGTCTGCTTCTCCACGTGCTGGTCAGAGACTGGCTCCCCTGCCTGCTGAGAGCTTTGTGAGCCTTCGGGTCTTCCCCTTCCCAGGAGAGACCCTGTAGAGCTCTCGTTGCACTTAGAGCTCTGATATTGAGTGCATAAAGTAATGAAATGAGGGCCGCCCCGGAGAAGGATTTGAAACTGGTTGAGAATCCCATCCCAAGAACGGTGGTTAAAAACTGTGTCAGCTTAGGGAAGATCTGGTTTAAAGGCGTAGGAATTTTGCTTTGGCCTTCTGTTGTTTGTTGTGTTTAGAAGGGCTTGCAAGAAGAGTAGAAGCATATTTGGAGGTATAGTTTCTATTCTTTTTGAGACAGCAGAATCAAGTCAGGTCATTTCTGTGGACTTGGATGTTGAGCCAAAGCCAACACGAAGAATGAGACAGGAGTAAGTGGAAGGACTGTTGGGAGTTCTAGCTGGCTCCTAGCCTCCCCAGGCAGTGATGGATTGGTGCTGCCATGTCAGTGAGCTCCCTCCAGGGCTGCTCTCCCATGAGCACAGTGTCCATGTGCGAGGGAGCAACATGCAGCCAGCACATACCTGGAGCATCGGCATCCATCCTTGAGCTTATGTTTAGGAGGAGCTTTGGCAACCTTAATTGACCCCCGGAGAGGTTTGACTGTCACACCACACCTTCTGCATTACCCAGTGGATTTCCTTGAGGAAAGGCCTTGGCTAGGCTGAGTGGCTGGGAGACCAAGGAGCAGGAATCAGAGACCCCCAGTTGGGATAGCTCTGTTACTCATTGGTTTTGTGGCTTGGGCACACCTCTTCATCTGCCAGAGGGAGCTGGGGATACCTCCAGTGAAGGGTCTGGGAGTCTGGCACCAGGATGAGGGCAAAGGGCTTGGCATGTCGTGCCATGAGGTGGTGTAGTGGAAATTGCTATTGCAGTCTAGCTGACTTAGAGGATTTGGGCAAGCATCATAATCTCTGTAAGCATCAGTTTTCTTATCTGTAAGTGGGAGTGTGGCGCTTACCTCAGAGTAGATACCTGGCCTGGTGCCATCTGAGACTTGGCAGAGGTCACTGACAGGGAGATCCTGATTCCTCCTGAGGAAGGAGGAGCTCTGGAACCATGGGTGGAGCCAGCCCATGCAGTAGCAGGGGCCCTTGGGTTGCTGAGCCAGTGGAGGAGTCAGGCTGAGCCTGGATGGGGACTGGGCTGGACTGAAGTGGCTTCTCATAGGTGATGCACAGAATAATTCTTAAATTCTGAGACAGACACTTTCAGTCTTAAAAGTTACATCCTTATTTTAATGTATATTAGAAAAAAACCCCAAGTAACTAGTACATCAAACCTGTAATTTTCATGGAAGGTTTTGGTTTTCTTTAGCTTTATTTTTTCAGTGTAAAAAAAAGTGTGTCAATTTAAAGAAAAATATTAACTGAAAAATAAACCAGGCAAGATTCTTCAAGAATGTCAAGTTCATGAAAGGAACCCCCCCCCCCCAAAATGGGGCAGGTGACACTTCTGGACTAAAGGAAACTAAAGAGACCAGATTTGGAAAAAATAAAGAACATTTGTGATAGACACTACGGGGACAATTTGGGTAAATTTGAGTATTGGTGGTAGATTAGGTAGTATTATGTCATTGGTGTTAAATTTCTTGAGTCCTAATTCTTGGAAGATGTTAAGGGTTGCTTAAACCCTTAGACCAGATACTTAATCACAGTGTCTGTAACCTACTATAAAATGGTTAGGGAAACATTTATCTATTTTATACAAATTATATATATAATATTATCTATTACATAATTATATGTTATAGGTATTACGTGTATCTGTGTCACAAATGCGCCCATATATATGTGGAGAGAGAACACAAATGTAGCAAACTGGTAACTGTTGGTGGCAGCTTGGTGAGGGGTATACAGTGTTTGTTATTCTGTTTTTTCCACTTCTCTATAGGTTTGAAATTTTTCAGAATACAAAGTTGGGAAATTAAATAACTAAAAGTAGCAATAAACATGTCCCCCACAAGGAAACCCTCCTTTCGTTTGGCATCATATTCTGGTCAGGCTGGGCTTGTGGTGACAGGTGGCAGCTGGATGGTTGTCTTCTCTCTCCTTCAGCCACACAGCCCAGGGATATTAGAATCTCAGGGCCTTTGCACTTGCTGTTTCCCTGGCTCACACCACTCTGCCTCTGTTTTGCCATTTTTGATTTCAGTCTAATGTGACTTTCTGAGGGGTCCCCAAACTTGCTTTCTAATAATGTTGCCAGTCCTCATGTCACTGTCACAATATTAAACTTTAATTCACTGTATTTGTCCCCACATGAAATGACCTTTGTAATTTTTTGGTATTATCTGTTCTCTCACCAAAATATAAGCTCCATGAGCAAAGAATCCCTAAAGAAGGGGAGCCTGGGTGGTTCAGATGGTTAAGTGTCTGCCTTTGGCTCGGGTCATGATCTCCAAGTCCTGGGATCAAGCTCCAGGTCCTGGGATCAAGCCCCACGTCGGGCTCCCTGCTCAGTGGGGAGTCTGCTTCTGCTTCTCCCCCTGCTTGTGCTTTGTCTCTGTCTCTCAGATGAATGAATAAAATCTTAAAAAAAAAAAATCCTTAAAGTAGAAAACAAGACCAGGACATACATGGTGGATGGAGCAGAATTTGTGATTGCAGGGGCGCCTGGGTGGCACAGCGGTTAAGCGTCTGCCTTCGGCTCAGGGCGTGATCCCGGCGTTATGGGATCGAGCCCCACATCAGGCTCCTCTGCTGTGAGCCTGCTTCTTCCTCTCCCACTCCCCCTGCTTGTGTTCCCTCTCTCGCTGGCTGTCTCTATCTCTGTCAAATAAATAAATAAAATTAAAAAAAAAAAAAAGAATTTGTGATTGTGGCAAAGGAGTGACTAATATTTGAGAATCACGGTGCTGTGGGACTTTCCTTTAAGTCCTTTTGGAGTCCTTGCTGATTTTTCATTTCTGGAGCGTATCTTTAATATTATATTATGATTTGATTAGAAAAAATTTTGACCTAAGAAAAACCATTCAGTGACATATCACTAATATAATGTAAGTTGGTTAGAAAATATGATAGGAGATAAAAAAAATCAGGTTTCTCAGTTACATAAAAATGAGATGGCTAAATTAAAAATTTTGTCTCAATCAGTGAGGCAGAATTCATTCAGTAACTATTTGCAGCCACCAGTTAAGATACTTACTCAATAGAAAATGACCTAGTATAGACCCAGAGGCCATCAGTTGACACTAGAATATTAATGATGTAATGTAGAATTACAGAATTACCTGAGGTCTCTTTATTTCCAGGAGGGAAACTGGAAATTATCATGCTCTATGTCAACTGAAAGCTATAATTAAGGGGCTTTTAAAGAAGGTGGTGGGCCACAGTTAATGGCTGTGATCTATAGAACTCTTAGTGTATAGTTAATGATGGAATGCTTTTGCAGTCTGGGGAGGGAGAGCAGCAGCAGAATCACAGAGGAAACCTTAGTTGAATACGGGTACGGGGGAGATGAGGTGGCTGGTGAAGAATTGAATCAGAAGATGGAGCGTTTCATTACTGAGGTTGTAATAGCACTGGTGATATTCTGTACCAACATCCAGCCTTGAAATGTAGCCTCTTCACCACCTTACCTTCCTGCCATGTGAATAGTACTTGGACCGCATATTTGGACTCTCAATTATATTATGGTTTTTAACATTCCTAACTGGTGCGTGGACTTATGTCTGGTTTCAAGGTGATTGCAAGCTCTTGGATGTTAGGGGATGAGGCATATGCTCCTTTTGTGTGTCTGCCTGCTTTTACGATGGGATTGTGCACACACAGCCAGCAGGGCCTTCCTTAGGGGAGGGGACATGGGTTTTGGAGTCAAAGGATATGGGTCTGGATCCTGATTCTTCTACCTAGTATCTGTTTGACTTTGGGTAAAATGGTGATGATTGTGACAATGAGGGCAGAAGTTAACTAATTCACTGGCCCTGGTCTCTGAAGTCAGGATAGCCGTAATGGGCACTGTGCCTCATTGATGGGTCAGGTGAGATAATGTGTGTACATCGTTCAATGGCATGGAAATTGCTATGAAGGTATTAAAATCACGAGTCAATGGGGCGCCTGGGTGGCTCAGTCGTTAAGTGTCTGCCTTCGGCCCAGGCGTGATCCCAGGGTCCTGGGATTGAGCCCCATATCAGGCTCCCTGCTCTGCTGGGAGCCTGCTTCTTCCTCTCCCACTCCCCCTGCATGTGTTCTCTCTCTCTGTCAAATAAATAAATAAAATCCTAAAAAAAAAATGAAATCATGAGTCAAGTTGAATTGGGTTGTCATAGCAGAGGCTAATACAGTGTATTCGTCTGTATCGTCTTGGGTTGTGAAAGACAGAAATTCAACCCAAACTGTTTCTTAAAACCAGGAGGGTCATAAAGGCCAGCTTTAAGCACAGCACAGGGCCTCAAATGATGTGGTCAGGACCCTGCCTCCATTTCCTGGATTCGCTTCTCTCATGTCAGCTTATTTCTCAGGCCCACTGGCTCCCATGAGATTGTGGAACGGCCGTGGCTCTCCGAGTCAACTTTTGTTCTGCCAAGTCACTCCCCTGGCAGAAAGAGAGATCTCTTTCCTGGGAGTCCCAGCAGAAGACGTGGGAGAAACTGAGTGGCTGGAGCTGGGTCCTATGTTGACACCTGGAGCTGGGACTAGAGTTCCTGCCCCCTGAACAGTAGGGACTGAGGTGGGGAAAGGGGTGACCCCAAAGGAAGAGAGGCTCTGACCAGTGAGTTGAAGGAGTGCTGGGTCTCCACTGCAAAAGGAGATGCACAGCTCCTGCATGGGTTTCTGCAGTTCTCAAAGTAGGAGCTTTTCTCATGCATCACACAGCCTAAAAGATCTACTAGTCCTCATTACAAACCAGGCATTCTGCTATTTTTCTTGCTCTGGAAATTGTTGATAAAAACTATCCTGTTTGGTTGAAACACTGCAAAAGTTATACAGGAAAAATAAACAAGTCTGAGACTCTGGCCAGTTGTGGAATGGAGGAACATCAAAGCTTGGCCTGTCACCAAGCTCAGCTTCCATTGGGGTGGCTTCATGTCCACTAATGGGTCTGCAGACCTGGGGTTTTAGTTTGGGCTTGATTGGTTGTAGGAAGCAGAAACTAGCTCAGCATGGGTCTAGTAAAGGGATGGGTTGGAGAGAAGCAGACCAGTGCCTGTTCTGGACACGCTGAGCCCAAATTGGAGCAGGTGGTTGTCCATACCAGGTGGTCACAGTGATGTAGCCCGGCCCTCTCCCTGTCCCAGCCAAGGCACCTGCCCACCCATCCACTCCTCTACCCCTTGACTGGCCCACTTGGATCTGCATCAGGCCTCTGACAGCTGTTGGTCCATGGGATCTTCCTCACACCCTTCACCTGTGTCCAGCTCACCAGCCCCGTCTCCCAGTAAATCACTCACGGGGTCCTCAGCAGGGAATGGAGCTTGCAGAGACCATAAGTCACTGGCCAGTTTCCGGGAGGCCACTCTTGGGGCTGAATGTGGTCCCATTCATTGTGGCTGATTTAGGGCAGTGGGGACTATAGGTAGGTTGGAATCCTTTGGCAGGAGAGGCAGGCCGGAGGCAGACTTTGCCCTACTGGCTTTGGCAGTGGTCCCGAAAACTGGTTCAGATGGCTGACATAGCAGATGGAAACCTCTGGCCTCTGGGATGGATGCTTATCGTATACATAACTCTAGCATTTTACTCTAATATTTTAGTAGGTAATGATTTCTATTATGAAGTATTTATATGTATTGTGAAGTAAATTTTCTCATCCCAATCTTGGAAAACAGCACAGGAAGAAGAAAATAAAAATTACCCATAACCCCACCTCCAGAGATGTTAATGATAGCAGCTAACACTTCTATGGCTTTTGCTTTGTGCCAGTCACCACTGTAAGGGCTTTTTATATGTACTCATTGAATTCTCACAGCAAAAATATGAGGTAGGAGGAGATATTATCCCCATCCCTAGTTCTGGAACAGAAGTCAGGTCTGTGGTGGTGTGGGGGTGAGACAAGTATACCGAGCCTGCAGGGGTGCTGATGTAAAGCCCCGGTTTAAATGTTGACCGGGGTTTCAGCGAGTGCTGAGTGGGTACTTGTGTGGATATTGTTCCAGGTGGAGCATGGTTAGGGTAGAGGTGGTACACTGTCCACCCATTCTAGGCTGTCGTGGCATAGCCCAGGATGGGTCCTGCCTCCCTCGCCCCCTGTCGCTGGCAGAAAGTGCTTAAGGATTACTCGGTAAGACAATTAGACATAGGCCTTGGCCCTGCAGTCTGGCTCTTAGGCCCCTCTGCCTAGACCTCTGGGCCTAGGCCTACTCACCTGCCCTCAGAACCTGTGTGGATGTGTGCAGATTAAATGAGTGCCTGGGAGTCTGGGAGCCAGTGGCACAGTGCCAGCTCCCTCCCCCACCTCCCACATACATAACTGTGGTTTCAGCTCCACTCTGGCCATGGTTACTCTCCCAGAGACAGGCCTCGGGGGAAATGTCCACGTAGTAGGGAGAGGGGTGGTAAGAGTGATGAGGATGAATCAAATATTAATTACCATCCCATTTATTGAGCACCTTCCATATTTCAGGCTTGTGCTTGGCACTAGGAAAGCATTTCCACTTTGCTCCCAACTCTTTCAGGTTTTATAGATGAGGAAACTGGGGTTCAGAGTTGGGGAGGGAGGCTTGCTCAAGGCCACACAGTAGGCCAATGAGAGCTGGTGTTGGAATCCGGGTCCCAGTAAGGGGCAAAGACCAAGAGTCGGGACCACCGCGCACACATATTTCTTTTAAGCCAAGTCTCCTTTTAAGGTTTTTTTTGTTTTGTTTGTTTTGGTTTTTTTGCAAATAGCATTGAGAGCGCAGAAAGATGCTGTCCCAGGAGTTGTACTTTGCGTGATTCAAGGAACTGAAATGCAAGAGGGGGAAAACGACAGGAAAAAAAAGACCAACCACAACAAGCATCACGTATAGGCCTCTTTGGTTGTCTCTGGCCCCGACACAGACAGAGATTGTAAGAGCTGCTCCGGAAACAGCTGGTAACAGGACACCATACTTTCAGCTTTTCTTTTTTCGTTGTTGCCAGAAAAATAATCAGCTCTATATCTTAAGTGCTTGATAAAGTGGCCCAGACACCAGCTGTAACTTAAAACAATTTTTGTTTTAGTTGCTTTTAACAAACAGATGCGGCTGGCTTTCTGGGCCAAGCTCAATGTCCATGTCTTAGAGTGGGCTTCTTAAAGCTGCTTCACTGTCTTGATTTGTGTGTAAGCCTTTCTTTAGATCTATTTGTTCAGTCATTCTTTTGGTACATTTCCAGAGGCTTGGGTTTGGGTTTAAACGAGTGATTGTGGACTGGACGTTCATTGGTGCAGCATTTACTGAATGCATCCTCCGTGCCAGGCACTGTGCCGGTGCCACCGGCGGACGGAATCCGGGCCCTAGCCCTTCCAGAACTGCGAGCCGAGGGGAGAAGCCAGACAAGTGAATAAGTAAGCACAGAGCCCCTTCTCTCTCCAAAGGTGACCATTTCAACTCGCTCACTTAATTATTTTTGTATAATCTTTAAAACATGTTTATTGTGCTACTTTTTGTTTTCCTTGGTTTTTAGACACTGTCCGTAGACTTCCTTCTAAGGAAGACCAGAATTCTTCCCCTTTTCTTCTGCTCTTTTCAGTTGTAGACAGGTATTCCTTCATGTCTTCAAAAAGCTTAGGGAGCCCTGTGCTTTGGGAATACTTTGCAGCCCAGTGAAACCCACGGCTTGCTGCCAGGAAGCTCACAGCCCAGCGGGGAGATGGACTGTGAAAAGGCCTTGAGAGGAGGCAGGGAAGGCCCCGTCTGAGGAGCAGACTTTCTGTGTTAGATCCGTGGAACGGGTGGGCGCTGAGATCTTCGGTCAGCTCAGCCACCGTGAATGTCCTCCTGGTTTAGTCTGGCCGAGTGCTTTGGAGCAGGGCAGCACCACCCTCCCCAGTGCTGTCAGGCCTGCCACCATCCTTTACCATCGCACATAGCAGCAGCTCCCCACCAGACCTCCCTGTTCCTACCCTTACCTTTGATAAAACACTGTCCCCACAGGACCACAGTGAACTTTAAAAAGCATATCACTCTCCCACTTAAAAAACTGCCATTGGCTTTCTATTATAAGTAAAATAAAATCCAAGCTCCTTCCTTGGCTTAAGGACCCACATGACTCAGCCCCATCCCCTGTCACCCTCCCCTTTGCCCTCTGTGTCCAGCCACTCAGAGCTGTTCTCCCACGAGGGTCTTTTCATCTGCTCTTTCCTCTGCTGAGAACACTCATCCCGTTTATCTTCCAAGAGAACCTTCCTGACTGTTCTTTTTAGAATATTGCCCCATTGGCGCCTGGGTGGCACAGCGGTTAAGCATCTGCCTTTGGCTCAGGGCGTGATCCCGGCGTTATGGGATCGAGCCCCACCAGGCTCCTCCGCTATGAGGCCTGCTTCTTCCTCTCCCACTCCCCCTGCTTGTGTTCCCTCTCTCGCTGGCTGTCTATCTCTGTCGAATAAATAAAATCTTTAAAAAAAAAAAAAGAATATTGCCCCATTGCACCCTACTGGTCTATATACCATAATACTGTTTTATATTCTGCATAACTTTGATCTCTTTGTAAAAGTATCTGCATCTCACACTAGAATGCGGACTCCATGAGGACAGGGACCTTGTTTGTTTTGTTAAACTGCCGCACCTCTCAGAGCAGTTCTTGGACAATAGTAGACACTAAATAAAGATGTACTGATTAAATGGATCTTGATGAAGTGCTCTTTCAGTGTGTCCCCGTGACCTAGCACCACCCTGCCATCTGAGTTTACTAGGGAAAACATTGCTGTAGGTATACTTAGAGTTGTGTGCTTGGAGTTCAGGATTTCTGCTAACTAGCACTTTGAGCAAAAAGAATAGCTAACAATAATAATAATGGCAGACCCTCCCATAACACTTGCTGTGGGCACTTTATCATGGTAACATGTATTTGTCATCACTACCCTATGGGATAGGTACTGTTATCCGCATTTTGCAGATAAAGAAACCAAAGACAGAGAGTGTAACTTCACAGAGGCACTAAACTAAAAGCAGTGGCACTGAGATTTGAAGGCAGACATTCTGGCTCCAGAGTCTATGCTCTCGTCCAAAGGTGCCTGAGTTGTTTTCGGGCATTATCTTTGGCGTTGAATGAATTGGACACATTACCTCCCTAGCGGTAGAACTGGGCGTAGTGGTGATAACTCCCAATTACTGAGCTCTCTCTGTTAGGGTGTTTCTGTGGCTGTTGCAATGTGGCCAGTGATGTCATTAGTGCAGAAGTGCTCACAGACATAGGGGACGTAAGTGTCTTCAATGTCAGGTGATAGGAAGACCACTGCAGGAAGCAGGAGACACCACAACCCGCTCTCAGACAGAGGCTTGACTGGCCAGATTCTCCCAAGTTCCCATGGGGACATACGGCTCCGGCCACTAGTAGACACACAGTGTGAGGCTTCCTCCGGGTGTAAGAAGCGCCTGTAACCATTCTCCTCACGACTCTTGTGCTCTACTGCTCCCCACTTCTAACACGCTATGCTGTAGCTCTGACTTTGTGCCTGCCTGAAGGAACTGGGAGAAACAACCCCAGCCGATGGATGAATGTGTACTGTTGAGACTAGGCGGAGCAAAGTTTAGTTTGCTGACAGCAGACCAGGCTTCAGGCCTGCGTTTCCTCTGTGGCACGCTGTGCCTTAGTCCCAGTTCTTCCCATATCCCAGTGGGTGCGTGTTGGGCCAGAGGAGCCGGCCCTTGACTACAAAGCTGGCGGAACCCGGGTTCAAGTCCAGGTCTTTGTGGCTTGGAGACTACAGCCCAACTCCAGTTATAGTTCTCTGTTCACCAGAATGACTTCTAGTTACTTCCAGTAAATTTAGTTTCCATCCCATGTTATCGAGTGGTAAAAATGACATGATATCAGGTCTCCTCAAGGTGTGCCACACCTGACCCCTACGGTTACCACATTCTTTCAGACTTCCCATTAACACGGGAGGCCATGCTGCAGAGAGCCTTGTGTCCCAGACTGATTGACATGCTGGGTGAAGGGAAGATACTCTAAGAGAAGCAGACATATACAGCTAGGTTCAGAAGCTGGAAAGGAACATCTTCAAGGGCTAGACGTGAAAAGGAAGTCAGATTCACAGCCTTGAATAGGACTGGAAGCCATTGTTTCACTGGAGATGTGAAGGGTCACCTCATAAATTAAGAAAATGAACCAGGAAAGTTCCCCTCCAACAGGTCAAGATTAAATTGCTCACCCTGGAAGGTGAGCACAGAAAGCTCCTGTCGCCCAGGAGAGGACAGAATTCCCGACTGCATGCACCTGGTTGCAGGGCTCATATTCACATCATTGGTGCTTCTGGAAACCCTGAGCCAAGAAATTAATGTCAACACTGGTGAAGCCATATGGCCCTGGCCACCATAGCTCCTGAACCCACAGGGCACTTCAGTCACATACATGTAGGACCTCCCACAGAAAGCAGTGCTTGCTAGGGATGAATTTACGGACCAATCACAAGGCATACAAGGAGAACTACCACCATGAAAAAGACATTGTATAGACAACAAGTGTGAAAACGCATATCCTACAAACTAGAAACCATAAAACAAATCAAAGGGGCTTTAAAATAAATGTTTGAAATGTAAATAAAGGAATAGAATCCATAGTGAGATTAGGACATTACAAAAAAAGAACAGGTGGATTTGAAGAAGAGCCAAAAAGAAATTCTAAATATTGGAAATGCAGTCATTGCCATATAATTTCAGATTAATTAGCTTATTGATACTTCATGGAAGCTAGCATATGTAGTTTTATTCTTCATGTGTTATTTTTTAAAAGCCTTTTTCTCCTTAATATAGAAGTAATTTATGCATATTGAAAATCTGGAAAATAGAAGGAAATATAAAGAAATAAAAATGTAGTTACTCAGGATAATTCCTTTTAATACTTTGACATATTCTTTTTTCTGTTAGGGATCCCACTGAATATAACATTTTAGACCTGACATCAAAAGGTTTTTGAACCATGAGCCCTATTCTATATCATTGGATATTCTGTGAAAACATATTTAATGGCTCCATAGTATTGCATTGTCTTGCTCTACTATGTTTATTCACTCCTCTTGATGACACTGCGATAAATTTGTTGGCATTTCAGATTATTCTTTAGAACACATTATGAGAAATGAGATAGGTTCATTAACAAGTGGGGACTTATAGTCTGTAGTGGGGTAGAGGGGGGCATGGAGGGCAGTGATATGTGAACATACTTTAGCCATATTGTTATATAATAAAGAATGTGATATTTATCCTTTGTTCCTGGGATGGAGCTTCTAAAACCGTTGGGATTTCCCCAGTGACAGGAGTGTCCTTGTTGTTCATGGTGGTCCTTTGACCACACCTGACTTCATGTGAAAGAGAAGACTCAGGATGGGCTGTTCATGCCTGAAATCCATGTGATTAGAGGTTGAGGCTTTTAGCCACAGACACCCTTTTGACCTCTGGAGATTGAGTTTATCTCATGGCCAGTGATGCAATCAGTCACACCTATGTTAATGAAACCCCAATAAAAACTCTGGGCACTGAGGATCCGGGGATCTTCCTGGTTGGTGAACAGACTAATGTGCTAAGAGGGTGACATGTCCTGATTCTGTGGGGAGAGATACCTTTCCAGATCTTGCCTTATGTGTTTCTTCATTTGGCTAGTCCTGATTTGTATACAAATCCCTTCATAATAAAGCCATAATTGAAAGTATAGTGCTTTCCTTAGTTCTGTGAGTTGTTTTAGTGAAATATCTAATTTGAGGGGTGTTGCAAGAACCACCCAGATTCGCAGCCAGTGGATGTGGCCTGGGGACCCCTGAACTTGTGGCTGGTGTCTGAAGTGAGGGCAGTCTTTTTGGGGACCTTTCCCTTTGCAGCTCACCATGTATGGTATATATATTTCCAGTTACTTTCCAGAGTTTATGTACAAAGTTACACTTTTATTAGCTAAGAGAATGAAAGGTTGATCTCTGTGTCTCAATATTTTCTGTACAATGGAAAATTTAACAACATAGGGTTGTTGTATGATAATCTTTGTGCAGTGCCTAGACCAGTGCCTGGCCCACTGAAAGCAGTCATGAAATGTATGTGCTCATTGTGGGAAAATCAGCAAATACAGCTGAGAAAAAAAGAGAAAGAAGAAATCATTTCAAATGCTGCCACCCAACCGAAGACATCAAAATAAGATTATATTTTGTATTTTAAAAACCCCATTCTTTTAATAGGTTAGTGTATCTCTTTTACATTTGTTATTATATTTTTGATCTTTTGTCATCATGTTCTTTTTTTTTCAAAACATTTTCTATGCTTCCTTGCTCTATTCTTTATTTCTCTTACTTTCTATGTGATTTTCTCTAATTTTTAAAGTTTGCGTAGATCTACGACTTATTTACTGCAGAGGTAGTAATGGTTGGACCAGTAGTGACTTCATATCTCTAATAAACATACTGAAGCCTGGATTTCTCAAGCTTCTGACTTCCAAAATGAAGCCATGCTCTGAGATGTCTTCCTGGTTTTCGTTATTCTGCTCCATGTTTTTTTCTTAATCAGTTTTAGTGAAATCATTTGTAGTATGTATCTCTTCTTTCAAGAATTATAAGTAATACAGTCAGTATGTAATAGGCACATAATTTTAATGAATGGATAAATATCGCAGTTCTTTAGACTTGAGTCTATGTTTAAATGGTTTCCACAGCCATCCCGAGCCCTTTTGTGCATGCTTCCTCATTCCCAAGTTCTTATTTGGTTTCATCTGTTTGTTGCTAGAGTCTGTCTTCAAGGAGGTTTTTTGATTGTTTACTGGTTTATTTTTTTTAATTATACACCTGTTTTTAAAAGTTTATTTTTTTAATAATCTCAGCACCCAATGTGGGGCTCAAACTCATGACCCCGTGATTAACAGTCATGTGCTCTACCAACTGAGCCAGCTAGGCGCCCTGATTGTTTACTGATTTTAATGAAAAATTTCGAACATACCCAAGTTAGAATGAATTCTTGTATACTCATCATGCAGATTTAACAGTTACTAAGATTTTGCCATGATTGTTTCAACTATTTTCCTTTTTTCCCCTGAAGTATTTTAAAACAAATTCATGAGATCTCAAGTTACGTTACACCTAATACTTATATCTCTCTCTAAAAATACAGATATCTCCTTGCATAACTCAGTGGCGTTGTCATAGCTAACAGTATTAACAATTCCTTGGTATCATACTCCAATCTTCCCAATTTTCTCAAAAAATCTCTTCAAGTATGCCCCCCCCCCAAGTGAAAGGGATAGAGACACATGTATCCCCAGGTCCTTGATGTTGGTGAGGAACCTGAGGTTCGGAGATGTAAATTGGCCTCCTCAGGCCATCTGCTTGTGTTGGGACTTGAGTTCGTGCCTCTGTTTGTGAGTTTTGTATTTTATGCCCTATGCCTGGCTGCCTCGGCGTGCTTTCCCATAGTGGGATGTAGCACGTAACTTCAGCCTAAAGCTTCAGCCCACAGGTTTAGGGGCTAAAGCTAGAAGAGTCCCGGTGAAGGTGAGCGCCGCCCAGGAAGCCTCACACCAGCACGGCGCAGTTCCTCACTGGAAGATGGCACCGGTTGCCATGGTGAGGCGGTTCCAGCCCCAGCCTTGGCCAGTGTGGTTTCTTCTTTGGTTCTGTGTCTGTTCTTGAGGACCCCCTTTTGAGGCAGGGGCAATGGCAAGGCCTACCAAAATGAGGACACATGGCTATAAAGAGTTCTGAAGGGTTATGGAGGAGCATGGCCCCTGGGATCTTGGCTTTGCCACTCAGTCACTGTGCTTTGGGCATGTGCATTGACCTCTGTAATCCAGCTTCTGCCTTTGGAAGATGGAATTACAGTACTCACCTTTGCAGGGTTGTTGTGAAGACTATGTGAATAAAGGTGAAAGTGTTCCCAGCACGTGCCAGGCAGAGTGGTTGTTCATAAATGTGAGTGTAATCCCATTTCTCTCTGCCATGGAGGAAGACAGAGCATTGCCTCAGCACCAGCCATTGCACCCTGCCCCCCCCCGCCCCGGTCCCCTGCTGCCAAACACGTCCCACAGCGCTTTCCTCTCTCCCTTGCTATTGTACAAGGTGGTCTGGTGGCCAGGGGCCCAGCTTTTTGGGGCATCGGAGAGAAGAAGGGAAGGACAGTGCGGAGCACTTGCCCTGTGTGCTGTCACTCCTCTCCACCTGGTCTGGGTGCTCGCCTAGTCCGGGAATTGCTTCATTTTCTTCTCAGAGTGTTATGGATTATTTCTAGTTTCAAATCGAGAGACCCAGTTCATTGACGTAAGAGATTGGCAGAGGTTGTTCTCTTAGGCTGTGTGGGGGGCAGAACCCAGCTCAGAGTTGAGGCTGGAGCTCAGGGGCTGGGGAAATGCTCTTCACCAGCGAGTGTGCTGAGAACACAAAGGAAATGTTTGTGGTCCTTTTGGAGTGACTGGAGTAAACATGTACCTCACCTCGAAGGGAACGGGGGCCCAGGAGCTTGACAAAGTTAGAGGGCCCATGCAGCGAGCCACATAAAGGAGGACATCAGAACCAGTTGGGCTCGAGAGGGCCTAATAAATTGTGTCCCTCACAAGGACCCGGCCTTTTCTGTTCCCTGGGTGGGCCACATGTGCTGCGCTCTGGAGAAGATTGGGAACAGCTGTTGCCGTTGAGTCATATCTGGTCCACGGGCCAGCGGCTGGCGCCTCTGGTCATTCCGTCCTTTTTCACAGAGCTCGAGGTGATTTGGCCCTCTCCCCCAAAATCCCGGGGAACTGCATGCTCAGCATCCTCTGTGAGGCGCTGGCAGCTGGGGCTTCCGTAGCCTCCTGCTGTGTCCTCTGCCCTGAACGGCCTCTTCTCTTGGCTTTCCGGCCTCCTCCCTCCCCCCAGTTGATAAATTCCCCTCTTCTGTGCTTGCTTAGCAGAAACTCCTCATCTTACTGTGATGTGCTTCCCTATGTTGATATTTCTGGCTTGTGTGTGTCTCCCCCATCCGACTGGGAGCTCCTTGAGGGCAGGGCCTGGGACCCGGCCCGGACGACCACATATAGATGTATGGAGTGGAATACAAGTGAACTTTTATTTCAGCGCCTGGGTAGCTTGGTTTGCAGGTGCTGTATGAGGCGTTTTGGGTCAGGAGTGGGGAGGGAGAGTGGACAGCCTCTCCTCTGCTGTCCTGTCTGCTGCTCTCTTGCGACATATTCAATAAACCTCCTTCTCCTTTGGGAAAAAAAAAATAGTGGGGAGGGAGAGCCTTGCCCAGTATGGGCCTGGCCTGCCCTCTGTGCCCCGTCCCTGTGGCTGCTTGCACAGGGCTCTCACACGGTGGGCTCTGCAGGCCGCTGTGCAGTGAAATGTGTTCCTGCTGCTCCATCTGAAATGTGACCTGCCATGCCTTCTTCAGTCCCCTCTGTCTCCGTCCAGAAAAATGTCTAATTGTATCTTGAACTCATTTACATTGCTTGCTTCAATGGCCTCACTTGGCAGCTGAGTCCATATGCTAATTCCACCCTTTTCATGAAGGAATTTTGCTGATTTTACTTACTTTTTATGGTAGATTTCCCCCCTTCTTTTCTTCTTTTTTCCTCCTGTTTCCCCAGTAAACAGTTTCCCAAGTCCACTCTCTCAGGCTCAGTGACTCCTCAGTCTCAGCGTTTCACTCCGTGAAGCTCCAGATGGGCCTTGCCCTTCCAGCACCTTCAGCTTGAGGTTTGTTCTGAATGCCCTGCCTTGGTTTCTGTGCTTCAGAGGAGGGGCTCTCTGGGACTTGGAGACCCATTTCTACAAGGGCCTGTTTGTCTGAGGCCACAGCAACAACCATTGTTTCTCAGAACAACCAGCGTGCTGGAGTCGGGAGAGTGGCCCTGGTTGCCCTGCCTTGTGTGGGATGGACCCCATATTCACGACGGTGGAAGGGGTTTGAGGCCCAGCTCTGTCTTTGGCAGCAGTGGACGAGTTTCTTGACCACCCTGAGTTCCGTTTCCTCATTTGTTAAGTGGACATGTGAGGACCCATCCCCCCACCAGGGGTTTGCTTGGGGTCTTCTCCAAGTGAACGCAGCCCTTGGCGGCCCCTGGAACCCCTCTCTGCAGGTCCCAGGCCACCTGATCTTCGTGGCATGTGGTCCTGGCCTTGGCACTGTTGCTTCAGTCACTCAGCTTTTCTTCCTTTTCTTTCTGTTTCTGAGCAAGCACACATACGTTTTTGGAGTGCACTAGAATGTCACTACTGAAGAGTAGTGGAGAGTCTATTAATTGCTAATAGAGGGGACATTCTAAATAATTTGAAAAGCTTAATCCTCCTGGCCTCACAGTTCTTTTTGCTCCGTAAATATTTGTTGAGCACCTACTCTGTGTTGCTGGGTGTGAGGGATTCTGTGGGGAAAAGTCAGCCCGGTCCCTTTCCCGGTGGGTGAGGCTGCAGGGAAGCCAGGGAATTGCAGGACAGGGCTCTTCTGGGCAGTGTGGGCACCTTGGGACCCCAGGGAGGGCCACCTCGTCCAAACCAGTGAGTCAGGGAAATATCTGGGGGGTGACATCAGAGCTGAAATTGGAAGGCTGAAGTGCCAGGAGAAGGGACAGAATGAAGAGAGTGCTTTAGGCCCCTGTCTTCGTGCCAAGGCAAAAACCTGGGGTGGGCAAGAACGTGGCTGGATCAGGGAGCATGAGGAGGCATGGGGAGTGGTGGATGGGGCTGGAAGGTACGCTCATGGAGGGAGGCCCACACTGTTGCCCTCCTGTCTGTTCCTCAGTGGGAGCCCTGGTCTTCCCACTGCCTTCTCCACGTAGGGTAACCCAGTGATTTTAGAAACCAGGGCTCTGGGCACAGAGTGCCTGTCCTTGCCACTAACTAGCTCTGATTTGGGGCAAGTGATTTAAACTCTGTGCTTTGATGTGTTCATCTGCATAACGAGGGTGTTGATAATAGTACCTACATGCTAGGAGGACTGAATTAAATGAGCTGATGCATACACAGCACTTACAACAGTGCCTGGCTCATAGGAAGCACCCCATTAAATGTTGGCTATGAAGACAGTGCTCATTTCTTGTGGAAAGGGCTTGTACCAAAGACTCAGTAAGGGTAACTTCTGCCCTGCAGGAAATTCCAGCTGGTGTCTCTGAGGTTTTCCTGCTTGATTCTTCCAGGAAAATCATTGTCTTAAGTTATTTTTGGACTTTCTACACTGGGGGTATTTTGAGACTCAGTATGGAAACCTGTGCTTGAAACTGTAGGAAGAAACTCCACCAGTGAGAAAATAACACATCAGACAGTGTTTGTAGCATTTATGTGCATGAACTGCTTCTATGCTGAGGTGGGCACTTTTCTGTCGTCCCCGTGTTTATATGATGTTGCTGTACTAGGCAAGGGCCTCAGTACAGAATGTTGGAGCGTCGGGGGCCCAGCACTCTCTCTCATCTGGCCTGGAGGAGGCTGAGGCCAGGGAGGGACCATGCTCGCGTTGTGGCCCAGCGAGGCCAGGTCCAAGCTGTTTGACCCCAAGCTTGTGGCCTCTTGCCCCCCAGCTATGGTCCTTTTCTTCCAGGATGAACCCTTCCTGGCATCCACCTTCCCCACCCCCATCAAGGCCAAATGTGGGACATAGGAGCCATTGGCCACGAGGTGTCAAACCTCCCAGCTCAGCCAACTGATCTTGAGTGCTTTCCTGATTCAGACAGGTAACAGCCAGAGAAGCTGGATGTTTATTCTGTGTCTTCCAACTTTCCTTTCTAGAGAAAATTCCCTCCACAGATCTAACACTGGGGAGCTGTGGGCCAGTTTTGGCCCATGGACATGTTTTGTTTGGGCCATACAGTTTAAACATTTTTTTGAATTGGTTGTCAACATTTAAAAATTGGCAAATTTCATATAATAGTCCAGATTTTTGGCTTGTCTTGAAAAATCAGAAGATCTGGCAACTCCAGGCCCACATTCCTGTCTGGCCACAGGGGCTGGAGCTGAAGAGAAACTGTCCTTTCCAGCCAGGGCACTGGCATTTCAGTTCCTTCTAGACTGACACCTTGTCTTGTGCCTAGCCCACGTCACTCAGTTGAGGTGCCCCCCGGGCCTTGCATGCTTTGATGTTTGGGAACAGAGCTGCTCACAGTCTCCATTCCAGGATGGGGCTTTGTCCAGTGCTGGAATTTGTGAGAATGAGAACTCACGTCCAAGAGTACTGGTAATTATCACTTCCATGGTTGAGCACCTGCTGTGTGCTGGGCCCTGGGTTATGAGGTTTGCATTCATGATCTGTGAGCCCCGCACTGCCCTATAAATACTATATGATCCCCATGTTACAGATGGGAAAGACAGAGGCTCAGAGAGGTAAAGGCCCTAATGAGACAAGTCTCATTAGACATGCAGTTAGGGGAGGCTGAAGTGGGATCCAGCATGTTCCCTGCAGAGCCTGTGTATGTTTCGCCCTTGTACGTTTGGCTCTCATTCTGTGCAGGCTGCACACCTGCAAGTGTTCCTCCTCATATCACTCCATAGGAAAGGAAGATGTGTGTACCCTGAAACCCAGGGTTTGCCTGCTCCTAGAGATGGAAAGACTCCTGGTGAAACTTCCTGCAGAGTTTCCCTTCGGGATCACAGGGTGCTGTCTTCAAGAGAAATCCTCTCGGGTGCCACTTCAAGGGGGAGGCCTGGTGGACCAAAAACAGCCTCAGATGAGGCAGACCCAGGTTTGGCTCCAATTCCACCATGACCTAGCCGTAGGAGTTGAGCCATCTGGCTCGAACTATCTCTGCACCCCTCACCCCACGGTCTGCTTCCTTTTTTTTGCCTCCCTCCCCTTTCTGCTGTCTTCCCTCCCCAGCTCCATGCCCTCCTCCCTCACACTTAGTGAGCACTTACTTGACTCTTCTGAGCCTCCGGTTTCTCATATATAGATGGCTATTGCCTGGGACTGTGGCCAGCAAGGTTTAGACCCTCAATAACTGGTAGCCACTGTTACGAACAGTGAGCCTCTTGCTCATTTTCACATTGGAAATCACACTGACAGGGCCCTAGGATTATGGAGTTTTAGTGAAAATATTGACTTAAAAAGTAACATTTTCCCCAGGGCACCTTGATCAAAGCATTGGGAAGACCAGGGATACACTGAATTACCCAGGTCCCCGTAATGTTGGGCCCTCCTGTTCTTGTGGACCTTCTTCTTTGTTCCAAGCACTATATGAGGTGCATAACTTTCTAAAAGGTTAGTGGTGGTTTTATCTCCATTTCACAGATGAAGAAACAGGCCCAGGGGGCTTAGGTGTTATGTGAAAAACACAGCAGCTGGTAAGTGGAGCAGAGATTCAGACTTAAATCCGAGCTGACCCTCAAGCCCACGGCTTGTGTTCTTCAGCCTCCACTATGGGGCCTGACTGTAGCCTCTGCCCCGGGGAGCTGAACAGACTCAAGAGTGTTGAGTGACCACGTAACAAAGATTCAGGAATTCTCTGCGCCTCCTAAGGCCCTGCTGTTCCTGGTTAATCACCAAGTCTCAATATTGGTTCGTACTACTTGGTGGGGGGCACTCCCTGGTTTAATTCTGAGATTCTGGGCCACCTTCCTGTGCCCACCCCTAGCTGAGAGACCTGAGAGAGACTGGATGACCCACGGGGCATGTTCTCTTTCCTAGGGGAGGTTTGTGCTGTGAAGTTCTCCTCGGCCACTCCAGGACGGGTTTTCCTTGTAATTTACATTCCCGTGTCCACCTCTTATTTTGTCCAGAAGTTCTTGCATCCATATTTGGTGATTTGTCTCTCTGTTTCCCTCCCCCCACCCCAAGGTGTCTGCCAAAATCCTGTATAATTCGTATCATCTCCCAAGCTGTTATAGTATATGAGGGCAGAGGATAATTTCGTTATTTTTGAAAAAAGATTCTTAGCAAAAGTAAGAAAGGAGGGGGGAAGTTTTCATACTCACTGCATGAAATAGACAATATTTCCTGAAACAGGAGATACGAACCTCAAAGAATTTAAAATAAAACATTCATTTTATTATTTTTTTAAAGAAGGAAAACGAGAGGGAAAAAAGTAGAATAGTCAGTCTTTTTATCCTAAGTACAGATGAAATTGATTAAACCTTAAAGACTGGCCTCCGCACACCCGGTTTATTAATTGAAGAATTTCCTCTTACCCAGAATGGGAAGTTCACATTAAAATCGAGCTTGCCCCTGAGTGGCAGTGACACTTGAGAACTGAACATTTTCCACAATCCTATTTTCTCTTCGGTGCTAGAGGAAATCCTAAAATGGTTAAAAAGGGGGGGAGGGGACTTACAGGGGAGAGGGAGCAGAAACCGTACATTTTAAGGCAGGCTTCTTTCATTTCCTTGTAAAGCATGAAATCAAATTATAGCTCATGGCCCACAATTATTTTATTTCTACATTTCAAATTCCATTTTCTGCTCCTTTTCACTGCTCTCGAACAGGAGTTGTACTGTTGTGCAAAGTCAGCTAAAAAGATTACCCCAGATAGACTATGACACAGTAGCTTAAAGAAGCAAACAGGCCAAACTCCCTGTGAAAGTGGGGAGTCGAGGCCTCGCAGAACCTGTGCGTCTGCCTCCATCCGGAAAGGGGATGGCAGAGGCCAGCACCCCTTTTGGCCCTGTGATCCGAGGGAGTGCGGACACTTCTGCTCTTGCTACAATGCCTGACCCTGCCTTTGCTGCTCTCCCGAGGGGCGGGCGCAGTGTGAATGGTGTTTGTTCCAGGGCCTCCGAGGGGTGGGCCACATGCCCGGTGAGGAGGAGCTGGTACAGGTGGTGCCTGGCCCGTGATTAATACTCCCACTTGACAGGCTTGGAAGGTCATGCCTATTCCAGTTCTCGTCCTGTCCCTCCCATTTGGTCGGAGAGAGACTTGCTTTAGTGCTAGGATGTCTTATGAGCTCTTGCGGATCCCCTTTCAGCAGCGAGCAGACCTCCGGGTCAGAGCTGTAGCAGCCAGTATTATCTAGTTAGAGTTTAATAACATTGCACCACATTGCTTTGTGTCCTCATTCTATTTATCTTTTTTTTTTTTAATTTCTTTATTCGACAGAGATAGAGACAGCCAGCGAGAGAGGGAACACAAGCAGGGGGAGTGGGAGAGGAAGAAGCAGGCTCATAGAGGAAGAGCCTGATGTGGGGGCTCGATCCCATAACGCCGGGATCACGCCCTGAGCCGAAGGCAGATGCTTAACCGCTGTGCCACCCAGGCGCCCCTTCATTCTATTTATCTTAATGCTTACCTCCTACTTGTGGCAAGTTTCATGCATTGATTGTCATGTGAAGTTCTTTTAAATATAAATGCATTTGAGTTCCAAAAAATGACTTAGTCCACATCAGTAAATAACCGTAGAAGTGGTATCCACAGTCATGGCAGAGATCAGAGGTGGTGGATGGACAGGGAGCCCTGGTGTAATTCATACTCCCTCCCCGCAGCCCAACAAAACTGTTCTGAAGACCTCCAGCAAAGAGCCCTCTAATTGTGTAAAGATGTCATCTACATCTTTACTAGCCCTGCCTCTCAGGAAGTTCTCTTATAAATCTACCTGAGTTCCTTCATGCTTCTGTTCAAGATCACTTCCTTTGTATTTCCCTCCAATGAGGAGCATGTGGTCTCAACCTCTGAACTTGGCAGCTCCTGATTTTCTCTTCCCTCGGCCTTGTGGTGGGCTCATGCTCTGTGGTAGCATACTGCTCTGGATTTGACTTCAGACCTCCAGTTTGGTAGCTGTGCAACTGTGGGAGAGTCACTTCAGATCTCTCCAAGTCTCAGTTTCTCCATTTATAGAAAGTGTGCATAATAATAAATTCCTCCTTCTCGGGCTGTTGTGAAGATTGATTGAAATAGTGTGCGTGCTGCATTCTTGGGCATTCGATGAATGTTCATTTTCTCTCTCCTATTTCCCCAACTTGCTGACACTTAAGTCATTGTTTTATTTATTTTTTTTCATTTTGAAATAATTTCAAACTTACAGAAGACTTGCCGTAGTACAGAAAACTCCCACATGCCCTCCACTCTTAGTTATCCTCAGGACCGTCTCTGAATGTGTTGTCTGGTTTTGGTGCACCAGGTGTGGGGGTTGCTCTCCAGCAAGCCTGACAACCGCCGAGGGGGGTTGAGGACAGGTCTGTGTTTCCTACATCGATCTTGCGGAAGGACAGAATGTCATTAACAGAACATCTTTATGACCCTAGACAGACATAATGCGGTCTGCCTCCATCTCTCTTCTGCCCCCCATCCCCCAACATTGCATTGTTATAACTTGTAGAATCAAGTCCAGGCTCTTTAAGGAGACTTTCCTAACAGGAGAGATGCATGCCAAGAATGGTGTCTGAGATGTTTTTATGTGTGCATAGGTACTGCATTAAGAGACATTAAGCACTGCAAGAGAGTTATTCTGTCTTCAGGGTTCTTTAAATCCTCTAAGTCCATTAAGGAAAAGTTGTCTCTCTGTTTGGTGTCTGGAGCTTTAACACTTCTCTTAACATTGTGAGCTCTGTACCTATGGCAGCAACTGTGTCTGGCTAGAATTTAATAGTGTTTTATTTTCCATGTACTTGTTTTTGGTCCTTTTACTAACCATAAGGTAAGTAATTAAAAAAAAAATTTTTAGGGGCGCCTGGGTGGCATGGCGGTTGGGCGTCTGCCTTCGGCTCAGGGCGTGATCCCGGCGTTATGGGATCGAGCCCCACATCAGGCTCCTCTGCTATGAGCCTGCTTCTTCCTCTCCCACTCCCCTGCTTGTGTTCCCTCTCTCGCTGGCTGTCTCTATCTCTGTCAAATAAATAAATAAAATTTAAAAAAAAAAGTTCTTTAAAAAAAATTTTTTTAAAAAACAAATTGATTTTGAATCAGTAATATATGTACGTGGTTTGAAATTGAAAAGGTGCAAAAGCATAGACAGTAAGAAGTAGATCCCCCATGCACCCAGGTCCCTGCTTACCTGGCTTACTTCCCCAGAGACAAACATTTGTGATCAGTTTCTTCTAAAAATTCCAAGGACAGTGATTTCGGCATACACTTTCTCATGCACAGCATGTAGAAATATCAGTGTACTGTGTACACCGCCTTGGCGAGACTTCCACTCAGGGAATAGAACCGCTGTTTGCTTTTTAGTAGCTGTGTAATATTCTATGATGTGGTTATACTGTAATGTAGGTAACAGCCTCCCTCCTGACGGGCAACTAGGCTGGCTCCATGTTTTGGCTAATGCAGACAAGTTGCAACGATGGCCTTGAATGTGCCTCATTTGCATGGGGGGTGTTGCTGAATCACAACATACACTTCTGATGGCTGTTGCCAGGATGGCCTCCAAAGAGGTTTTGTCAGCACATGTCCCAAATGGACAGGCCACATTCTTAGTGGCAGGGTGTCATCAGTGTTTGGAAGGACAGTGTGGCCCTGGAGTGGCAGAGCTTGACTTTGAATTCTAGCCCTTTCTTCCCAGTCCTGTGACCTAATGTCATCTCTGAATGGGGGTAGTGATGCAAGGCTGTGTGGAGGGTGCTAGGAGTCAGTGTGTGTAGTCAGCAGCACCTGGCAGGGCAAGGACTCGTCTTGTGGTATTATTTTTGTCAACCCACCAGGTGAAAACTACAGTCTTAGCATCGTTTCAATTTGCATTTTTCTTATTGGTAAGGTAGGCATCTTATTATATGTCTGAGCTCTGTGTATTTCTTTTCTTTGCCCTTGCTTCTTGTCTGACTTCCCTCCAGCCACCCCACTCTCCTTGCTGGTCCTTGGACACCCAGACCCCCTGACACCCCATCAGGTCTTTGTAACGGCCCCTCCCTTGGCCTGGAGTGTTCTTCCCCTGGTTAACTGCCAGCTCCTCTCCTCCAAGTCCTGGCTCATATATCTCCTTCTCAGTGAGGCCCATCCTGACAGCCTGAATTAAAATTGTAACCCTCCTGCCTCCTGTACATTCCTGAGCCGTTTTTTCTTGCTCTCTTTTTCCTTAGGACACTTAACCATCCTCCCCCCTTCTGGAGACTCACGTATTATATGTGTTGTTGGCTTTTAGCTTTACTTCACTGGCTAGTGAGTCCCTCTTGTACGACTGTCATCTGTCCTCATCGCTGGTGTGCCAAGCACCAGTCCAAGGTCTGGCAAGTAGGAGGTGCTCAGTCACTGTGCTTAGTGTGAGCTCTCTGTAGAGATTGTTGCCATTTTTGGTTGGATCACTGCTCTTTTTATTATCAGTTTGAAGACGCTTTTTAACTTTTAAGGAGAGTAGTCCTTTGTGGCTAGTGTGTCCCTAGTCATGTTGGCCTTTATCATATTTTTGTCCATGCAGAATTGTTTGATTTTTATGTTGTTGAATTTGTCAGTCTTTTTTTTTTCTTTTTCTTTTATATCTTTCTGCGTTTTGTGTCTTACCTAGGTGGGTTTTGTTTTGTTTTAAGATTATAAAAAAAATTTTCACGTTTTCTTCCAGGACTTTTATGATTTTATATTTTTATGTTTAAAGCTTTGGTCCTTGGGAATGTATTTTGGTGTGAGTGTGAGGTATAGCCTCAACTTCAGTTTTCTCTAGATGGTGGCCTGCTGTCCCTGTGTCCCAGGTGAGTGCTTTTCCCCCGTTGACACATGTGGTCAGGGAGGCCCAGAGAAGGAAGGCTGCTTACCCCGATCTCGCAGCCAGCGGGTCTCATTCTGCACCACCGCCCTCTCTCAGCTCTTCCGGGGGTTTTGCCACGAGTCACCAGCGTTTATTGTTTTTTGGCTTTTCTTCCTTTTGGCAGGGGCCCAGCACCTCTATGTGTCTGCTGTCTTGTCCACAGCTGTGTATTTGTTTCCTTGGTCTCTTACACGGGCTCTCTTTGTTGTTTCCCCTGTTCCTCCACTGCTAACATCGCTCCCATTGTTCCTCTCCCAGGTTTCTCTAGGTGCTGATGAATGCCTCCTTTCGCTGCCTCCTGGAGGACCATGCCTCTGGTTTGGGATGCGTCCTAGAGAACCTTGGCGGTTTGCCTTTTCACTTTGTCTGCTCTCTTTCCTCCTCCCATCCTCAGGGCCTTTCCTGCTTGCTCTTTGGGATACTGGAGAGTTCCCAGGAGACACAGCAATGGCCATAGAAAAGGAAGACATTTTTAAGTTTGTCAGCCCTGGGTTCTAGCCCTGCCTCTCTGTTTACTGTGGTGTGATGAGAACTCAGATTGCTCTTTATTAAAATGAGAGAGTCTCCTCCTCATGGGATTTGGTAAGGGCAGAGCTAACACACGTCAAGCAGGAGTCATGACCCCATGTGCCTGTTAGGAGCCGGCTGGTGGCATAAATGCCAGGGTATGAGGCAATAGGGAGTTGGGGGGGGGTTGTTAATGTGTTGTGGGACCTTGATGACTTATTGAAGATGTCCAGTCCTGCCTGCCCAGGTTCTCCTGTTGGGGCGTCTCCCTGCTGATCTGATGGGATTCAGCAGGGTGTTTGTGGAAGACCCTACCTTTGCAGGCTGGGTGAGGACAATAAGGACTTCCGGCCCATTGGCGAGCGTGGTGCTGGCTATTGGCTGGCACTCACCACTTCCCCCTGTGAGGGGCTTCGTGGATCCTGCTGGATTGGGGGAGGTATTGTTAGTATTTGTTTCATGCTGCCATTAATACTCTCCCTTCTTTTTGGCCTGTAAAGGGCTTGGGGCCTTTGCGGAAAGAAGATGGCCCCTTTTGAGCTTTTATGGTACTGGGCCTCGTGATACAAGTACCGATATGATAGCAGCTCGTGTTTATTGAGCCCTTAGTATATGCCATGCACTGTGCAGACCGCGCCCCTTAAGGTGTTGTCTCTAGGTTGGCAGGCTACAGGCAAGGAGTCCCAGGCTCTGAGAGCTCAGGAGGGTTATCTGCCTGAGGCTACCCAGCTGGCAAGAGGGAAGCAGTTCCTGGGCTTGGGGGCTGGCCCTTCAGACTCCCTGCCTCCCTGCCCTGCCCCTGCATCTCTCTGGTGCCTGCCAGGGCACTAAAGGTGGGCTTCCAAGCCGCTGCTGCTTCCCCCCCCCCAACTAAAGGGCAGCACCCCTCTCTTAGGATTCTTTCGCTCACGTGCCCCACTTGGAAGTATGCGATCCCTCTGGGCTATCTCCTACCTTCCTGTCTGAGGTTTTCCACCAGGTCTGTAGAAATCAAAATGGAGTTGTTGTCGCTGTTTTACAGATGAGAAACTAGAGCTCAGAGAGGGTAAATAGCATTTAAAAACTTCCCTTTGTCTGAAGGTGTTCATGAAAATGATCATCTGGTAGGAACAAGGGTCACGGACACTGGAGCCTCCTCCAGTGACCGGGATCTCCTTAGGCTTTCTGGTCCCCCACTAGAGGGGCTGGGCCTGGTCAGCGCCTCTAGTCTGTTGGACTTCTGGCATGTCCTGCAGTGGGTGAAGGGACTCTGGCGGTTGTGTAGCGGCATGGGACATCACGAATGTGTGACTCCAGTGGGGGAGGCAGGTCCTGAAGAGAGGCAGGGAGGGTTAGGAGAGGGGCTGGAAGGCAGGTGTACAAGTCAGACACACTGCCTGTGCCCAGGTAGGTGCTAGGCCCATGGATACCATGGGGGCCCCATACCTGACCACTCCTTGAGCTCTTCCTTCTTCACTGTCCACACTCGGTCAGTAACCTCACTCCTTTGCCCACATGTGTTTACCTGGGGGGGCTCCTGGACAGGTGGGAGCAGTACAACTCTGAATGTGAGGCTGGGCTGAGAGCTTGGCTCAGCACTGACAGCCCTAAATGCAGCTCCGCTTACTGAGGGCCTGGCGGGCCTTCCCCTTTGATTCCCCTGCCAACCTCTTGCAGTGGGCATCTTTGTTTAGATTCTGATTTACAGATGAGGAAGCAGAGGTCCCCACTGGGGCTGTGATTTGAATGCCTGGTTGGATGCCTCCAAGCCCTGCTCTCACCTCTTCCTCCCACTCGTGGCCCTTGGCTCCCCAGCTGCACATTGACATTCTTTGCTAAGCCCCTTCCATTTCCAAACCCTCTGATTCTATGCTGAGGAGGGCAGGGCAGACATCGCTGGTACACAGTTGTACACTCCACTGTGCCAGTAGGAATCTGAGAGGGAAACTCCAGGTCACTGTACTTTGGGGAAAGTATGCAAAGGGAGGAAAACTAAGATGCACAAAATGGACATGCACATGAGTGGACTCTCCAGAAGGGGGCCAAATGGCCCCCATGTGATAGAAGTCTTGACACTTCCTGGCAGAAAGTCAGGGCCAGGACAGGTGAGCCTGTGTTGGTGTCAGTCCAATACTGGGTTTTCACCCTAGCTGGATAGCTTGGAGCAAGTTATTTAACATGCCTGAGCCTCAGTCTTCTTGCCTGTAAAATGGAGAAACAAGCAATACACTGAATAAATGAATACAAACTAGAGTAATAATGACGGCACCTTGGGGTTGTAGAGCCGCATCCTCTCCTCCCATCCTGGGCCCCGAGGGGGACGTCTGACCCCTGCTGTCCTGTCCTGTAGCACCCACAGGGGCATGCACGTACAGAGCAAGTGCTTCACTCTGGACACAGGCTTGCTCAGGGACACAGGATGCTGTGGTAGAAAGAAGTTAGTGGGCCCAAGTTCACACTGCTCTGACTGAGTCCTTGCTCCTGACCTTGCCTTGGTCACTTCACCTCTCTGAGCCTTTGTTTTCTCGTCTGTGATACCCACATGGCAAAGTTGAGGTGCAGTTAAGACGAGAAGCAAATCTATAGAATACTGTGTGCGTGCCACAGTAGGAGTTGTAAAAGGAAAAACAGTCAGAGCTGCTCACATTATTGATGATCTCCTGTGGCCTCAGTGCTGTTCTGAGCCCTTCCCATGCGTTGTCTCCTTTAGTCTTCACTGCAGCCCACTAACTGGGCTCGTCCCCGTCCTCATGCATGCGAGGACACTGAGGCATGTGGAGGTCTGATGCATTCAGCACGTGGGTCATAATAATAGGATAGAAATAGCCACTATAGTTTTATATTGTTGATGACAATGTATTTACATTGTTTATTGAATATTTAATAAGTCACCAGTTAAAAGTACATTTTTCTTTATTTTAAATTTAATATTATTTTCTCCTTTTTAGGAGGTTTTGATTAAAGATGTAACTTTGAGGTTGCTGAAGTGTTTTAAATTTTATATTCAGTTTCTCTAGCTGAAACATTTTTCTCTGAACACACATTTTTTTCTTCAGTCTCAGAAGGAAAATTATATCTCACTGATAACTTACACTTTGTTAAATGCTGACCTTTGTAAGTTTTTCTTTATTTTTATTTTTGAAATGATTAAGATATATAATCTACAGAATTGGAAATTGTAACTTTTTAAAGTACTGAGAAACTTTAACCCTGTTATAATTATTCTGCAAACCTTTAAAGGGATCTATAGTCAGAACAACTAGATGAAAAGCTCTGATAGACAGAAAAATATAGAGGGTCATTTGTAAGCTGCAAGTTCCTGACTTGTGTTTCCCGCCCACTCGCTCGCTGTGCCCCTCTCGTCTCAGAATGGTTTCCTACCCTGGGTTCGTGGGAATTGGGAAGGACACTGTTTGATTCATTCTGTGGAAATACTGGGGATTTTGAAAAAGACAAGACGGGCCAGTTATGTCACTTCCTGTCGTCTGATCAAAAGTTTGATGAAGAAACGGGAGTAAATGAGAGCTGCTGCTGGGCAGCGGGCAGTTCCCCGCTCCTGACCCCTGATTCTTAGTGGGGCCTGTCAAGTCGCTGTGACCTCTGGTCTCCTTAGAAGTGCCTGGTTGGCTGCTCCACAGTGGGTCTGCTCGAGAGCCCGGTCTTTTGGAGCAGAGCTGTGTGCTCCTCACAACAAAGGCGGCTTGTAGATGCTGGAGTAAGGCAGTGGAAGAAATCCCGACCAGCCCGAGTGTTTGGGGCCCATCTGCACTTGTGTTTCTGGGTCTGTCAGGCCAGTTTCATTTCTGTCCCCGGGAGCCCAACAGGCATCATAAGTGAGATAGGCTCAATGTGTGGAATACATGCATCCTTCCCCCTCCAGCCACTGGGCCCAGACAAGGCATTCCTGGGTAGTGTTATATACCAACAAGGAATTGAATCTCCGAAAAAAGGAAGTGTCGGGACATGGGGGAGCTATCATTTGCTCAGGTCAGCCCAACGAAGATTGCCCAAGCTGTGCCTGAGCTGGGTCTCGTGCTGGGTGCTGCGAATCCGGATTGACAGTCCAGGCTGTGGTCTGAGCATTGGAGTCGGCAGGGAGGAAGGGCCAGGGGCACATGAAGTCTGAGTAGGGGGGCAAGAGCAAAAGCAGGGCAGGGAGGGGTAAGGATAATCGTGGTGCATGCCTTGATTCTCAGGTAAAGTGGGGAGTGGGTGAGGACTGTGGGAGAGGAGGCTGGAAAGTGGCTGGATACCTGTGCGGAAGGAGGGGCCATGTGGCACAGAGGTGAGAACAGGTGTCAGGGTTCAGATCACTCCTCTAGCACCTATTTGCCAAGTGACCAAGCGTAATCACCAGACTTCTCATCTGTACAGTGGGGTCGGGGATAGTTTGGGTTAGGTGGGGGATGATGTTTAGGTTCTAGAGGGAGCCCAGGCAGCTGGAATTACTCTTGAAAAGTCCATAAGTCATCCATGGGATAGAGTAGCCTTGGCTCTGTGGGTACAGCTTTGCCCGCTAGAATTGGGGGTCACCTGGTCGGGTGCCGGGACTGTTTCGTGTGAGGGTGGCTCTCTAGTCTTCCCAGAGAATGGCTCATAGGCTGGGAACTCAGGGTGCTCCTCCTCCCACTCACCTGCAGGCTTTGTCCCATCCTGCCTTAACACTCGGCCACACATCCTTGCGACTGGTGACAGGTTTGTTTGTGGTGGGAGGACGTGAGGGGAGGTCACATCTTCTGGGTGAGCTGGGCCCAGGCTTTGTGGGTGTGTATGTGTGTGTGTGTATTCACAGGTGTGTGCATATGCCTTTGGGGAGGGCAGGGAGCACGGGGAAGGGCTCTGTGAGGTGCTCCATGGTGCTCAGTGCAGGGAGAGTGTGCCTGGACTGCGAGTTAGAAGGGAGGGGCCCAAAGCCACACCACAAGATCCCTTTCAGTAAGGGGACAGCGAGGGCTCTTAGCAGAGGAACAACACAGTCAGATCAGTGTTTTATTTCTTTATCTAGTTATATACTTAATTTTATTTATTTCTGAGTGGATAGTACACACCTCTGTTTAAAATTAAAAGGTATGGAAGAGGGCGCCTGGGTGCCTCGGTCATTTAAGCATCCAGCTTTGGATTTTAATTCAGGTCATGATCTCAGGGTCATGAGATCGAGTCCCACACCAGGCTCCATGCTCGGTGAGGAGTCTGCTTGAGATTCTCTCTCTGTCCTTCTGCCCCTCTCCCCCACTCATGTGTGTGCACACTCTCTCAAATAAATAAATCTTCACCAAAAAAAAAAAGGTACAGAAGAACATGCAGTCAGGTCTCCTTCTAACTCCATCCCACACCTGTCACCTAGCTCCTCTCCCACAGACAACCAAAAGTTAGTTGTTTCTTTTGCATTCCTTCAGACATGTTTTATGCATATGGAAGCAAACATTCACATACAACACACACACACACACACCCCTTTTCCCTCTTTTAAACACAGATTACATTGTCCGCCCTTAGTTCTTCTCACTCGCTCCACCTTGGACACTGTTTCATGGGAGTAAATAGGAGCATCTTCATTCCTTTTCAGGGCTGGATAGTGTTCTACTGTATGGATGTAGCATGATTTATTTTTAATACGCCCCCTACTGATGGACATTTACATGTTTTCCAGCTGTACCTACAGCAAGCACGAGCATGTATGTGGGCTCGGCTGGGTCAAAGACAGTAGGAATTCTGATAGCTGTTTCTGAATTGACTTCCATAGAGGTTATATTGATTTAACCCGGCTCAGTGTATGAATCAGTCATATAGTTGTAGAAAGTTCCTTCTGGGAGGCTGTTTGGATTTCAGAGGGACAAGTCCCAGGTGAAGGACAAGTCTTTCTCCATTAGGGGATGTCTGATGTGGGCCTGACTTGCGTTATGGGGTATGGATGCCAGAGGTGAGTTGGTGATTTGGTAGATATGAGAGGGAGTCTTATCAGGTGGTGGGGTTTTTAGGTCTCTGTTGTTTAAAAGGTGTAGGTGATAGAACCAGTGTATCCCCCCAACCTCTTATGGCTATAGTAGAGCCCTAGGCCTTACTGCCTGGTAGGATAAGGGAGATGTCTGTGCTGGCTGCTGTGAGCACCGGCCCCTTTGTCCACAGCTCCGCTCTGTCTCTGGGACAGGGTCCGGTAGAAGAAGGGGCTGGGAAGGGCAGAGCAAAGGGGCAGGAAGGACAGCTGGGACGTTCTGAGGCCTGCCTAGAGCCAGAGACACTGTTTCTCCTGGGGAAGGCCAGAGGTGCTGTGCAGGTCCGTGGTGACCAGGGAAGAGTAATTCAGTAGTGGAGCCAGGCTCCCTGGTGTCTGGTGGCCTTTGGTGCCAGTTGGTCTAGAGCAAGTACCCCCGTGACTCTGAGTCCCACCTTCATCTGAAACACTGGTTGTGGAGATTAAGTGGTTGACTAGCGCACACGGTAAATGTGCCAACAGGAAAGACTTCCCCTTCACCTTGCCTCCTTTCTCAAGAGTGAGCTTGGGTCATGGGTCACCCATAGAGCAGTCTTCCTCGGTATCACCATGATGATAATTTGTCCTAAAAATCCCTTCTGGGGCAAAGGGGAAAATATCTGCATATTACTGTATCCCCAAAATAACTTTTTTTTTTTTTTTGGTAAAACTACTTCAAATCCTATTAAGAAGGACACATTCCCTTCATTGGCTAACATTAGTCTTCCTAACATGGGTCAGGGCAGTTTCCCTTCATTGACTCCTCTGTAATTTGTCCCTCTGCTGTTGTTCAGCTCAGGTGTATTTAGGGCATGCTCACAACCAGGCATGCATATGTAATACAGAATGCAGACACACACAACACACACGTACGTACACATGCACCCACACATATATGTATAGAAACACACGCCCGTATTTACATACATGGTATTCACTATTGAGGTAGCTGAACTTTGGATTGCACCTAACCTCCCTGAAGGAGAAAGAGATCCCGCCCAGAACGGAAAGGACAAAAGAAGTGCGTAGCTATACTGCAGCCTTGTGTGACAAGATCGAGATGAGCCGAACTACTGTGAGGGGAAGACCCGGGAGCCACGGAGGAGACAACTCCCACGTCACCCCGTTAGTTTTCTGGTCTTTCCGTCTGCTGTCTTGGCAAAGCCAAATCTCTAGACATTTGCCAAGTCTAAAGCTTGGATTTTTCCTGCTTGGACAATTTTTCCTAGGTAGGATGGAATGAAAATGAGAATATTGAGGCAGTAAAATGGTGTGGGTTTTGGGGTCCCCCAACCCTGCTGCATGCTGGCTATGGGGCCCTGGGTGAGCTCTCTGTATTTCATGGGCCTCAGTTTCCTCCTCTCCAGATGAAGTAACATGCCCATCCCTCCTGGTGGTCGGTTATGTGGACTCCGTGAAATCACGCAGTCAGAGTCCCTCACCCGTGGCCAGAGCTAGAAGGTGTGTCGTGGTCATTCCTTTCCCACCCCAGCCACTTTTATCTTAATACGTGGCGGATTTTGCTTAACCTTAAACGTCAGGCCACTTTCTGCAGAGTCCCCTCCCCCATTTCCTGTTTTAACCTTGTCTTCTCTCTCTCCTTGCAGGGGCCCAGATCATTGATCTAATGATGCTGGTCATTGATGTGACCAAAGGGATGCAGACCCAGTCAGCGGAGTGCCTTGTGATCGGGCAGATTGCCTGCCAGAAGTTGGTCGTGGTGCTGAACAAAATAGACCTCTTAGCTGAAGGAAAGAGACAGGCAGCGATCGATAAAATGACCAAGAAAATGCAGAAGACCCTGGAAAACACCAAGTAGGTTTGTTAATGAGTGGCGTATCCACTTGTATAAGCTGGCTCTGGGGCACGCTTCATTTCGTTAACATGGATTAAGCAGGTGAAGCCATGGGTCCTAGTAAATGCGATCTTGCTTGGCACTTACTCTCATCAAGGGTAAAGGCTAAGGTGCTGTTGCAAGAGACCAAAAAATACAGAAGCATAAGGAAACTAGAAGTTGATTTCCTAGGTAATTTCCTAATGTGAACAGTTGGGGGGGTTCTTCTCTGCACAGCTTTCAGAAACCCAGGCTTCCTCCATCTTGGTGCCCTTCCACTGTAGGGTGAGTCCTTGTCTATGTGGTCAAAGCCAGGCACGGGCATTACTGCGTTCACGTTTGTGGAAGAGTCCAGTGTGTCAGGAATGTCTGGACCTAGAAGGGGCACACACTCTTCTCACAGATTCTGTGGGTGAGGGAGGACTCAGTCCTATCTGCTCATGTCACCCGTGCCTTGGTGTCAGAGAGGCCAGGAAACAGATCCCTTCACATCTGCTTAGCTACGACTCGGTTATCAAGAGGGGGAGATTGGTTTTGCTGGACGACTAGGTGTTTCTGTCACAGAGGCCTGTAAAATTGGGTGGATGGATGGATGGATGGATGGGCAGACTTTGCTGTTGGAGGGGAGACCAGGAAAGACAAGATCACAAAGGACCTTCATAATATTTCACACCAAGGGTTTTATGGTTTCGTCTTGCAGAAAGTAGGGAGTCTTTAAAGAGTCTGAGCAAGGAAGTGGCTGAAAGGTTCTCCCATCCAGAGATGGCTGGCAGTAGGTGGAAGGATGGCTCGGTGACAAGGATCCAGGGGGAGTAGAGAACAGACAGGGAGAGGCAGTGTGGTGGTGTTCCCAGGGAGAGAAGTGTGGTCTGCATTAAGGCCATGGAGGGAGGGGAAGCTGACCTGGGGAGACCTTTAACAGGAGAAGCAACAGGCCTTGTCAAGTGATTGACTCTGCTTACCATCCATGGGGATGGCAAGGTTGCAGTGCTGCTGCAGCATTGGGGGGGTGGGAGGGATGTGGGGACTGTGGGACAGAGAGCCACCCGCTCACTCAGGCACACGCAGGAGTGACTTACTCTGATGTGGTCAAGAAAATGAGAAAATGTCCTTGTTGAGCACAGAGTGTTGGCAAACCTCATTGTTTTATCAATTCCTCTCTTCCTCTCTGGGCCAGCGCCTTTTGATCAATACTAAATAGCGGTCACTGGGAGACAGCGATGCTTCCTCTTTGCTATGCAGCCAGAGACAATATCCTGCCCCTTCCAGCTCTCCTTCTCCGGCCTGTGGAGGGCGAGCAAGGAGAGAGTGTTTTTGTTTCCCCGTCATAAAGATTGATATGCCTTCCCATTTATGATTTTTTTTTTCAGACCCAACACCTGCAGCTCTCCCTCAGAATTCTCAAGTTGGTTAAATTAAAGCTGCAAGCCTGTGAATGGGCCAAATATGTCATAAAAGATTTCCTAGCGCTGCCTTTTGTTAGCAAAATTCATCAATCCGATAAAATCGACACATTTAGATAAGTGTTGCATAAGAATTCAGACTTTGTTATTCCCAACGGAAGTGTATATGAGACTGTAAAAAGGAAGATAAAAAATTATATCTTCTTTTTAGTGAGTTATTTGATCTCCCTGCCGTTTTATTTACTTGTCAGAAAGGGGAGAACAGGTCCTTTGGACTCCTGCATAAAAACCCAATACAATGTCAGTATCATTTGCTATATGGGAAGGGCTTGGGTACTATTAAGGGTGAATTAATATTAACTATTTCAATTGGTTAAATTTAAGGCTAATTCTCACTTGCATTTTAAATTACTATTCCTATTTTAATTTATTGCTTGAAGGTCAAATTATGGACTTTATCACACATCCAGGGGAATTGTCCCCCTGAAACCTCTTCTGTCCTCATTCAGTGCCCAGAGGGCAGGGAGAACAACCCCCATACTGGAAAGGCTTGCCCCCTAATGGGTTGTAGCCAGGGGATTCAGGGGCCCCAGGGCCAGGCCAAGTTGTAAGAGAACGTTAGCTTTCACCTCCTTGCAGCAGAGAACTTGAAATTATTTTAAGTGACCATTTCCCTTTGTGAAGTAATTCCTTTGTAAGTGCTGCTCCAAATGCAAAGAAACTTTCTACCTAAAAAGGAAAAATTAGGACTGACGAATTATGTACGTATCAGAACCTGAGAACATGAAACCTGTTGAAAACATAATGTATTTTTTCCCATCCAAAGAGCAATTGAAAGAAAATTGAAAAATAGAAAAATGATTAAAAGAAAGAGGAATCCACCACCCAGAGATTTCTTTTTTCAGAAGAGCTGCTGACATTTGGGTTTATTTCATTCCTACCTTTTCACTGTGTATCATCTTACCCCCCCTTTTCCTCCACATTACTTTGATTGTAGTAAAATCTGCATAACATAATATTTATTATTTTACCCATTTGCAAATATACAGTTCACTGGCATCAAGTACATTCACAAAGCTGTGTGCCCATCACCACTGTCTGTGCCAAATACTTTTTCAGATCCCCAACATAAACTCTGTACCCATTAGACAAGAATCCCCCCTTTCCTCCTCCCCTGCTCCTCCCCCACCCCCAGCAGCCTTTATTCTGCTTTCTGTTGCTTTGACTTTGCCTACTCTAGGTACCTTATAGAAACGGAATCCTGTATTTGGCTTTCTGTGTCTGGCTTATTTCCCTTAGTGTAATGCTTTCAGGGCCCATCCATGTTGTAGCCTGTGTCAGAATGTCACTCCATCATCGTGAATAGTGTTCTGTTGTGTGTATGTACCTTATTTTGTTTGTCCGTTCATCTATGGATAAACACTGGGCTCGTTTCCTTTTGGTTATTGTGAATACTGCAGTATGAACATTGGTGTACAAATAGCTATTCAGGTCCCTGCTTTCAGTTCCTTTGGGTCTATACCTAGAAGTGGAATTGCTGGATCATGTGGTAGTTTTATGTTTAACCTTTTTGAGGAACCACCAAACTGTTCCATAGCGGCTGCACCATTTTACATTCCCACCAGCAGTGTGTTAGGGTTCCCATTTCTCCACGTCCTTGCCAGTGCTCATCATTTTCCCTTTTTTAAAATAGTTATCCTTGTGTGTATGATGTGGTGTCTCGTTGTGGCTTCCCCAAACCCCTTTTTGCTGGTTTCCCCCCCCCCGGTTTTATTGAGAAATAATTGACTTACATGAATATATAAGTTTAAGGTGTGACACCATGATGGTTTGATTTACCTATGTTGTGAAATGATTATCACAATAGGTTCAGCTAGCATCCATCTTCTCATAAAAATACAATAAATAGAAAAGAAGAAAAAAAGGGAAAAAAATGTTCCTGTGACAAGAACTCCTAGGACCTACTCTCTTAACATGATTCCTGTGTATCATGTGGTAGTGTTAGCTACAGTCATCACATTGTACCTCATGTCCCTAGGATGTATTTATCTTATACCTGCAAGCGTGTACCTTTTGACCACCTTCTCCAATTTCCTCTCCCCCCACCCTCTGCCTCTGATGACCGCAAATCTGCTCTCTTTCGGAGTTTTATTTTTTGTGTTTTTGTTTTTGCTTTTTTAGATTCTGTAGATAAGTTGAAATCACACATTGTCTTTCTCTGACTTATTTCACTTAGCATAATCCTTTTGAGGTTCATCCATGTTGTAGCACATGGTAGGATTTCCTTGTTTTTTATGGATGAATGATATTCCATTTTATACACATACACACACCCCACAACTTCTTTGTCCATTCATCCGTCGATGGACACTTAGGTTGTTTCTGTCTTGGCTATTGTAAACAATGCTGCAATGAACATGAGGGTGCAGATGTCTTTCCAAGTTAGTGTTTTCATTTCCTTTGGATATATTCCCAGAAGTGGATCTATTTTTAATTTTTTGAGGTTCCTCCATACTGTTTTCCGTAGTGGCTGCAACAATTTACACTCCCATCCACAGTGCACATGGGTTCCCCTTTCTCCACATCCACACCAGCATTTGTTAACCCCCTTCTCTTTTTGGTAATGGCCATTCTAACACACATATGAAGCGATATCTCCTTGTGGTTGTAACTTGCATTTTCTTAATGACTAGTGATGTTGAGCATCTTTCCATGTACCAGTTGGACTTTCAGATATCTTCTTTGGAGAAATGTCTATTTAGGTCCTTTGTCCATTTTTCAATCAGGTTTTTGTTGTTGTTTGTTTTGTTGTTGCTGTTGAATTGTAGGGTATCTTTGTATATTCTGGGTATCAATCCCTTGTCAAATATATGATTTGCAAATGTTTTCTTTTATTCTGTAAGTTGACTTTTTACTTTCTTCATAGTGTCCTTGGAGGCACAAATGTTTTTAACTTTGATAAAATCCAGTATATTTATTTTTTCTTTTGTTGCCTGTGTTTTTGAAATTGAGATTGTTTCCAAATCAAATGTCATGAAGATTTTCCCCAATTTTTTTCTTAAGAATTTTATAGTGTTGGCTCTTAAGTTTAGGTCTTTCATCTATTTCTGTATAAGGTAATTTTTATATATGGTATAAGTTTATATGCGGTGTAAATTAAGGGCCCAGCTTCATTATTTGCATGTGGATATCCAGTTTTCCCAGCACCATCGAAAGGATTGTCCTTTCCTCTTTTACCCTTGTCAAAAATCAGTTTGATCATACATGTGTGGGTTTATTTCTGGGTTCTCTGCCAGTACCACATTGCTTTGTTTACCTTTGTAGTAAGTTTCAAAGTCAGGACATTGAGTCCTCCGGCTCTCTGCTTCTCCAATATTATTTTGGGTATATGAGGCTCCTTGCAATGATATGAATTGGAGGATCTGCTTTTCCAATCCTGCAAAAAATGGTTGTTGGAGTTTTCATTGGGATTACGTTGAATCTGTAGATCCCTCTGGGTGGTACCAACCTCTAAACAGTGTTAGGTCTTCCAATCCATGAACATGATGCCTTCCCATTTGTTTGGGTCTTCTTTAATTTTTCTAATCAGTGTTTTGTAGTTTTCATTATATAGCTCTTTCACATCCCAAGTATTTAATTCATTTAGATGCCATTATAAATGGAACTGCTTTCTTAATTTCCTTTTCAGATTGTTTTTTGCTAGAGTACAGAAACACAACCAATTTTTGAGTGTTGATCTTGTACCCCGCAACTCTGCTGAATTCAGTTCTCCCTTTTAAACATGTAGTTGTAATTATGAGCTTTTTGCATTTTTAATTTCTGCTTTCATTACTTAACATTTTGTATGGCACTTCTTCATGTAACCATCACTCCATTGTAGTCCCTTTAGATTGGCGTAAGTTTTCCTTCTTATAAATAAATAACCCTGGGGTGAACATCTTCGACCATCCTTAAACATTTTCTGTATTTTAGGGCTTTTTCCTTCTGAGACATTTCCAGGTGTGACGTTACCAGACCAAAGGGCACGAGTCTTTTCAAATCTGGTTGTACACTGCCCTATTCTTTTCCAAAATGGTTTGTACCATTTACGCAGATATTCACAGCTACCTTTGGTATCTAATTTTAAAATATATTTGAAACTTAGTAGGATAGAAATGGTATGATACTCGTTTTAATATGTGATTCTGTAATTAATGGGGACGTTTAACATTTTTCCTTAAGTGTATTAAATAGTTGTGCTTTTGTGTGTTTGAATTAGGCCTATACATTTTGTCTATTTGCCTCTTGAGATTTTAATGCTTTCTTTTTGATTTTCACTAGTGTTTAATGTTAACAGAGATGTTATTAATTAACCCTTTGCCTATCATGTTTGCTACAAATAAGTCTTCAGCATTTGTTGGTTGTCTTTCCATTTTAGTTGCTTTTTTTGACATGCAGAAGTTTCTAATTTTTGTGTAGTCAAACTCTTTGATTGTTTTTCTTTGTGATTTCTTTATCTCTGAAAGCATTTAAAATTACTCTTGCATAAGCATTTATCAATGTTAACAGAAATCAAAATAGAAGATAAAAATGTACCCACAATCTTCCCAGTGCATCAAATTAAAGTGTTCTTTCCCTAGGATCCCTGTCAGTCTTTCCCACATGTACATAATTTGAGGTAGTTGTTATCACAACATTGACACTGTTCTGTGTTCTAGGCTTTTCTGTTTATTTTCCCACTAAATGTTATCATCTGACAGCATCCTTGATGCATCTTTCTCTCAGACTCCCTCTGTGTTTCCTCCTGCTTTTTAAACACTTTCTATTTCCTTATTTCTGTTTTAGCCAAGGCCATCTGCTGAGAGCCCACCCGGGGCTCCCTTGGCCCTGCCTCCCTCCCTGGGATTGAGTGGAATGCCAAATCTCAAGTGATTGGGCTGCTGCCCAGCTGACTTACAAGGTGTGCATTTCACACTAGCTTTGTGGTTGACTAACTGTGTGGTCTTGGGCAACTGTCTTTATCTTTCTGAGCTGGTGTTTCTTCTTTTGTAAAATGGGAGCTGATAAGTTTAGCCTCACAGTATTTGTTCTGAGGGAGCATTTGATGGCACTTAGTAGGTTCTTAGCAATCACAGCTGTAAGGTGTGGAGTACCTACTGTGTGCTTGGCACTGTACCAGGGATTTCCCATATACAGTCAATCAGATCCTCATAGTAACCCTGGGGGAAGGTTTTGTGTCTGGGTTGACTGGTGAGAAAACTAAAGTATAATAAATATTGGCTGTTTTGAATTTCACTATTCCAAACTGAAAACTTGCACAAGTATCTCCTGCTTTTCAAAGTTTGCATTATACTGCTTTGCTTTTATGAGAGACCTACCTTATTAGTACCTGTTTTCACTAACTGAAGGAAATCCGGAGAGGATTTTTGTTTTTATGAAAAAAGGCGAAAAGCAGCAATAGTGTGCAGTGTCTGCTTTTCAGTGAGTCCTTAGAGTGGTGCTGCCAAGCCCCTTCCCTGGGAACTACACTCAGCATCTCAGCATCAAGCCGCCATTGCTTTGAACTGTGTCTGTGAACATCTGTGCCTTATGTCAATTTATTTTGTGCATCTGTTAGTAGATGTGTCCTAAGGTATCATAGGAGCCTAGGAGAGGTTATTTTTTGGGTCTGGGAGCACTCATTTTTCCATATAAACGAATGGTAATTGCTTCTTTACTTTATGCCATTTTGCCTTACAGAAGGTTTCATAGGAACAGCCTACTTTCAGGGAGTGGGGAAACCTGTACTTTATTTGTTTATGTCTTTTACATGAGTTATACACGCGCACGCGCACACACACACACATTTTTTTTTTAACTTATCTTAGATCGTTTTTGTGTGTTGTTGAAGGTCAGCCTGCATGCACAGTCAGCATGTCTGGGCCTGGTTGGAACTGTGATGTACCACAGCTGTGAGGGGAGTCTGGAGGAGATGGTGGGTGTCGGGAACAGGAGAAGCACTTGAATGTGCTCCGGGTCAGCTTCTGCCTGCGCTGCTGAGCTGTGGGGCTGGGCCCAAGGCTCTTCCTGACATCTCTGGTTGGAGACCCTTGTGCTCCTAAAACCCAGACACCAGTCTGGATCTGAAACTCAAGGCAAGAGGGGCCTCTTGTCCCTTTAGGGGCTGCTGAACTTTACTTCTGCCTCTAGAAGCCAGGATCCCCAGTGTGTGGCATGTTCAGGAAATCAGCAAGGCCCACTTCTCTTGAGCCTGGGGAAGGGCCAGATACTCAGCCCAACATGCCGTTATGTTTTGTTACAATACATTGCCCAAAAGCGTTTGGATAAAAAATAATTGAATTTCCGAAAGCTTTATGGTTAATCGCTGGAATTCTTAGTGCATGCTTTTAGCCTTCTCTGTCCCTCTGGGCCTCAGGCTCATGGAGTGTAAGCAGAGATGATGCACATGTACTGGGCCCTGACTTGTGGTTGGGTCCTGGTTCACTGATTGCCGTGGCTGGAGTCCTCCCTGTGGACTGAGAATGGACTCTTCCTCTCCTCCGTCATGAGAGAGGCCTGGACTCTGGACTCCTACAGACCAGCCACTTACTCCCTGGGCCCCCTGGCAGCCCTGGGCAAGTCACTTGGCTTCTCTGAAAATAGGGGTCAGAGTCCCTGCTCATGGGGTATTGAGATCACACGAGAGCACGGAGCATGGTGCTAGCACAGAGACCCGTCTCCCATCAGAAGGGATGCGGGAGACTAGTGGCTGCCCTGGTTCTAAGGACTGTTACCAGACTCCCCACCATGCTTTCCACACATTAACTTATTTGGTGTGGGAGACAACCCTGCAGTGTAGGTCATGCTGTTTTCTGTAGGACAGGGAAATGGAGGCTGAGTGAGGTGGAATGACAGCTCAGCTGTGGATTGAAAGTTAGTTCTAGGGTCCTAGGCTTCTTGCTTAAAATCCCATTCTTTCTGCCTTGCCTCACATTGCTTGTCACCAGGGTTATGTTTGGATAGGAAGAGGAAGGGAGGGGAGTGGGGGCAGCAATAGAATAGAGTTTGGCACTAGACAAGGGCCTGAGTTTTTACCTGTATTTCCAGGGGGTTTGGTGAGTTGAGTCAGTGTGAGGAGGCTGGGGCAGACTATAGAGGGCTTTGTGGACCAGCCTGGTTGCTGGACTTCATCCCGGGATAGTCATGGAGTCCCTGAAAGTATGTAGAGGAAAAGGCTGATACCTCAGAGTGGTGTTGTTGGAAGGTCATCACAGCCATGGTCAGTTCCTGGTATAGGGCCATGCACAGACTTTGGAGAGTAGTTGGCCTGGGATGGTAAGGGCATGACCCAGGGTGGAACTTGTTGAGAATGAAGATCAGGGGATGAATTAAGCTAGATCTCAAGAGAAGAACTGATCAAATGCAGTGACTGAGGAAGACAGTGGTGACCATGTAGCTGGTGATGGCTACAGAGACCAGGGAAATGTTGTTCCATGATCAGAAACCAAGGAGGTCAGGTTGGGAAAGTGCTTGCTGGTAGAGAATGGGACATGACTACAGTGCTGGAAAGGGTCCTTGCCTGAAGACACAGATATGGGAACCATCCACAGTGGAGCCTTGGCACAGGTTATCAGAGTGTGGGGAGCTCCTGGACAGCAGTCCAGGGGTAGAAGAGCTGGATTCTCAGGGTGCTCTTGAGAGAGACTTGTAGTGGATAGGGAAGGAAGAAGGGGCTCTCAAGGAGGCAGAGCCCCTTGACAGAGGGCCATGGGAATAAAGGCTTGGGGGTGAAGAAGGTGGGGAGCCAGCTGACTGATGGTCACAGATGGGGAGAGAGTCTGAGGGAAGAACATTGACTTGACCACTAGAGAATTGCTATTGACCTTTAGGAACTTAGTTCTCTTCTGTGACCCTTCCCCCATTCCTTTTACAGTTAGAGTTGGTACTCTCAGTTAGTGCCCCAGACCCTCTCTCCCCATTGCTTTGGGAGCCTTTTATTTGTTGGGCAACCTTCATGGAGGCTAGTACAGAGGAGATGACTTAGTAAATATCCCTTGGCTTGAAAGGGGAGACAGAAGTGATATTGTGAGGAAATCAAGCATAAGCTCCTGGTGAGTAAACAGAAGTGATATTGATTTTGAAATGTGAGTGGGGAGAGTATTAGGTATTAGGTATTGATTGAAATTGGATATTGATTGAAAGTGACTGGCGATGGGTGGTGTCAAGCAGAAGGGTTTCCCCTCACCCCAAGAGAAGAGAAGTATGGTAATGTAGAAAGGCAGCAGGCATGTGTCCGTGGGCAGCACTGGAGGAGCTGGTGAAGGGAGGCTAGGGGATAGGGGTCAGACAAGGGTTCCTTTAGACATGGCAGGGAGACCAGGGAAATAGTGGCAGTAGATTTTTTTCTTGGACTCTTGCGTTCTCTTGCCTCTTCTTAGACTGGGTCCTTTGTCCACCTATTGAGTGTCAGAGTGGGGAAACGTAAAGGAATGGCCAAGGGTCTTGAGGAGGATGAAGAAAGCGATATTATTCACAATGAGGGACTTACTCTGTATGTCAGACAAAAGAAGTCTGGGGTTGTACTTGGATGTTGCAAAAATTCATGGGGAGGATTTTGGGAAGATGGCAGAAAGTAGAAGCACTAGGAATCTGTTTCCCTATCTGCAAAACAATTACAATGGCAGAATATGTCTGATATAATCATTTTGGAACACTGGAGTCTATCAAAGGCTTTCAAGGGGAAGGCTTAGACAGTAGATTGCGGTTATTTCAGTCAGTATTAGCTCTTGGCACAACAGCAGTTATCCATTCCCCATCCCTCAGTCTCATGACAGGCGACTGTGCAGGTCTTCCTAGAGCGGCTTGTACACAGCTTGCAGGAACCAGAGTGGGCAAAAAAGACCCTGTTCTCCAAATATCAGAGATCTGTGCTCTGATCACATTGCTGCTTCTGATCACAGAGGTGCAGACAAACAGACAGGCAGCCATTATTCTTCTACATCCCTCCATTATTACAACCACCCCCCAGCTGAAGTGATTTCTGAAGGATTTGAAGGTCCAGTGCCCTTTTTTTTTTTTTTTGGTTCCCCCTTCATTTTTCTATTTTTCCCCTTTCAGAAGTCAGCCATTAAAGACCAAGACATTCAGAAACAACTGCAAGCATATGGGGGGAAATTACAAAGTGACCATGCATGCCCAGAAAAAGGTTCAGATAAGACTTGAGAAGACTTTATACTCCAGGCTGAGACAGCATAGAGACACCCTGCAATAATAAAAAGAAAAAACAAAACAAAACCCCAAGAGCAACAACAAAAAACAGGAAGAATCTGATTTCCACAGTTACCATATTATTTGACTCAAATGCCCAGTTTCCAACAAAAAATTAAAGGCATATAAAGAAGCAGGAAAGTATGGCCCAGTCAAAGGAAAAAGAATCAATAGAAAGTGTACTCGAAAAAGACCTCATGGTAGATATACTAGACAAAGACTTTAAAATAACTGTCTTAAAAACACTCAACTAAAGGCAAATATGGAGGAAATCAAGAAAGCAATGTATAAACAAAATGGAAATATCAATAAAGAGATAAACTAAAAAGAAACTGAAGAAATTCTGGAGCTGAAAAATATAATAACCATAAAAAAAATCACTAGAGGGATTTAAAAACAGATTTGAGCAGGCAGAAGAAAGAATTGACAAACTTGAAGATAGTACAATGGAATTTATCAGGTCTGAGGAACAGAAAAAAAATTGAAGAAAAGTAAACAGAGCCTCAGGGACCTGTGGAACACCATCAAGTGGACCAACATACACATTGTGGGAGTCCCAGGAAGAGAGATAGAAAGGGGCAGAGAGAATATTTGCAGAAATGATGGCTGAAAACTTCCTAAATTTTATGAAAGACATTAATACAGACACCCAGGGAGCTCAATGAACTCCAAGTAAAATGAACTGAAAGAGACGCACACTGAGACATATTATTATGAAACTTTCAAAAGCCAAAGACAAAGAGAAAAATCTTGAAGGCAACAAGTGACTTGTCATACACAAGTGATCCTCAATAAGATAATCAGCAGATTTCATGAGAAACTATGGAGGCCAGAAGGTAGTAGGCCCATATATTCAAAGTCCTAAAAGAAAAAAAACCCTGGCAACCAAGAAACCTATATCTATCAAAACTGTCCTTAAAAAGTGGGGGAGAAATGAAGGCATTCCTAGATAAACAAAAGCTTAGGGAGTTTATTACCACTAGACCTGCCATGCAGAAATGCTGAAGACCTGCACAGTGAAATGAAAAGAAACTAGATAGTAACTTGAAGCTCTATGATGAAATAATGATTTCACATGGGCAGTTATAAAAACTGTCATTATGGTGATGTTTTGTGATTCTGTGTGTTTTTTCTACGTGATTTAAGAGACTAATGCATATAAAAGAACAAAGCAGTAATTTGTCTGAAAGCTAGTAGTATTGTAACTTTGGTCTGTAACTCTACATTTTGTTTTCTATGTGATTTAAGAGATTAATGTATTAAAAAGAATAATTAGTTTATGGTTTTGGGCACACAGTACAAAAAGATGTGATTTTTTGGCATGAAAACAGAAAAGGATGCAGTCAGAGCTATATAGAAAGAGTTTTTGTATGTTACTGAAGTTAAGCTGGTATAAATTCACGTTAGAATATTATAACTTTAAGATGCTAAATGTAATCTCCATGTTAGCCACAAGGAAAATAGCAATAGAATATACATCAAAAAAAAAAAGAGAGAGAGAGAGAGAGAGAGAGAGGAAGTTAACTGTTTCACTACATTAAAAAAATCAACTAAACACCAACAAAGACAATAATGCAAGAAATAAGAGATAAAAAAAAAAGCTATAAGGCATATAGAAAACAAATAGCATAATGACGGAAGTCCCTCCTTAATAGTAATTTCTTTAAATGTAAGTGGCTTAAGCTTACCAATTAAAGGACAGAGATTAGCAGAATAGACAAAAAACATGGTCCAACTATATGTGCTCTACCAGAGGCTCACTTTAGATACAAAGACACAAATAGATTGAAAGTGAAAGGATGGAAAAAGATATTCCATGCAAATAATAATCAGAAGAGAACAGGGGAGACTAATGTTAGGCGAGACTAATGTTAGGCAAAATAGACTTTAAGTCAAAAAAGATTACAAGAGACAAAGAAGGACATTATATATTAATAAAAGGTCCAATACAGCAAGATGTAGCAATTATAAACATTTACATGCCTAATGACAGACCATCAAAATATATAAAGCAAAAACTGACAGAATTGAAGTTAGAAATAGTTCCAGAGCAGTAGTTAGAGGTTTCAGTATCACAGATTAGCCAGACAGAGGATAAGGAAGTAGAGGACTTAACACAATAAACCAACCAGCCAAACAGGCATATACAGAACAGTTGATCCAACAACTACAGTGTACATGTTCTTTCCACATGCACATGGGACATTTTCCAGGATAGGCCATGTGTTAAGCCACAAATTAACTCTCAACAGATTTAAAAAGGTAGATATCCTACAAAACACCTTTTTTGACCACAACAGGATGAAGTTAAAAATCAATAACAGAATTAAGATTGGAAAATTCATGGATTCGTGGAAATTAACACACTTAAACAACCAGTGGATCAAGGAAGAAATCATAAGGGAAATTAGAAAGACTTAGAGATGAATAATAACCAAAACATAGTATACCAAATTTGTGGTATGCAGTGAAAGCAGTATTAAGGGGAAATTTTATAGTTATAAATTCTTACTTTAAAAAGTAATGATTTGAAATCAACAACCTAACTTTACAACTTAAGGAACTAGAAAAAGAAGAACAAACTAAACTTAAATATAGCACAAGGAAATTATTAATAAAGATTAGAAAAAGAAAAAGAAAACATAGAAAAACAATAGAATCAGGGAAACCAGAAGTTGGTTTTGAAAAGATCAACAAAATAGACAAAATATTAACTAGGTGGACTAAGAAAGAGAGAAGACTCAAATTATTAAAATTAGAAATGAAGATGGGGACATTACTACTAATTCTATAGAAATTAAAAGGATTATGAGAGAGTACTATGAACAGCTATACAAATTGGGTAACCTAGATGAAATGGACAAAGTTGTAGAAAAACAAAACGTATAAATCGTAACTATATCAATAATCTGAATACACCTGTAACTATTAAGGAGATTAATTCAGTACTCAAAAATCTCCTAACAAAGAAAAGCTCTGGACCTGATTATTAAGAATTAACCAATTCTTCCTAAAATTTTCCAGGCAAATTGAAGAAGAGAACACTTTCTGACTCATTCTGTGAGGCCAGCATTACCTTGATACCAAAGCCAGACAAAGACACTACAAGAAAACTGAAGACCCAAATCCCTTATGAACATTGATGTAAAAATCTTCAGTAGAATGTTAGCAGACTGAATTTAGCAGCATACTAAAACAATTATAGACCACAACTAAGTGGGATTTATTCCTGGAATGCAAGGATGGCTCAACATACAAAAATCATTTAATGTAAAACACCACATGATCATTTATTTCAATGGATGCAGAAAATGCATTTTACAAAATTCAGCATCTTTTCATGATGATAACATTCAACGGAATAGGAAGGGTCACATTAATGTAATAAAAGCTATCTGTGAAAAACCCATAACAAACATCATATGCAATGGTGAAAGAGTAAGGTTTTTCCTTTAAGATCAGGAACAATACAGGCATTACCACTTTTTGCCACTTCTATTCAAGATAATACTGGAAGTTCTAGCCAGAGTAATTAGGCAAGAAAAGGAAGTAAAAGCATCTAATTGGAAAGGAAGAAGTAAAATGATCTCTTCACAGATGATAGGTTCTTGTATGTAGAAAACCACTTATATTCCACAAAAACCTATTAGAGCTTATGAATGAATTCAGCAAAGTAGTGGGATACAAGGCCAACATGCAAAAATCAGTTGCATTTTTATACTTTAACAATGAATAGTCTGAAAAGTAAATTATGAAAAGAATTCCATTTGTAGTAGCATCAAAAAGAATAAAATACTTAGGAATTAACTTAACCAAGGAGGTAAAAGTTTTGCATAATGAAGGCTATAGAACATTGCTGAAAGAAATTTAAGAAGTCATAAATAAGTAGAAATGCATCTCCTCTTCATGGATTAGAAGACTTAATTAAACTGTTAACATGTCTGTACTACCCCAAGCAATTTATAGATTCAGCATAATCCCTATCAAACTCCCAGTTACTTCCTTTTTTTTGCAAAAATAGAAAAACCCATACTGAAATTCATATGGAATCTGAAAGTTCCCCAGATAGCCAAAACACTCTTGAAAAAGATGAACAAAACTGGGGAGTTCATACTTCATGATTTCAGATCTTACTACAGAGCTGCAATAATCAAAGCAGGATGGGTATTAGCATAGAGACAGACATATACACCAATGGAATAGAATAGAGAGCCCAGAAATAAACCCTTGTATATATGGTCAGATGAGTTTTGACGGGGAGGGGGGCAAAGACCATTCAATGGGGGAAGGACAGTCTTTCAACAAATGCCGCTGGGAAAACTGGATGGCTATCCATATGCAAAATAATGAGGGTGGACCCTTATCTAACATCGGATACAAGCATTAGCTCAAAGGGGATCAAAGAATTAAATATCAGACCTAAAACTCTCAGAAGAAAATTTTTAAAATTTGTGCATCAAAAGAGAATCAACAGAGTAAAAAGGCAACCTATGGAATGGGAGACAATATTTGTAAATCTGTATATCTGGTAATAAGAATATATAGGCAACTCCTAAAACTGAAGAACAAAAAACAAATGACCTGATTCAAAAATGGGAAAGATCTGAATAGACATTTTTCCAAAGAAGATATGTGAATAGCCAACAAGTACGTGAAAAAACACCAACATGACCAGTCATTAGGGAAATGCAAATAAAAACTGCAATGAGATACCCCACCTCATATCCGTTTGGATGGCTATTGTCAAAAAACAAGAAAATAAGTGTTGGTGAAATGTGGATAATTGGAGCTTTTATGCAGTGTTAGTGGGAATGTAAAATGGTACAGCTGACATGGATAATGGTATGGGGGTTCCTCAAAAAATTAAGAATAGTTACATTAACTAAGTAGAATTTATTATTTTTTTAAGATTTTATTTATTTATTTGACAGAGAGAGACCAGCCAGTGAGAGAGGGAACACAAGCAGGGGGAGCGGGAGAGGAAGAAGCAGGCTCCCAGCAGAGCAGGGAGCCTGACGTGGGGCTTGATCCCAGAACCCTGGGATCACGCCTGAGCCAAAGGCAGACGCTTAGCGACTGAGCCACCCAGGTGCCCCAACTAAGTAGAATTTAAATAAAAACTTATAAAATTTAAAAATAGAATTACCATGCAACAATTCTACTTCTGGGTATATATCCAAAAGAATTGAAAGCAGAGTCCCCAAGAGATATTTGTATGCCCACGTTCATAATAATATTGTTCATGATAGCCAAAAGGTATAAGCAATCCAGGTGTCCATTGAGGGATGAATGAATAAGCAAAGTGTGGTACATACATACATATATTCCCCATGGAATATTATTTAGTCTTAAAAATGAAGGAAATTTTGATACATGCTGCAACATAGGTGAACCTCGAGATTTTGCTATGTGAAGTAAGGCAGTTACAAGAAAGCAGATACTGTATGATTCCATTTATGTGAGATATTTAGAGTGGTCAGAATCATAGAGCCAGAGTAGTGTTGCCAGGAACTGAGTGGTGGGGTAATGGGGAGTTGCTGTTTAATAGGTATGGAGTTTTTATAAGAAAAAGGAACTCTGGGGGGCAGTTGGCTGGCTAGTTGGTTAAGCATCCCACTCTTGATTTCAGCTCAGGTCGTGATCTCAGGGTCATGAGATCGAGCCCCGCATCAGGCTCAGCACTCAGTGGGGAGCCTGCTTGAGATTCTCTCTCTCCCTCTGCCCCCTGCTGCACTCTCTCTCTCTAATAAATAAATCCTAAAAAAAAAAAAAAAAAGCTCTGGAGTTGGATGGTGGTGATGGTTGCACAACATTACGAATGTGTTTATACCACTGAACTGTACACTTACGTATGGTTAAGATGGTAATTTTTTTGTTATGTGTATTTTACCACTACAAAAAATGGGGGGAAATGCATGGAGTTATTTGAGAAAATTTATTCTTTTTCAGTTATCTTTAAATCTCTTCTGTTAAGTTCAGGAAAATGTCTCAGCCTGGTCCTACCATGTCTTCAGCATTGCCGTAACTTTTTAACGAGGCTCAGAACCTTCAGCAGGGAATAGTATGTAGCTAGGATTTAATAGCCTTCTCTTGCTTTCTTTGTGTTTATTTTTGTAGCTACAGTAGTAGATTTGTTGTCCTCTGAAGGGAACTGTTGTTGATTAATCAAAAGTTGCTTAAAGCAGAGAATTATAAAAAATGACACATTCAAACCTTACATAATATTTTAACTTACAACACATGCATGCATCCTTAGTTAATAATATCAATAACGTAAGTTGCTCCGGGGGAACATACAAGGTTCTCAGCATCGTGCCTCCCCTTCCTCATTAGCACTATACTGTTAGCAGTTGATCTAGGCTCGTCTGGGGCATCTTGGCTATGTGAGCAGTTTTGCATTCTGAATTCAGGCTTATCTCCTCTTCTTCTTGCTGTTTTGTTTGGGCATGTGTGATTTCTGCATCCCCTGTAATTTCAATTTTACACAAATTAGCACTCCTGATTCGTATGTAATCATTAGTTCTTTTGGTCTGAATTCAGTAAAGCAAGATCTATTCTTGATGTTCTTGGTCAGAATTTATGTTTTTAAAAGCTCTGGGGTTTGTTGCTTTGCCAGTACTAAAAAGTTGTAATTTGCGGGTCCCAGCTGCAGGACCTTAGGCAGCTGCATTCGTCATTTTGGCTTTTTTTCTCTCCAGGTGCAGCATGCTTGTGTGTGCGTGCGTGCATGCCTGCATATGTGTGTGTGTCTGTGTGTGTGATTGCTTCTCTTGATAGCATCTTACAAATTAGAATAGTTCCACCAGTGTGTTAGAGATGTTCTCCAGTGAAGTTTCCTGGAGAAAGCCTCAGCAAATGGCTTTGCTGCTGTTGTGCCTGAGCATCAGATGGCTTCCCTCAGCCAAGGTACTTGCCGCAGGAGCTCAAGACCTTATTACATCTGCCACTTGCTGGAAAATGTTCTGCCCGTGAGCCCACTGACTGGTGCTCTGAGTTCTTTCACATATAAACCATACCCAAATGCACTGTCTACAATTTTGGTCTCCTTAATAGGAATCGCGATTTGCTCAGCAGTGTGAGTGGAGAACTTTTCTGTGTTTGATAAACCTCCCCTGAAGTCTTTATTTTTTTTAAGGTTTATTTATTTATTTGGAGAGAGAGAAAGAGCAAGGAGAGGGGGAGAGGGAGAGAATCTCAAACAGACTTCCTGCTGAGCATGGAGCCTGACACGGGGCTTCCTTCTCACGACCCTGAGATCATGACCTGAGCAGGAACCAAAAGTTGGAGGCTTAACCAGCTGAGCCACCCAGGTGCCCTACCCCCAAAGTCTTATGATTTTCTTATTACACCTAATTTATCACCAGATTTTAAAGAGATTTATCTGTATTGAATCTTTCTGGATAATTTAACTTAGTTTTCATAGAAATAGATATTATCACACTGTTTTATGATACTAAATTGAATTAAAGTAACACAGCTGGCATTACCAAGTTCATGCCATAACGATTGTGCCTCCTCTTCAGCTTAAGAAAGTCAATTGGTAAAGGCAAGCGTGCGGGGTGTACTGGACTCTCAAGCGTGGCTGCGAGCCTCAAGGCATCTCCTGGGCATGGGCATTTAGCTACACCAGGCTTTTAGGCACAGGTTTTATGGAGCAAAGGGAGTGGAGACCATCGGCCAGTGGCTGTCCTTGTAGTGGCTGGTGTGGGGGGGGGGCCTGTCCTATGCCTTTTTGTGGCAAATGATACTCGTCTTCCATTTAGATAATAATATAGAATCATGTTTTTCAATAAGTGGTTTTAAGTAAGAATGTAAGTTGTTTTAAAGGAAAAACCTTGAGAAATAATAGCTTTCTTAGGTGGTACGCTGATTTGACAAACCTTGTGAAGAGGGTATGGGACCAGTGACCTATGTGAAGGTAACACTGAAATAGAGGCAGGAGGGGATGGAGCAGCAGCAACCCATCCCTGTCCCTGTGGGTAGGGGCACTGGGCTCCATCTTCTGTTCTTACGTTTCAAAAGAGCAGTGGTGACATCTGACACAGTAGTCATTACCAGGGGAGGGAGCCTTTTGGCTTTTGTGGAGGTCATCCTCGGGATGTCCAGCATAGTGGGAAGGATGGAGCTCTGAGCTCCCTGATTCTGCCATTTACTTCACTTGTGGCCCGTTAGCAGCCATTTAACCTCTCTGTGCCTCAGTTTCCCCATCTCTAAAATGCCAGTTTTATCCCTCACATCATTACCATGAGAATTAAATGGGGTGATGGGAGCATTCAGCCAAGTGCCATTCGCATAGTGTTGAGCTAATGTTATGGGAATGTTAACAACTGTTCTTCCTACCTCCAAGGGTTGTTTTAAGGATCCAATAAGTTTATGTCTTTATTTGAAAGTGAGAGCAAACTATAAGAATATTGAGTAATGTCATTATAGCTATCATCATCTTTCTTTTGTTGGTTTGAGAACTAAAATTACTAAAGGGCAAGGGTTTTGTTAATCTGTTTATAGGACTTATATGTTATGTTGCCTCATCTTTGAGGATCAGCCACTTTCCAAATTCTCATGGATTTGAGAAGAGGCACACAATCCTGTCTCTAACTGTCTTGATATTCTCAGGTGGATGGTAAACCCAGAGTTGGCTTTTAATCACAGCCCCACCACTCATTGGCTGTGTGACCTGTAGCAAATGACAGTAATAACAGCCACCTCATGGAGTTGGTGAGATGAGGAGTGCAAAGCCTGAAGCACAGGTGCTGGTACCGCTGGTACTTGACCCCGTCCCTTTCCCTCACTCCCACTGTGTTGGACGTTGGACTGCATACAGAGAGGCACTTCAGAGCAATTTTTAGAGTCTGGGGAAGGTAAGGGTGCACCTGCTGGAGGAAGCAAAGACCAGAACTGGAAGTGGTGTGGAAGTGTTCCCTGAAAGTATACTTAGTAAATAAATAGATGGAAGATGTTCGACATTGTATGGCTTATTAAGGAAATACAAATTAAAATGAGGTATGTATAAAAAATAAGGAGCTTTTGATGTATGTTTAGTGAACTAGACATCACAGATAATCATTGTGGTAGTGAAAAAGGTAGCAAACCTTTCAATGTATGTTTTTTCTTTTTAATTGAGATATAATTCACATACCATAAAATTCACCCTTTTAATGTGTACGGAATTATGCAAACATCACCACTCTCTGATTTCAAAAACCCTGTACCCATTTAGCAGCTGTTTCGTATTCTCTCAGCCCTGGGAACCACCAATCTGTTTTCTATCTCTATGGATTTGCCTATCCTGGATATTTCATATAAATCACAGAATATGTGATCTCTTGCATCTGGCTTTTTTCACTTACCATTGATAGACATTTGAGCTGTTTCCACCTTTCGGTTTTTGTGAATAGTGCTGTTATGAACATACATTTACATGTATTTGTTTGAGTACCTATTTTCCACTTTTTTGGGTTTATACTTAGGAAATTCCTGGGCCGTATGTTAATTCTGTGTTCTTCATTTTTGAAGCTTTTTTTTTTTTTTTCCGCTGGAAACAGAAGTCTTGGTTGACTTTTTTTTTTTTTTTAACTTTCAGCACTTTGAATATGTCATCCCATTACCTTCTATCTGCCATGGTTTCTTCCTTTTTTTTTTTTTACTTTTTTTTTTACTTGTTCAATTATTCATTTATTTAATAAATATTTATCAAGTGTCTGCTATACAATAGGTTTTTTTGCCTTTTTTTTTCCACATATTTGGGATTGGCTGCCATGGTTTCTGAAGAGATCAGCTGTTACTCTGATTGAAGATGCCTTGTGCTGAATGAGCTACTTTGCTCTTGCTGCTTTCTCCTTGTCTTTGGCCACTGGCAGTTTGATTATGATGTGTCTAGGTCACGTCTCTGAGTTTTTCCTACTTGGAATTTGCTAAGCTTTTTTTTTTTTTTTTTTTTTTAAAGATTTTATTTATTTATTCGACAGAGATAGAGACAGCCAGCAAGAGAGGGAACACAAGCAGGGGGAGTGGGAGAGGAAGAAGCAGGCTCATAGCGGAGAAGCCTGATGTGGGGCTCCATCCCACAACGCCGGGATCACGCCCTGAGCCGAAGGCAGACGCTTAACCGCTGTGCCACCCAGGCGCCCCTGCTAAGCTTTTTAGATGTCCTTCAGAAACTTCAGGTTTTGCTGCCCCATATCGCCTTTGTTTCTGGACTTCTCAGTATGCACCTGTTGATATACTTGATGATGTCTCACATATCTTTGAGGCTGTGTTCATTTCTCTTCTCTCTTTTTTCTTTGTTTTCCTCAGGTTGCATAATCCTGATTGATCTATTTTCAAGTTTGTTGATTCTTCTGCCTGCTCAAATCTGCTGTTAAGCTCCTCTAGCAAATTTTTAATTTTAGTTATTGTATTTTTCAACTCCCAAATTTCTGTTTTGTTTTGTTTTTATATATAATTTCTAACTCTTTTTTGATATTTCCAATTTGATGACACATTATCTTCATTCTTTCCTTTAGCTCTTTAGACATGGTTTATTTCTTGAACAAATTTAAAATAGCTGATTTAAGAATTTTGTCTAGTAGGGATTTCTCAGGAATTATTAACTCCGTTTTTTCTTGTGGATGGACCGTACTTTTGTTTCTTTGTTGTATTGTGATTCTTTGGTGAAAATTGCACATACAGAATAATATAATGTGGCAGTTCTGGACATCAGATTCTCTTCTTCACCCACACTTTCATAGTTTGTTGTTAATTTGGTTAGTGACTTTTGTGAAGTAATTCTGAAAGTCATGTGTGACCACTGAAGCCTCTGTTCGGTTAGCTTAGTGGCCAGCTGATGATTAGAGCTTAGAATCAGTAGGTCTCCCAATCTTTGCTGAGGATCTCTGTGTGCATGTTGGGGCATGCTTTCAGTGCTCAGGCAGGAAATTGACAACTCAGCCTTGGCCTTCACTTCCTGTTTGCATAGAATCTCAAGGTCAGCCAGAGGTAAGAACTTAGGGCCTTCTCCTGTCTTTCCTGACCATGCCCAGTGCTTTTGCCTGCAAATAGCCTTCTAGATTCCCAAGAAATCTCCAAACCTCACATGGAAGGTTTCCAAAGCTCCCACATAAGCTCCCAGCTCTTCCTTCTAAGTTGTTTGGTCAGCCAGTTTACCCAAACTATTATCCTCCCTTAGGCAGCTGTGATATTAAACAATTGCCTCTGATTGTTTTCAACAAATGCCCTTGAGGAAAAATAAAGATAGCTTTGCAGAATCTTCCAGTAAGGAAGGAAAGGAAAAATAATGACAGTTCTGTAGGAAAGGGGCTTTGATGGAACCCAGACCCATTCTGCCCCCTCAGTGGCTGTCAGGCTGCTGGCTTCCATTCTGATTGCAGATGCTGGTTATTAGGGCTACTGCAGAGCTTAGGAGGAGTAGATGGGAATAAGGCAAGTTAAAATGCCACAAAGCTTTTATTCTTACCAAGATTCAACCATTTTTTTCTTGAATAAATATTCCACAGATTGCTGCAAACTTTTGGTTAATTTCTAGAGTTCTGAAAAAGTTGCTTCTGATGATTTTTTGAAGTGTTCTTATTGGTTTTACGGAGGAGAGGCTTTCTGATTATCCTTATTCTACCACTTTGCTGATTTTTCAGTGTATGCTGAGTCTTAGACTTATACCCCATGAATTAATCCCAAAGCAAGGGGGAAAAAAGCCAGTCTTGTCCACCAACATGTTTACCAGTGTTATTTATAATAGTGAAAAATTCAGAATATTCTAAATGAGTAACATTAGTGGGGGAAAGCATGTAAATTCTGGGTCACACTATTATGCAGCTGTACAAATGAAAGAGGCGGCCTGGGCAGTAGGATTATAACATGGAAGCTGTGACCCTTGGTTCTAGAGTCAAATGGGCTGGATTAGAGTTTGGCTCTGAGATTTATAGTAAATGACTTGTAGCAAATTAATTCGCCTCTCTAAGCCTCAATTTCTCATCTATAAAATGGTGACAGTTCCATAGTGGTGCTGAGGGCTTTCACAGAAGGTGTCCAGGTGATATACTTCCTCAGCCATTGCTGGCACCTAGAGGATTAATATAGAACCCATAGTCCCGCCATCGTAGTGCTCTTTCTTCTAACCTTGGTTTTTCCATGCATTGCCAAGGGATCTTTTTTTATTTTGGTTATAACATACATAAAATTTCACATCCTTGTAGTTTATTTGCATTAAATTACTGTTGTTGCTATCATTCACCAGAAAATTCTTTGTGATATATTATAAGATTATGGGTTGTATATTTTCTCTTTTCCATTTTATTTTTTTTATCATTGGAAAAGATAAATGTATACTCATAGTAAAATTTCTTCTTGGGGCTCTTGGGTGGCTCAGTCGGCTAAGCAACCGACTCTTGATTTTGGCTCAGGTCATGATCTCAGGGTCCTGGGATCAAGCCCTGCATCTGGCTCCGTGATCAGTGAGGAGTCTACTTGAGGATTTTCTCTCCCTCTGCCCCACCCCCCCGCTTGTGGTCTCTCTAAAAATAAGTCAATCTTGAAGAAGAAGAAGAAGAAGAGGAGGAAGAATCTCTTCTTAAAGAAGAAGGAGCTCTTCAGGAGGGTCCAGACAGGAATACCCTCTGTTAGACACTGGGATGGTGGAAGTATGTTTCCAGGTGCCTCTTCAGGGACTTTTTTTTTTTTTTAAAGATTTTATTTATTTATTTGACACACCGAGAGAGAAAGAGAGCACAAGCAAGGGGAGCAGCAGGCAGAGGGAGAGGGAGAAGCAGGCTCCCCACTGAGCAGGGAGCCTGATCCCAGGACCCTGGGATCATGACCTGAGCTGAAGGCAGACGTTTAACAACTGAGCCACCTAGGTGCCCCTTCAGGGACTTTTTGATAAATCAGTATTTCCTGAGTCTCTGCAGGAGGCTGGGATGTATTTACTGGTCTTCTTCAAGGGGGTCTTTATTCAGAGTCCAGGAGGCTAGGGTTCACTGCTGCCTCCTCAGAGTTGATTGTGAGAGTGGAGGTTAAAACCTAGGAGCAACCTCAGGGTTTCCCTGTGGGGCCTCTGTTCCTCTTCTACTCATCCATGCTGATGATCTCTCTAACTTGGCGGGGCTTGTTTTTCCATTTCAGGTTCCGAGGTGCACCGATTATACCCGTGGCAGCCAAGCCTGGGGGGCCAGAGGCCCCTGAAACAGAAGCTCCACAGGGCATCTCAGAGCTCATTGAGGTACTGTCAGCTTAAATCCAGGCTGGCCTCTGGCCCCAGCCCCACTCAGGCCCCTCGTATCCTGCTCAGTCTGAGAGGGAGAGAAGGGGGAGGCACCCCAGCAAGAAGACTCTGAGCTGTTCCTTTAACTACCACCACCCCCTCCCCCAGGCACATACGTACCTTAGTGTCCCTCCAAGAGTTAAACCAAAACAGAAGCAGAGGCTTCACCGTCTAGCCCAAGGTCCTGCCGAGCTGTCCACACCCTATAAGTCATTCTTTTTCCTTTCTCTTGTCAAACACCCCTACTCAGACAGAGCAGCTCCTGCGTCCTGGGGCTCTGGGCCATGTCTTCCATTCCAGGCCTTCAGACTGTGCCAGTCCCCCAGTGTGTCCCACTAGCTGATGAAGATGGGCCCAGCAGCAGGGCAGTGCAGCTCAGGTCCTCGTGGTCTCCACTAAATAATAGCGCTTCTGAGGCACGGGCTCTTCCTCCAGGCTCAGTGGTAGTAGATGTAGGGAGGCAGCCCAACCACCACAGGGTGTCCAGGGCAGCCAGAGAGCAGGGTGGGGGTGGTGCGGTATTGGTGATGCTGCCGCGAGGGTGGCAGTGACAATGGAGACCACAGTGGCCCTCGCTTGGTAGGGTGGAGTGGTAATTCTGGGACTGGACACTGGGCCCACCACCTGCTCTCTGTGTGGCCTTAGGCGTGTGACCCACGCTCTCTTGCCTCTGTTCCCTCAGTTGTAAAGCAGGGAAAAGAACACTAGCTGTGGAGTTGGCATGCAGGTTAGATGAGGTTAATATGTGTCCTGTGCTCAGAACAGTGCCATATCCGAGTTTACTGTGACAGCAACAGTGCTTATCACATACCAGGAGCTGTACTCTCCTTTACATACCTTTCACAATGATCATGAACTTTCACAATGGCACTGGGAGGCTTACATGATTTATCCCCGTTTTACCAGGGAAGAGTCTGAGGTTCAGAGAAGTTAAGTAATTTGCCCAAGGTCTCACAGCAAGTATGTCCCCGATAAGTTGTTGGGGTGTTTTTGGGGTCCCCCTGCACCTGAACCCACAGAGCCGAGAACAGATGTCTTTATGTGCACTGCCACCATCTCTGTGATTATATGGTGCTGCTCTGACATAGCAAAGCAAACCTTTTCTGGCTGAGGCTTTTGTTACTATTTCATCTGCTTCAGAGAGCATTGGTTTGGGAGCCTTGGACAGTTGTTTTTATTAAAGCAAAATTCACAAATGCTGCTATGAGAGGTGTTTGTGTATTCCTTTAAGAAGCCTCTGCATAAATCCCAGGCCAAGACTGTTTTGAATTTTTAGTCTTTTTTCCAGAAGAATTGTTATCACAAGGCTGAGAGTTTGAAACATTCACTACCAAATACGTTTTTGACAGTCTTTTCCTAACGAAATCCGAAAGCAGCAAAATAAAAGGAATAATGCAGCCTTTATGTTCATTTGTTTATTGGGAATTAGCTCTAACATCTCCAAGCGCATAGAAAGCATGAGGAAAATGGGCTGGCGGAGGTTGAAGCGTGGGGGAAGTGTCAACAGAGAAGAAGCAGCACTGCAGACTGAGGGGGCAACACTGGCCCTTGGCAGACATTAGGTGGTCCCGTCTCTGCCTGGGCTTGGAACAGTGGCCTTACCCCCTCCCGCCCTGCCATACACGGCAGCAGCCCTCCTTACCCAGGTCCTTTGGTCACTTGTCCTTCTCTTAGGCACCGTGCCAGCTGCTGGAGATTGGAAGGACTCACAGCCCTAGGAGAGAGACAAATAAACAAATGCTCACAATAGTGTGTTAATGGGTGATGGGGGCAGGGAGTGCAGCTGTACAGAAGGGGCAAAAAGCCTTCCCAGAGGCGGTGCCTCCCCGGAAAAGGGGAAGCGAAGCTGGCTGGTGAGCTTCCAGGGGATGCCAGTGGCTAGTGCCTGCTGTGAGCGGGCATGTGGTGGGGGAGGAGGCCGCCATGGTACCTACGGGCTAGACGATGACACATCTTAAATCCTGTAGGCTCAGAAGGCTGAGAAGGCTTGTGAGGTCTAATCGATGTGCCCCAGGCTGTCCTGCAGCAGACTGCCTCTGCTGCGGTGTGGAGGAGGGCCCCCAGGGCCAGCCTTTTGGGAGGCTGCTGGTTATCCCAACGAGAGGAGACAGGAGACTTCTCCAGGTGCCCTTTTCCTTTGTACTGAGAGGAGCCGAAGGCATGGCGGAAGTCTGGAGTGCTGTCAGGGAGCCGTCCGCCTCCGAGCTGGGCCAGCTTGCCCAGGGACTGGCCGCACCCTCTGCCCTGCTCCACCCTGCCCTGTTCAGCTCCCCTCCCAGGCAGTATGTGACACCAGCATGTGGCGTCTCTTTTCTAGCTCCTGACATCCCAGATTTCCATCCCGACAAGAGACCCCTCGGGACCTCTCCTCATGTCTGTGGACCACTGTTTCTCCATCAAAGGCCAAGGCACTGTGATGACAGGGACCATCCTCTCAGGCTCCATCAGCCTTGGCGACAGTGTGGAGATTCCTGCCCTCAAGGTCAGTCTTACCTTGTCCTTCCTTTTTGTTTGTCTCTCTAGTGGCGAGGGAGAGGGATGGCCCCTTTGCCTCTCCCGTGGCTGAGCCTGCTGGGCCAGCTCCCCAGGGATGGCCCTCTGGCTCTGCTCTGCTCCCTCTGCTTCCTCTGCTCTCCCACCCTGCCTGGATTCTAGAACCACCACTCTCCCTAGTTCTCATAACCATACCCATGTGTTGGAGGCCTATGATATGCTTTGATGAGCCTCCCGACTACGTGTTCTTTGTAGATGAAGAAACCGAAGCTCTAGAAGGTGTGGTGGGCTCAGGATCACATGGTCAGCAAGTGAGGGTGCAGGTGTACACCCTCCCATACATCAGGGTGGCAAGTACACATAGACTTCTTTCTGGGTACTTTTTGCCTCACCACAAGAATTTCAAATTAAACACAATTACAATCTTGTGTCGCTCAGAGTCATGCAATTTGGAGGATATCCAGGTAAGTTTATACTCATAGGGACCACTAGTAGATACCATCTTATCCCTTGGAAGACCTGTGGGCAGCTGCATCTTCCCTCTTGCCCCCACCTCTGGTAACTACTGGCCTGGCTATGATCTGAAAGCTGATGTTCAGTGGCCTTGATAGTTTCCATCTTCAGTGGGCTTTTCTTATGGTTTTAGTTTACTGGAGAAGAAACACTTAGAGCCTCCTTGACCACCTTTCTCTTCAGGGGGAATAAAGGGTGGGGAACAAGGGCTAGTTAGAACCAGGCAGATCCTATGAAGATATCTGGTGTCCAGGATGGTTGTCTAGTTCTCAAAGGAACCTGGAATGCAGGGACATGGAGGCATGCACTTGGCCCCGTGTACTAAGCCAGGGGCAACACCGGCTTCTGGATGCACTCAGAGCCCTAGGTCAGTGAACTCAGTTTGCCTGCTAACTGGGAGTTCTCCCTGGAGGGCTGTGTTGAGACAGATTCTAAGGTTCCCTGGCTCACTAGATGTATTAGGGTCCTCCTCAAAAACAGAACCAAGAAGACGTGTGTGTGTGTGTGTGTGTGTGTGTGTGTGTGTGTGTGTGTATGGAGAGAAAGGGGTGTATTTTAAGGAATTGGCTCACTTGATTATCAGGCCCAGCAGGTCCAAAATCCACAGAATAGGCCAGCAAGATGGAGACCTGGGGAAGAGCTGCAGTTCAGGTCTAAAGGTTATTGGCTGGCAGAATTTCTTCTTCTTTGAAGGAGGTCAGTCTTCCTGTTCAGGCCTTTAACTGATTGGACAGGGTCCACCTGCAATATGGAGGGTAATCTGCTTTACTCAGTCTGCTCCTCTTCATGTTCCTCTTATCCAAAAAATACCCTCACAGAAATATCCAGAGTAGTGCTTGACCAAACATGTCAGTACAGTGGCTCAGCCTAGCTGACACATAAAATACAGCATTGCACTGTGGGGGGAGAACCACGATGACAGTGGCTGCCCTGAACAAGGGCAGGGCAAGGGGCAACCTTGTGTTGGCCATTCCTGGTCTAGAATAGCCTGGGAGGATGTAGGAAAGGCATTTCAGGGATGAGAGGAATGACCAGGGCTTCTCCAGGTAAAGGAGCTCTTGGTTCCTTCTGCACGGCTGGAGTTATTAGGGAAGAGTCTCCTGACCAGGGAGGACCAACCACAAGAAAAGCTTCCCTATAGGCATGGGACTGGCCAGGTTCCAGGGCTCCCTGGGGTGGCAGCAGGAGTTGAAGGACGAGGCCCTGCCCTTCCGAGTCCCAGGGCCTCCCCTGACTTAGGACCCGAGTCCTGGGGTCATAATCCCCTCCTGTACTGGCTGTTGCATATCCTCCTCTGAAGACCATTAGTCCTGGATAAACACCACTGAAATCAAATCCGTGTTGCGCCAGGGACTAAAAGTGTAAATCTTAAAAAAATAAAGCACAAAATTATGAAAATAAACCAAACTTACATTTAACAAAGTTAAGATTATTATAGTGCTGCATGTTAATTCTTAGCTGGAACATTGAATGTATCAAATGGTAAATTTCTTTGCCTTCTGGGTGCTCCCTGAGGCAGACCCCGAGGGGCCATCCTTCTGCCTTGGGAGAAGACATGTTTGCAGCCTGGGAGAGCAGCTGGGAGTGGGAAGGTGATGTCAGAAGAGGTCACTGTGGGACATAGACTTTGAAGTGTAGTACCTGGGGGAGGAAAAGGTGTTTGATGATAAGATCAGTGACCGCCAAGCTTGACGAAAGTATGGGATGGGGGAGGGCTGAGGCAGAAAGAATCAGCCACATTAAGCAGACAGGGATGTTTGAGAGAGGACATGTTCTGAGGTCTTTGGCTACTCTTTTCATCCTTATAAAGATGGAACTTGCCTATCAGAGTCCCATTACTGATCTGTAGTACTTGGGCACATGGAAGGTGCTTGGCAAATATAAATTTAATTCTTCTCTTGCTTTTGTTCACCCATTTCCCCCAGCCTACCTTTTACCTCTCTAGTGCTGTGTTATTCTCTAATTTACTAGTCAGGGAAAGCATAACTTGTAAGTGGTGAACTTGAATATGTGACTGAGGAATTTTCAATCAAAGTGCAGAAAGTGCAGCCTGCTTTCTCCTTTGCTGTTTATAGGAGTGAATTGAAGGTAGAACTGTTAGCAAAAAAGGTACCTGCACTTGATGATTTGGGAGATTCTCAGCCTTTCCAGCTTCTAAGCGATGCTGAAAGTAGGACAGTCACTTTGAGAAAGCATGCTGTGGAGGAAAGCCAACAGTGGTGAGGCTGGACAGCCTTTGCTCTGGAGATCAGGGATGTAACTCGTGGATCCAATCAAACATCTCAGCAGAAGCCAGGACTAGAGACGGGCTTCTCCAGGAAGTATCTGTGGAGAACCCTCTTATTTAATGGTGAAGATCCCATTGAGATACATGAGAGACCCAAGAGTTTTTTGAGAATGTTGTATCAGCAAAAACACTGCCAGCCTGGACTGAAAAGGACAGACCTGACGAAATGTTTAAAAAAAAAAAAAAAAAAGCAGTTGGACTTCCAGTATTCTAATTGTAGGAAATAGACTGAGAATTTCTCAGCTAACTCATGTTCTCATTCAAGAAAAAGGAAGAATGACCCCAGGGGCAGAGCTGTGGACACAAAGGCAGAGGCCAGAGAGGTAGGGGCTAGTGCAGCCTGTGGGCCCAGAAGGTGGAAGACCAAGCCACAGAGGGTCATTTTCAGGCCAGGAAAGCTAATGGAAGTTGCTCTGTTGGATTTCAAATTTGCTTGGGTCCAGTGACCTCTCTGTCCCCTTCATTTTTTCCCTGTGCCTATATTTTATTTTTTTTTAAGATTTTATTTATTTATTAGAGAGAGAGCACAAGCAGGAGGGAGAGGCAGAAGGAGAGGGAGGGAGAAGCAGGCTCCCAGCTGAGCAGGGAGCCCAATGTGGGGCTCGATCCCAGGACCCTGGAATCATGACCTGAGCCAAAGGCAGATGCTTAACTGACTGAGCCACCCAGATGCCCCCCCCGTGCCTATATTTTAAAGCAAAAAACTTGTCTTTTAGTTTCACACATCCACAGATGGAAAGGCATTTGGCCCCAGGATGGGTCCTATCCATGCCTGATTAGATGGGTTAGATGATATTTTTGAGCTGATGATGCTTAAATGAGATTTTGGACTTAGAGTATGCTATAATGGGGTGAGAAATTGGGGATGTTGGGATGGGGTGAAAGTATTTTGCACATGGAATGGATGTGAATGAAGTTTTGGGGACTAGAGGGTGGACTGTAGTGGGTAGAATTATGGCTGACAAAAGCCATCTCAACCTAGATGCTCAGAAATGTCGTTCTTTGGAATAAGAGTCTTTGTAGATGTAATTAAGGTAAGGATCTCAAAATGAGGTCATCCCAGTTAGGGTGGGCTCTTTATTCAGTGGTGTGTGTCAGTGACACAGATTCACAGAGGGAAGGGCATATGTGGCCCCAAGCCAAGGAATGCCAGTGGCTGCCTGAAGCCACCAGATGCTAGGTGAGAGGTAGGGAAGGAATTCTTTCTTAGAGACTCCGGAGGGGACCAACCATGCTGACACATTGATTTTGGACTTCTGGCCAGCGGAACTGCAAGAGAATAAATTTCTGTTGTTTAATGCTACCAAGTTTGGTAATCGGTTAGGGCAGCCCTAGGAAATGAATGCAGATTTTGGATGGAAAGGACTGAAGTCAGAACGCACTTCAAGTCCTTTGCAGTTGTGGGCAGGCCTCTTCACTCCTCTGAGCTTTGATTTTGTCTCAAGGGATGGCAGGGGTGCTGTGAGGGTGATGTGAGCTACGCGCACATTGGCAGTACAGGTTAATGGTAGAGTCAGGACTGCTGTGTACTGATGGCCAGCTCTGTTCCTTCCTTTCTTTCCTGTAACTCTCACCCAACAGGAGAGAAAACCTAAGCCCAGGTCTGTTAAGCAACGAGATTGCAGAGCCAGCATTTGAAGTCATTCCTCTGACTCCAAAGACCAGGCTGTGTCTACTATATCCACTACCCCCGGAGCCCCCAAAGAGACGCCAGGGCCGGTTGTGTTTCCTCTCTGGGGCAGGACCCTCCAACCTCCAGAGCAGCTTTGTAGGTGAGCTGGGCACTCCACTGAGGCCTCTCCTGGGCCATGGAGCCTATAAAAACACATTTCAGAAGCTCCTGAGGTCCAGAGCCCCTGACCTCCTCTTGCCCCCACTTTCCACTAACCATAATTGGTGGCCGGTGCCTGTTGGCACTGGGGACATTGCAGGGTGGGGGCTTTAGACTAGATGGCCCTCCTCCCAAACCTGGTGACATCCCTGTCAGATTTCACTAATCAACTTGGACACATCTGACCGCTTGAACTCCCTCAGAGGCAGGGCACAGCCATTCCAAATAAACAGTCACATTCCCCTCCTGGCCAGGGCTGGCCCGCCGGAGCCAGTCAGACCCTGGCCCCTGTCTCTGCTGCCTGTGTCCGTTCCCAGCTGGGGCCCATTAGCCGATAGAGGAAATGTTGGAGGAATGGGAGTGGAGGAGGAAAACCAAATCCCATTTAGATCCCAGAATGGCGTAAACACCAGACATCCTGAGATTCGCCAGCCTCCTTCTCAGGCTTTTGGTTCTCCCGATCCTCAGCCCAAGAAATCCCTCCGGTCACATCTGATCTTAGGATTTCAGGGTAGTGATGTTTCCAATAGCAATTGGCTATTGGGGTTGTCACGTCAGAAACTGTCAGAGCCACAGACCATGGAGGAAGAGAGATAGGTCTGAGAGTTTAGAAGCAAATTCTCGGCTTCTCTGTATCTCACTAATTCATACCAAACCGAAGTCTCTCCTTGGTCCAAGGCCTCCAGAAGAGGGACACTGGTGTGCTGACCACTAGGGATGGCGGATGGAAGGTTCCCAGCTCCGTGGAGGCACACGGTTTTGGCTGATAACTCTTGTCTACTATATCATTGCCATTCAGTATCCCTTTCCTGTGGAATTTCTCTTGTGGGGTACAGAAGTAGTAAGTGGCAGGGCACCTCCCAGATTATAAGGGAACTGTTCTTTTCAGGGCTGCTAAATGCATTCTTGAAATGGAAATATGCTTCTCAGCCCGCACTGTCCACTGTGAATCCATGTTCGTTCCTGATGATGGTGACAAACATTAATAGGTATACATAGATGCCTATTGAGTTGGTAGAACTGTTAGAGAAAAGTTCAGAATTGATAGCATATTCCTCCAAATCAGGTCCATATTCAGATCTATTTTTTTCTGTATAAAAATCCCCAGAAAGGAAAAAAAAAGTCTTAAATACCACTAGGCGTTGTTACTCTTGCCTTTGCCTCCCCCTTGGGCGCTGATCACAAGGCGAGAGAAGGCTGTGACATCTGAAAAAATGCATTTTCTCGCCCCAACAAGCCCACAGCTATACCTCTGCCTGTCCCGCCCTTCCCCCATTCCTAGCAGCCCTTCTCCTCTTAGCTTTGTTTCTCACCTAGAAGCCTTGGTGGGAGGTGCCCCTACCCTGGAGCACATGACCCCTTTCCTCTTAAACCCCTTTGTGCCTTCCTTTGGGTAGTCAGCTGCTCCCTGCCATGAGTGCCCTGGGTCAGCGCTTAGGCACTGCCTGGCACCGTGTCTGTCTCTGCCTGCGTCTCCTACCACACTCATCTCCTGGAGGGCAGGCTGGGTCATCTCATCTCTCTGCCCTTTGCACCCGTCCTAGACTAGGCTCAGAGGAGGCCCCAGAAACTGTTTAATGAACAAAACGGTAGGGAAAACCCAATAAAACAAATAAGCTCTTTGTTTTGTAGTAGGATTTTGATTCCAAATAGATAATGAACGAGCAGAGGTCTGGGTTTGGAGTGGCTGCTCCCCTACCTCATGGGTCCAGAAGGAGAAACCTGGAGCTGGGCAGCTGGCGGCTTATGCTCTGGCTGTCTTCTCTTTGAAGCTGGCATCTTGATGCTGCACAGTGAGTAGCGCCAAAGATATTCCTGTGTCCAGTGCCGGCACATTTGCAGGGAATGGTTATACATCAGGGGCCCAGGGCTACAGACCTGGATTCCTGAGCCACCTGTGCAGATCAGCTCTCAAGACTGAGCTCCCTCTGCTTCTGTGTCTTTTATCAAAATATAAAGTCTGGTTTTCATCCTTAATCATTTCCTGTTTCAGAAGATCTATAAGGAAGGAAAGCTTTCTCTGAATTTGCTGTTTTCGTGGTTATTGGCTTTGGGGTGGAAACTCCTGGGAGTCCATTCTCTGTACCTGGATGTCTCATGTGCCAGGGGCTTGGAGCTGACGAAGCAGAGGGGGATAGGGAAAGGGGAAAGGGGAGTGAAGGAAATGAGCGTTTTGGAAAAGCCTATGCAAGGAGGGCAGAGGCAGGCATTGATCAGGGGGTGCCTATGATCCGATCCCCTTTCACTTGCTGTCCGGCTCTTGCGCTCCAGCCTCCCCTGTCTTCCACTGGGACTGTGGCCCTCCCTGGCTCAGGTGCCTGCTCCCGCCCACTGATGGATGGACAGACAGCAAGGGCTTTACAAAGCCATGCTGTGTGCCGCTTCTCCACTGGTGGGGCCCTCATTTCCAGGATGAAATCTGAAGTGCCCTGTGTGGCAGAGAACAGACTGTAGTCTCACCTTTGTCACCTCTCCAACCTCAGTTGCTCTCTGTGCTCTCACCACCTGCCCCACCCAGACCACCGGTTTGTTCCCTGTATTTATGAGTCCACTTCTGTTTGTCTGCTTTAGATTCTGCACATGAGTGAAATCAAGGGGTTTGCCCTTCTGGGTGCGACTTCACTTCTCTCACTCCAGCCTCAGTTTCTCATCCCAGAGCCACACCAGATCTCTTGTGCTTGGTGTATTAGGCAGGGCCCTGGTGGCAAGTGATGGAAACACAACTCAAACACTCCTTGTGGGACAGAAAAGGGGCAGGTTGGGTTCATTATTGAGAAGCTCGGTGGGGCTGGCGCCTCCCTCCGGACCTGTTCTATGTGAGCCACTCTTCCAGGCCTTGTCCCCAAGTCCATTACACAGAGGCTGCCCCTCCCCTGCCAGTGACTGGTGACCCAGATCTGGCCAGTGAGATGTGAAGGGAAGTTTTCTGGAGGGTTTCTCCTGCTATTGGACATTGAAGCAGGGAGGGCTGTGAACTTTGAAATTGAGGGGGTAAGCACCCCTCTTGTGACTAGTTTGAGGGTGAGGCAAGTGGATAGAGGCAGAGGAAAGAGGAAAACAGCCCAAAGCAGAGCCCTGACGGGGCCCTGCGTCTGCCCTCCCTCAGCACCTGGTGTTGGGAGAGAAACAGCGTTTCCTTACTGTTCAGTCAGGCTTGTCTGCAGTTAGAATGGGATCTGTTCAGCTGGCTGGACCATCAGCTCAGCCCTGTGGCCAGGATGAGTGCAACAATCTGACTGGGTGGGCTGGATTCCACGTCCACCCCTGGGGCTGGGGTGGGGGGTCCTGGGAGGAATGGGAGCCCAAGGAAGTTGGGGTGCTGGTGCTAGAAAATAAGTGTTGTGGAGGCAAAACTGAGAGATATCCACACACTTGGTGTTTGTTCCTGCGTCCTGGTCACAGAGGGGCCAAGCTGGAGTCCCTCCCCCTCACTGTGGGGCAGTTACGTCACTCCTGGGACCTGTTTCTTCGTGAGCTACTCGTGAAGATTCAAGGACATTCCCATACTGTGCTTGTGACAGCGCATGGGAATCACTGTCTTTATTATTATCACGTGCCACTCTGAGTCTTGTCTTTCCTCCATTTACCGTGCCTTTTTACTTGGCCCACAGAGCGCAGTGACTCAGGGGTTGGCTGGCCTAAGCGCAGCATGCCCTGCATACCCTCCCCCCAACCCTGAGCACCACAGCTCTGTGAGACCTTTGCCTCTGCCCCGCCTGCCTTCTGGCGTGGGGATCAGAATCACCATCTGCAGCCAAGTTGTAATATCCTGTTGTCTCCCTAATGAGGCCCCGAGAAGGAAGGACAGGCGACAGGCGAGGACAGAGATTGATCTCAGAGCAGGCAGGGAGCTCAGGAAGGTTTCTCTGTGTAGGTGCTGTTGTCAGAGACGCGTGCTCAGCGTCCTAAAGCTCCAGCAGGCTGCAGGACGCTGCCTCCGTATGCCTTTTTCCTGGGGACTCTCTCCAGCCGGTGCTCACCCCGCAGTCGCGAGCGACTCCTGTGCCATTCTGCATCAGCCCCTGGAGAAGCCTGCGGCTTCCACTCCCTTTCGTTCTTGTGTGTGTGTGTCTTCCTTTATTTCTGAGAATGGTTTTCATCATGCTGATGTGTCCCCCTCCAGAGATGGTGCTGACACCGGCCGCCCACGCTGGGGCCTGATTGCTCAGATGCTGGTGGCTAGATGAAGAAGGTTGCCGTGTCTGGCCTCATTGGGGTCCAGCTTCTCTTAGTTTAGCCTCAGATGGCTTCTAGAAGTATGAGTTCTGAAACACAGCGCGCTCTTGGTCTGGCATGGGGGAGGAGCCCTAGAGCAGGTCGCAGCTGTAGGGTTGTTTGTTGGCTGTCATTGAGTGGTACTGTGTCCCAGGCTTGGGTGTAAGACCTCTTTATGTATTCTTTCTGTGCTCCCAGCAGCTCTGTGGGAGGTGCTGTTGTCCTGTTTTATCGGCATGTGACAGAGACACAAAGATGTAAAAATCTTCTATAAGCTGGGGCACCTGGGTGTCTCAGTTGGTTAAGCATCTGTCTTCAGCTCAGGTCATGATCCCAGGGTCCTGGATTTGAGCCTCACATCAGGCTCCCTGCAGGGAGCCTGCTTCTTCCTCCCCGCTCCCCCCATGCTTGCTTGCTCGCTCTCAAATAAATAAATAAATAATAAAATCTTAAAAATCTTTTATAAGCTAATCAGTGGAGGACTCTGGAGTCAAACTGTGTCAGCCAGACTCTAAGATGTATGCTCCTCCCAGCTCCCTGGGCAGGCATGAGGAGACCACTGAACCCCACAACCCTGTCCCGCTTACATCAAATGAAGATGGTGTGGAGATGAGCCAGGGACCCTCAGAGAAGAAGATCCTGGAGCCAGGACCCTGAGATCATGACCCAAGCTGAAGGCAGACGCTTCACTGACTGAGCCACCCAGGCTCCCCAGCTTACAGATGATTTTTACATCTTTGTGTCTCTGTTCCATGCCCTATAAAATAGAGGACAGTTTTAGAGGTGCGGCTTCATTCTGCCTTGTCATTCTCCATGGCTCCACGGGACCGTCCGCCGGGGAGCTGGCCGCCCTGAGGGGCCGCTGCGCAGGCGGAGGGCACAGCTAGCTCCCGGTGCCTGGAGGGGCTGATGCCGTGACAGCGGGCTGCCGCCGTGACAGCGGGCTGCCGCTGATTGAGCAGCCTCCGCGCTCCCCACAGTCCTTTGCACCGCTGACCCTGGCTCTCTCCAGCCTCAGCTGGAGCCGGGGAGAAATGGCTGCCATCCTCTGCAGAAAGGGTGACAGCCTGCAGCGGCTCTGCAGCCCCACCCCGGCTTAGCTCTGCCCCCCACAGAGGCGGGCCCCCTCACTAAAGCTGCCAACTCAGCTGGTTGCGCTTGGTGTGTTTCGAGCCTTATGCTCAGGACCTTGTGGGCAGGTAGAGCCGCACGTGGGCCCAGGTTGACCTGCAGCCCTCCTAGCCCTTTTTTGGGATTCTAGTGCCTGAGCCCACAAATAAAACTCTGCCCCTGTCTGACCAGCTGCTTCCCCTGAGGGCAGGACTGGGCACTGCCCCTCTGAGGCTTCCTGCTAACTAGAGCTCTCGTTGGGCTGGATGGATATCTTGGGATTCAGCCTTTCCCTGGCCCACCTCAAAGTCTGAATGTGGGCACCCCCAGTGCCTGGGTGTGCCCTGCCCTTCACAGCTAAGGGGCAGTATAGCAGGGGGGTGAAGAGCAGGGCGTTGAGCGCCACTCTGCCTTGGTTTGTATCCCACACGCCAGCTCTGGGACCACAAGGAAGTTACTTAAGCTCTCTGTTTCAGTTTCCCCCTCTGTAAAGTGGGGATAGTGTTACCTTCGTCAGAGAGTTAGTGTGAGGACTAAATGGGTTCTAGAGCATCTTTCCATAGTGCCTAGGTTCCAGGGTGTGCTCAATAATCATCGCCTGTTGTTACCACTGCAGGAAGCCTCGTGTCCCTCGCGTCCTGGCCAGTGCCCTCTAGGCGGAACCCTGGTGACCAGGTGGCACCTGCTCGTGGCCAGGTGGGGAGCAAACACAGAAGTGGCAGATGTGGAGTAGGAGAGGAGCGTGGCTGGCTTCCAGACCTCTCCTGAGGAAAGTGGGTCCCAGCCCACGGTGGCCTCACAAGACCCACAGAGTAGCCATGGCACACTGTTGTCCCCTATAAATCGTTGTGTGAAAACCCCTCAAATGTATAAAAGCTTCTGAGTAAAATTAAATCCATTTATTGTTTCCAGGAAGAGACCGTGATTCAATTAAAAAGAACACTTATGAGTGCTATGTTGTGGCCTAGGCACGGTGCCAGGGCAATCCCTGCCCACGTGCCAGGCAAGAGAGCAGGGTCTAGGGTCCTGGGTGTGAATGCTCAGCTCGGTGACTGCGGGCAGGTTGCACCCCTCTATCCTGCCAGGCCACCTTCACAGAGAAGTAAGAATCATCCTCATATGGCAGCACTTCCTCCCGAGGGCCTCAGGCAGCCGCTTACCCAGTGCTGTTGACCCCACTACGGTCAGGTGAGTATCACGGGGAAGTGCTCACTCAGCCCAGGGGAACTGGCGTCGATTCTCGAGCAGTGGCACGGAGATGAATGCGGCCTTACCAAGACTTCCGGGGGTGCTGTAGTCCCCTCCTTGGCTGTGGGCTATAGCCGGTATGACGTGCAGGCATGTCATTGAGGGGGGTGGAAAATGTGAGCTGGCAGCGAGGCTGAGAAGGCAAGACCTAGAACACTGGGGGCCCAGAGGGGGCTTCCTCTGTCAGGAAGTGGGCGCCCAGCCAGGGTTAGAGCACCAGCTGGAAGCGGTCTTGTTGCAGAAAGTGCTCAGTCAGCAGACAGTTGACTCGTGCTAGGCTGTGCCCGGTGCAAACATGGGTGCCGCCTGACTCACAGAGGGGTGTTTGATCTCCAGCCTGAGGTCCCTTGCCTTCTTTCTGCTAGGAAGCAAGTTCTGGTTCCTGCAGAAAGTGTGGCCATGCAGATTCTGTGTGACTGCGGAGACCACACACCCACGGAGCCAGCCCTGCCTACTACCTTCCCACGGCGCTGTTGGTGTGTCTCCCTTGAATCGGGTGCTGAAAGCGGTCAAAGCCCGGGCTGACCCTTGGGGAGCCTGCTGTGGGGGTGGGTGGCGTCGGGGTGGTGGACAGGCAGGCGGCTGTCCCCGCGTGTGGGAAAGGTGCTTAAGTGAGAATGGTGTCCAGAGCATGGGGCGGACACCCCAGGAGAGCTTCCAGCCCTGCTCCCTTGATAGGGTGTATTGAAGCTAGCCTCAAGGGATGGTAGAGGGCTTTGCCAGGCCATTCCAAGCAAAAGATCAGCATGTGGTGAAGCCCAGAGATGAGAGAACGCCTGGTACACGTGAGGGAAACGTGACATTCGTTGTGGCAGAGTCTGGGAAGAGGAATGCCCAGCACGTGGTTTTGGTGATCTTCAGAGGGTCACCAGGAGGGCTGAGCTTTGGGCCTGGGGAGGGTGTTTCCAAAGGCCAAGTCTGGAAGAGGAGGCTCCAACAGAGTCCTGTCCTGTGGCACTGCCCTGAGTGGCTCAGCATATGCCTTGTCCTGTTGGGGAGCTCTGCTGCGCTTAGGACGGGTCTGCCAGGGGTTTGGTCCCTGCTCGGGGGCCTGTGCTCTGCCTTTTCTCGGACCCCCTCTTGCCCTCTGTATACTCCTGGTTTGGGACCCCAGGCTTGGTCCCAGGCCTTTTGCTCAATGGTTGCAATAAATTCCTCATGTAGCCTCTGCTCCTGGCCTTCCTCCCCTTGACAGGAATTCAGGGCCTAGCAGGGGTCTAATCCATTATTTCTCACTCTCAGTTGGGGGTGAGGGTGGGCCATAGAATCATTGAGGATGCTTGTTAGAAAATCTTGTTTCCCCCCAGCTCCCTAAATCCCAATCCATGGGAACCAGGGAATTAAAGTCTGTGCTGATCATCTGAGGTCTTTCTTATTATCAGGCAGTTTGGGGAAACTGGGGGCCAGGGTTTGGGCTCTGGAGTTGGACAGACTGGCTCATGTCCCTGATTTACCACATGCCGTATGGCCCCAGCACCACCTCCCGCGGCCTCAGCTTGCTCATCTGCACAGCGAGGAGGTGTGGGTTATAATGCCTGCTTTAGAGGGTCACCGTGAGAAGGAGGAGGAGAGAAAGACCTCACATAAAGTAGCCAGCATGTTCATTCAGCACATACTTTCCCTGTCTACTGTGTGCCAGGTGCTAGGCCATGTCATAGGCATAGAGGGTGGACAAGGCAGGTCACATTTCTGTTCTCACGGAATTTACCTTCTAACAGTCGGGGTTATGGCACATAATGGCCTGAGATACCTTATAGTGAAGTGATTGAGGACAACAGGGGTTGGGGGCAGCCTACAGCCCCTGTGAGGGAGGGGAGAGAGGAAGGGAGGAGAGCGGATGGAGAGATCATCGAGGGCCTTGGAGGCCATGGCCAGGGTTTGGGTTTGACTATGAACACAGAGTTCACAAGGCTTCCTTTCCCCTCGGCTGAAGGAAGCAGTGCCAGGCTGGCCAGGGCACCTCTCCCAGCCCCCCACCAGCCCCTCTGACTGGCACCTCAGAGAGAGACAGGCCATCCTAGCCTGTGGTGAGCATCCGTGATGAGCCCCTAACTGCCCTGGCAGTCTTCTAGGGCTCTGCTGGGACCTTTTTGTTTTTATTTTTCTTGTTAAAGGAAAGTTGAGTGTTTCCTGTGTGTGCATAAAGCCAACGCACCACTTAAATTGAATATTTATAATTCTTTTCTTTTAAAAAATAAAACAATAATAAAAATACCATAAACATTGCTTTAATTGTTCACAGGCTTCAACTTGTAATAATCATGGGGAAAGGGCAAGTGAGATGTCGTATTAAAATAAAGGCACTTGCCTGCTTTTGTTTGAAGTTTTGTTAAAATGCCTTATTATAACATGTTCTTGTTTAAAAATAAATTCCACCCATTCAGAGTTTTTTTTTCTTTTTGTCTTTCCCAAAGTATTTAAATGAGATGGTTCTGGGCAAGGGTAATTCAGAGAGTCTGAGCCAGGCTTCGTGGGACGGAGCTGACTGTGGCCCAGCTGTGGTGCCTGTCCCCATCAGACCGCACCGCCACGGCCTTGGCTGGCTGTTAGTGACCAGTGTCTGTGAAGACAAACAGGGGGGTATAGATGAGGATGAGTCCCCGGTCTATAGCACTGCTTCTGCCAGCCCCGCTGCCAGCATCCTCCTTCCCTACATACACACACATGTGTCATTCTGGCCTGAGCCACGTGTGCCATGCGGGGCCTTCTCAGGACACGGTAGAGCTCTCCAAGAGCGGAGAGCAGAGGAACTGACCTAGGCTGGGGGTCACAGCAGACTTCCAGGGTCTGAAGGAGGAGGAGGACTGACCTGGGAGAAGAGCTGAGGCATGGGTTTCCAGAGTGTCCCAGGCAGAGGGAACAGCCAGGGTAAAAGCCATCTCCTGTGGTGGGAGATAACTTAGTGAATTTGAAGACATGCAAAAAAGGCATTTTAGCTGGAGCTCAGAAAACAGAGTCCTGGAGCAAGAGGCGCTGTAGAGGTAGGTGGGAGCAGACCACGTAGGGTCTAGAGCTTGTGGTCTATTCAGGGTTTTCATCTACTTTAGTAATGCAGGTGGTTTTGAAGGGTGAGTGTGTATGCGTCATGTGTGTGCACATGTATTTATTGCGTGTTGAAGAGACAGCCAGTATGGAGGATGGATTCCAGGGGGCCAGGAGTACCTTTCCGGGGCCCAGTCAGGAGGCTGTTGCAGTGGTGCAGGCAGCCTGAGGTCGCCTGGGCCAACCTGGTGGCAGTAAAGTAGGACGCAGGGATATTTAGGAGGTGGAATTAACAAGACTTGGCGATGAAGTAGCTATGGGAAGGTGGAGGGGAGAGGCATATCCAAGACAACTCCCAGACCTCTGGCTGAAGCAGCAGGCTGGGCGGTGAGGCCGTTAGTGAGCGGGGAGCCCTGGAAGGTCTGGGGGTGAGGGTGGAGGCAGAGAGGGGAGTGTGGGCTGGGCTTTAATAAGTTTGAGGTGTTTGGGGGCCTCCAGTTGGAGCGGAGGTCTAGGAGGCAAGCTGATACATGGGGCTCCAGCTCAGAGAAGTTTGGGAGCGGTTGGTGTACCCGACCTTTGCAGCTGGGGCCTCTGGCGAGGAAAGATAAGAAAAGTTAAAAAGCAGGCTTACGCTGTTTCTTCTAAGGTTTTATTTCTGATGTTTAAATGCTCCCAACCCCCCTCTTGTTCTTGGCTTGGGAGCCTTCCCAGTTCTGAAAGGTGAGGGTCTGAGTAGCTGAGGCTTGGCATTTGGGGATAGAGGGGAGGGTATTTGTGGGGACAGTTGCCTTTTTTCAGATCACAGACACCGGGGCCAGCCTCCAGAGGAGCTGCCCTGGCCTGCCCCAGTGCCAGCCCGGTGTGCAAAGCGCCCCGCAGCGGGGAGGGCCACGCCATGCCCCCCAGCCTCCAAGATGCTGCCGCTGTGAAACAAACGGGGTGACTGGGCGGAAGGTCAGGAGTTTAAGAGCTTGTTTTATTCAAGACGGGGTAAGAGACAGGCGGGGAGTGCGCGGGTTTTATATGTGGATCCTGGTATTTTCTTTTGAGTCGGGGCGGAGAGTGGTTGGGGCAGGGAGGGAAGGCAGCCCGCCAGAGGGAACATTGCCAAGCAGAGCGCCGCTAATGCGAACCAGAAGGCAGCGGCCCATCTCCTGGCTGGGCTTAATGCAGTCCTTGCCGGCAGGCGGGCGGGCAGGAAGGCGGCCTGGGCAGTGGGCTGCTTAACCCTTTGGCTGCCGGGCCGCTGGCAGGCTCCCCCCTCAGCACATGCATGCTGGGCCCCCGTGATTCTCAGTCCCAGGCACTGTAAGATGTTCAGCAGCATCCCTGGCCTCTACCCAGCGGGTGACAGTAGCACCTCCTCCCCAGCTGTGCCGACCAAAAGTGTCTGCAGACATTCTACATGTCCCCTGGCCCTGGCCTGCACCACTTCCTTCTGTGGGGGCACTGACCGGGGTGAGCATGTGGGGGACATTTTCGCAGGAAAGAAGTGGCACAGGGTCCGAGGGGAGGTGTGACTTGCCCAGGGTTGCATGGCTAGTAGGAACTGGGATGTGAACTCCTGTGTTCCCGGGGTTGAGAGCTGGTCATGCACCCCTCTCTGCATTCCCCAGGCACAGTCAGCTGGGGGACCAGAGGACCCTGTAACAGGATCTCTGGTTGTGATTGGGGGTTACAAAGCATCCTCCCTCCTTGCTTCCTGGGAGGACCGATGACTGAGTCTGTTTTCTCTGCCTGCTCCAAGTGCGGCCGCCCAAGGAGAAATGCACGGGGTCTCTGCCGCAGTGCTTTTTGAGCTGGGAGCAGATGGAGCCGAGCTTCATGTGCCCTGATGGGCGGGTTCGTCTGAGCCGGGCCGTGCCACGCCTCCACCGAGAAGGCCACCTCAGTGCAGGTGGGAAGACTACCGCTAGAACCATTACATCCACAGCGGTAGACATTCTTGTCCGTCTGTTCCTCCACCCTTAATAAACATTTTGTAAATAAATAGGATGCATGTCTTGTTAAGTGAAAAGCAAGTCTTGGAACCGTGTGTCTGATTGGTCCCATTTATATAGGAAAAGTGTGTACATATGTTTGTATATAGATGCGTCAGAAGTTCTGAAAGGAGACACAGCCAACTGTGAATAGTGGTTACATCTTGGGGGAGTGAGAGAAAGTGGAATTTAGGGGACTGCAAAAGAGCTTTCATGTCTTAGCCTGTGCAATTGGTGTTCAAATCTTTTACAACGAGCTTGTATTCATCTGTTTCATGTGTGGCTTTTAGGAAAGAAGAAATACAAAGAAGCAGAGAAAGAACAACTTTTGTTCTATCCTTCTGTGCTTCTCTTACTTCCCTTATGCCCTCACCCTGCTTGGGCCTGATAGCCATTCTTCCCAGGGTGGCCTAGCTCTGCTATGTGGGAAGGCCTCCGGCTGCTCAGGCAGCAGGAGCAAACGAATGGGCTCCTGCCCCCCACTCTGCAGCAGGGCCAGCGGTCACCTGGGCCCTCCTCTTGGATGACTTCGGCCCAGCTCCCAGTGCCCTGCCCCTGGCCTCCCGTGTCTGCCCAGTGTGCACAGCAGGTGCCACAGTCCCCGCCGCAAGCCCTTTCTGGCTGTTGTAGCCCAGTTCTCCTGGCCTTTAGCCCTCCTCCTCCCCACACCGCTGCTCTCAGAGGTGCACAAAAGGCCTTCCTTCGTGACCTGCTGCCTCATTGCCTCCTGCACTTCAGCATATACAAATACTCTTGTCCCTTTCACAGCCACGGCCGGCCTTCCTGACAATATCCAGGAAGACCAGATCACTGCTTCCATTCACCTGCTCGGCCTCAGCCTCAGCAAACTGGCCTTCGCGGTGGTAACAGCGATAAGCTTCTACTTAGGAAAAGCCTTCTCTCTCTCAGGTACCATAGCAGGTTTTTTCTCTAGCTTCTCCACGACCCCATGAAAGATGCACTTACTTCCCCATGGAACAGCTGAGGGCAAACCAAGGCCCAGGGACATGAGGTCATTTGTCCAGGCTCGCGTATCTCTGACATAGATCTGGCTCCAGAATGTACTCTCTCTCCATCTGGCCCGCGGGCCTCTTCTATGAGCCTGTAACAGTTTATAGCATCTTTGGATTTGAGCCCCCTGATTTGAGCTCTCCCTGTCCTAGCTTTCTTTAGCTCTCATGGGGGTCCGTGGGAGTGTCCTTGCCCCTTCCAGGGGTACTTGGCCTCAGGCTCCACAGTCTTCCTGGGTCATCCTTTGTCTTGGCTGAGCCTGTGGCACCTGAAGAGAGGAAGGGTTTGGTGTGATGTTGTGTGGGTTCTGTGGCCAGTCCAGCCCAATTGTGGTAACAACAGTGCCCCAGAAATGTACTTTGTGGGCAGATGTAAGCCATGTACTTTGGGAGTGGGGGGAGGAGGGGTGAGACACTGAAGAGAATAGCCCCTTTGGAGGTTCTAGAACCTCAGGAAGCAGTGAAAGGATTTGGACCTGGAGACAGGAAGCTCTTAGAGCATTTTCACCGTGGAAACACCAGGATGGAGAGGAGTGTGCGCTCTGTGTCTTGCTGAGCTGCTGGCTCAGAGTCTGGGGCTAGCAGCTGGAGCCCCCTGCCCTTGGAGGTCTTGGTGGCCCAGCTTGTGAAGCTGTCCAGGGACAGGTAAGTACCTTCTGTGAAAGGTGACTGCGTGTTCTTCTGCGGACCCAGCACCAGGCTTTGTGCCTTAGCCCTTGCCCTGGGGCCCTGAGTTGGCAACTCCAGCTCCGTGACCCTCAGTGTTTTGTAGTTTGGGGTAGGTGGGAAGCCAGTGAGTCCTATTGTCAGTGGTGGAGTGGGGTCTGAAGCAGGCAGTCGCAGACCTGGTTCTGTCTTGGCCCTTGGGTCTGAATGGATTTCAATAGGAAATGCCTTGGGAACTTGGCCATCTCACCCAGTGGTAACTCTTGAGACTCTCCAGTGGCACTGCCCCCCTGCTCCCAATGTCACCTGCCCTGCCAGCCCCACTGGAGCTGGCTGGCTGGAGGGGAGGGAGGGGGCTCTGCCCTTTCCTGCTGCGAGCAGAGTCCTGGCCTCCTGGCCCTGACTTGTGGTCTGAGCCAGTGACCTGAATGAAATGCCAGTGACCAATGGTGGGAAGTGGGTGGCCTGTCCCCTTCCAGGCCATAAGTGCATCAGTTCCAACCTCCTTCCCTGCTGCCTTCCTCGGTTCACAGGGAGCTCTCTGAGGGGCTTTTTGATGTGCACCATGGATGTTTGGCTTGACCAAGTTTGTTTGCTTAAGCATTACTCTTGCCAGTTCATTCGGACCTTCTCTTTCTTTTAAAAATATGCTGCTTGCCAAAGGTTATTTTGGATCTGTTTTTGTTTATCAGGTAGAATTGTTCCAGCACAATTGAAAGCAGACCCACATGTTGACACGCGCTTGAGCTGCTCGCCAGGGCATGCGCATACAGGCACACACAGGGTCTTTGGAGAATAGTCCAGAGCCCCAGAATATGCATGGCTCATGAATGGGGTTAGGGCAAGTCACCTCTTTCACTGGGGACTGGTAGCTTGAAGGTGTTCATCCTCTAGGTGCTAGCAATGGCAGGATTTCAGGTGCAGAGAAACTAGGGTCTCTTACCTCTTGGGAGAAGAAACCTGGCAGGTTTGATGTAGCTTTGGGATTCGGCTGGCTGGAGTGGAACCTTGTCTGTGCCATGGCTGTCTGTGAACCTGCCTCCTCTGGGCCAAGGCTTCCTACTCTGGGGCCAACTCACCCCACCTCACAGGCCCGCTGTGAGGACTGTGCCGGATGTGGGTGACAGCCCTGGTAAGTAAGCAGGGCTGTCTGCAGTCAGCAAGGTGAGGGAATGGAATGTGGAGCTCTGTACTTGTGGTTCCTGTTTGAGTGAGTGGCCTTCCCCTGTGGATGCAGTTGGATGTTTCCTGCCAGAAGACCCGCCGTGAATTTCTTCTGAAAATAATTTGTCTCCATTGGGACCTGCTGTGTGTACACAGGGCTACTCAGAAAGCCCTTTCTGGAGCTAACCCTTCCTTGCTCCCTGGGCCCCATTGTACCTGGGAGGCACACAGAGGGACGGCGGTTAAGGTTACCCTCTTTTCTACCCCAGACTGGCAGCTCAGCATGTCCCTGGAAGGGGGCATTGTGCCGAGAGGGGTGGGCATATTAGCTCGTTGATGCTTGGTCTCTGGTGATAGAGGCCAACTCAGGTGAGCACACATACTAGAAGAGAATCTGTTTGTCTACGTAACTGTCAAGTCAGGGTACTCCTGCTTTAAGCATGACTAGTCAAGAGCGCAAAGGCTTCAGTCTCTTCCATTTCTTGACTTAGCTCCGCTCCATACGACTTTACCCTTAGGCAGACTCTATTGGTAGGAGCTGCGGGCGGCTCCAGGTTAGCTTTCTCTGAGCTCATGTCCAGCCCCTCTTTCCTGGCAATGTTGCAGTAGTGTGGGATCCCCGGACTCAGGGGCCACCACCATCAAAGGCCCGGCCGACAGGCCAGCGGGGGCCCTGTTGCACAGGGGTAGTCTACCCTGGGCTGGCGACAGCCATGTGATACTGCCATCACCCCTTGCCTGCAGGAACCCCTGTTCTTTTCCAGTCTTAGACTAACAAAGGTGCTTATATTGGGAGTTTGGAGAAAGCTTCGGTCCCCCCAAACGGGAGAGGGAAACTCACATTTTAACATTTTCTTCAGATTAAATAAATAAATAAATAAATGCTTAGCATTAAAAATTCAACACTATTGAAAAGGATATTAAACGACCTGTAGTCCCACCCCCTGGAGAGAAGCCTTAATAGCCTTTGTCAGCACCCTTCCCGAAGCTCTAGGGAATCCATAGACACATGAACCCAGGGTGACACAACTGGCGTCATATTTATATGCTGCTGTGTGTCCTCCGTCCCCCCCACTCCTGTACAACCTGGACATCGTTCCTTTTCAATAAATAGAGATCATATAGTCATGAAGCTGACTGTAAAGCACTAAAGTAATTACGTTTTATCTGAGTTTGGGAATCTTTCTAAAATGTATTTTATACTCCCCTCTTTCCTCGAACTACACAATTCTTCCTAGAATACTGTGTATAATTCCATCTTGATGACTCGGCTCATTTTGATGAACCGGTTGATATTGTAGGATTGGATCTGTTGAAATGTATGGTCTGTTTGTTCCTCTGAATAGCTCTGTGCAAGTAGGCTCTGGAGCCTGTGGTGGCCTGTCCAGTGGGAGGGGTCCTGGCACGGTGCGGGCTGCCCTATTACAGGGGCCTCACAGAGACCAGGGTGTGAGCAGAGGGTCCGAATGGGCTTCTGGTGCTCTTCAGGTTGCCTACTGATGAGGAAACCCTTTCCCACTTGTCTTTGCCTGGAGAACATAGGGAAGCACTAAAGGACTGTGAGCAGCGGGGGGGGGGGGGGGGGAAGGGAGGGCGGTGCTAACCACCCGCCAGAGTGGGTGTAGGGAGGTGAAGATGTTGGTCAGGTCTAGGGTGTTACTGGGAGAGAGAACAAGCCGGGTTTTAGATGCGCCCATCATACGGTAAACCTTCGTGATACATTGGGTACAGGGCAGGAAGGGGGAGAGTGAAGGTGACTCGTTGATAAGGTAGGTCGTGGCACTGAGGTTGTGGGAACACCAGGTGTGGGGGGAAGAAGGTGCACCTGCTGTGCCAGCTGTAGTTCTTGAGAGACGTGGATGAGGAGGGCACGGTGCTCAGTAACTGCTGTCCCAAGCAGGAGTCATCCTTGATTGCCGGTCTCTGAGGCTATCGGCAGGATGATACTAGCTGAAGAGTTTAAAAAGGGAAGGCCCGGCCTTTTGAAGAACTGTGACATGTAATGACTGGGCAGAAGGGGACAAGCCTGTGAAAGAGAAGGACTGGCCAGAGAGGCGTGAGGAGAGAGAGCGAGGATTTGGAGGCTATTATATCCCTACCCCCTCCTCCCTTTCCACCTCCCCTCCTTCTGCTCTCCCCTCCTCCCTCGCTCCTCGCCTTCCCCCCCACACACAATGTCCACTTCGTCCTTGTCCGCCTGCAGGACCTTGTCCGCCTGCAAGATCATCTGCAGATGGTCCTCCCCCCACCCTGAGCGCTTACCCGCTCCCTCCGAATCTGTAGTGCGTTCTCGGCAGTTTAGCTGTGGTTTTCTTTCTCGTACAAGCAATGTGGACACCAACCCAGCTCTCCCAGCACACACGCACACTCAGGCGGCTCCTGTCTGGCCTCAGGGCTGGTTCACGTCATCCCAGAAAGTACCTGGCACCCGGCCATTCGCCACCCTTTTCCTGACTGTTCCCAATCTGCATATTACCTGTACTGTCATGTACTTCCTATTAGTCTAGACAATACAGTTTAAAAATGTTTAATTTATTTAAAAAGGAAACTTAATAATAGCCATGAATTCATGAGTTTGCTCTGCCAGTTACATTCTTTTTTATCTGGGATTTGGTATAAATACTTCTCCCACATATGTTTGTATTCACAAATAATATATAACATTGTTTCGTTCGTTTGAAAGCTGTGTACTAATGGTAAGGCCCTATACATATAGGCTTCAGGCTTGCCTTTTCTGTTCATCACTGTGATGTTGAAGTTTCTCTTTGCTGATAGGTATGGTTTTAGCTCATGAATTTCTACAGCTGTGCAGTGTTCCATTATGACTTGAGTATAGTTCGTTTATCCGTTCTTTTTCTTGATGGACATTCCAGAGCATTTTGCAGCCTTCCCTTACGGCTCCTGCACACACACACTCTCTCTTTGTCTGTTTGGCGTCTGTCTCCAACTTCATTTCCCCACTGGAAGCTCTTTTTGGGCAGAGCCAGTGCATTTATCAAGTTTGGGGGGGGGAGTGAGCCTCTACCTCCATGAGGGTGGGGTATCTGTGCAGATTATTTGGAATTCTTTATGGGAGATTTACTATTCCCTGTTTATGTATTCAGTATTTATTTTTATCACTGTGGGCCATGGATATGTATTTTATGCTTTGGGTTATAATCCCAGTACTGTATTCTTTTGCTACTCGAATTGTCTGAGCCTTGGCCACTGGGAGCTCCTCCAGGCTGGCTCCTTTGCCCCTTGCCTCGCACCCATTTGAGCATTTCCTGACTTTCTGGCACCACGAGCTATTCCAGGCTGCTCTCGTATGACCTCTGTTGCAGCGCTGGAACCTACCATTTCTCTGAGGGAGTCCCATTCCTTTTGCTGAAGAATGATGTCAGAGACCAAGGTCTGGAGCCGGCTGTGTTTGTTGCTACTAGGGTGTCGTCGTTTCTAGGGCCTCTCAGCAGACAGAGCATGGAGATGTATGTGTGTATGCTAACCCGCACATGCGTGTCTGCCATTATAGACACAGATGTTGCTTTCCACCCGGATCTATGTCAAGCTACACATGAGTTCATTCTGGTATCTCTGACGCTAATCGTGTACACAGGGATCATTCTAGCCTTTCTTCCTTGGTTGTCTGTAACCTCCCCCCTCCACGGTGGCAAGCCTGATACCCGCCATCCCCTATCCACTTCTGCATTCAGCAGAGTGTACACTTGGCAACTTTTTCTAGATCATGAGTCCCTGCCCCAGTTGTTTTGACTGCGGTTGCCCATGGGTTCCTGAGCTCCATTGGTGGCAGCAGGAACATTGCTGTTCATGTAGACATTTTGAGGAGCAAACCCTGAAAGCTGATTTGGCAGATAAAATGGTGAAATGTCCACCTTCACCCTGGAGCCTGAATTGCCAGCGGGCTGAGGAGGAGATGAGGTTGGGAGTGATGCAAAGGAGAATAGGCCAGTCGGCCTGCTCTGCCTGCTGCTGCCAGGGGCTGCCACGGAGGGCTGCCCAGAGGCAGGGTGCTGTGTGAGGAAGGACCGACACCAGGAGTGGAGTCAGGGAGCCCTGGGAAGCCTAGGTCCCAGCAGACAAATTGCATTCACTAGGAGAGATGGAGGAGGCCAGGGAAGAGCAGTCGCTCATTAACAGCTGCGCTGCCCTTCCTACTCGCCTCGGCTTCCTCAAGGCCTCAGCACACGCTGGAGTGACTGCTATGGACATTGAGGCTAGCTGTAGACAGAAGGAGGAAGGGATGGCATGGAGGGCTGAGGGAGAAAACCCCAGGGCTTGGCCTGTCTGGGGGCTAGGCTGGGGAGTCTCTCTCTGGGAAAGTCAGCCCACAGGCCAGAGACATCGAAGGGTCAGTGGGGACAGGTTCCCTCTTGGGTTACAACCAGATGGGGATTCAGTAATTACAGCATTTAACTTAATGATTGTTTAAAAAAAATAGGTATGTATAAATAAATAATAAATAAATAAATGGTAATAATGTTCTCATGATAGGAAAAAATCCAAACTATACAAAAGACATAAGGAATGTTTTCCACCCTTGTACCATTTCTAGTTTCTTTCCAGAAATAGTCCATGCACATTCAAGCATATCCGTGTACATTCCCTACCCCCTATTTTTTCTTTATAGTAATGATACCATAATACACTGTTTTGTACCTTGCTTTTTTCCACCCCACAAAAAGTCTTTCTTGGAAGATAGTCTCATGTGAAAACAGCTAGAGTTCTTTTTTTTTGTTTGTTTACCACTGCCATGGTGATAGACTGTACGGATGCCCCTTCATTTATACTGGTGTTCTAGTGACGGGCACATCTGTTGTTTCAGATCTTCTACTTGACTTTTCTGTTTCTTGTCTTCATGTGTAAACTTATGTGGGCACCTGGGTGGCTCAGTCGTTAAGTGTTTGCCTTCAGCTCAGGTCATGATCCCAGAGTCCTGGGATCGAGCCCCGCATCGGGCTCCCTGCTCAGCGGGAAGCTGGCTTCTCCCTTTCCTACTCCCCCTGCTTGTGTTCCCTCTCTCGCTTTCTCTCTTTCTGTCAAATAAATAAATAAAATCTTTAAAAAAAATGTGTAAACTTGTGGAGCAGGTGCGTTTTGCAGTTACTTTGGATGAGTGGTTTCTGGTTTGTAAAACGTTTTCACAGGATCCCTGGGAGGTGGCTTTGGCAGATATTCCAAAGACAAAAATTGAGGCTCTGAAGAATGATGTTGTGCTCAAGGGCATAGAGGTGCTAAATGGAAACTTGAGTCTGGGTCTCCTAACTCTACATCCAGTGCCCTTTACACTATCTTCTAGACCTGAGGAAGAAAGAATGTGTAAATTCGTGCATAAGTCATATATGCCGAGCAAAAGACTGAGTCCTGCCTCTGTGAACAGTGATCGCAAACCAGGGGTCTGTGGATCGGGGTTGTTGCTGAGGTGCCTCATCCCTGGGACCCTAGCATAGGCCAGGCCCGGAGCAGGGCTCAGGGCTGTTGAGCAGGGCTCAACACTTGTTGAACACATGTGTACCCCTGGGCCCTGAGATGTGGGGCTCACCGTAGCCATTGGCTTCAGGAAGTACTCGTGGGATGTGGCAGTCTGTTGGTATGTTGGGGTTAGATGGGGGACCTCTACGTTATCCTTCTCAGGTGCAAGTGTTTATTTCGCTAGAAGTCTGCAGACAGAAGTGTTGTGCCCCATCATTGTAGTAAGCTGGGTTTCTGTGAGGAGACCCAAAGATCTGCTTTGTTGGACTAGGCTAGCACAGACAGCTCAGGCATTTTCCAGAGGCATAGTAAGTTGTATGTAGTCAAGGGATCTCCTGTTTGAAACATTTGCTATTCCTCTTTGGTTCTTTTGTGACTCGATGCATGAGACTATCAAGGAAAGGTGATTGTGATTGTCCCTTGGTAGCCTTTTCAGCTGGAATAGTAACCTACAGAGACGAGAGGTCAGAGGTCAAAGTCTGGCAGTGGAAAGGGGTGAAGGGAATATGGGCTAGCTTCCTTGCCAGTGCAGGGTAAGTACTCCTCAATCCATGCCCCACATATTTTCCCTCCTGAGGCAGCTGCATCTTAGCTATGTGGGCCTAAGAAATGGTGCCATTTTCTCTGGATACCACCAGTTAGCCTCTTAGAACTTTTCTCTAATGGCCCAAATGCTGGCCCTTGGATGTTCTGAGTGTGGATGTCCCCCATATAAGAACCAGTTTTCAAACACTTGGAGGCTCCATCACACCTTTCTTTCTACATCCTGCACATTCTCAGTGCCTTCCAGATCTTTCCAAGATACAGGTTCTGGAGCTGGATCACACACTCAGGTGCCCTTCGGGGCCTGGCAGGGGCCAAGTGGAGGGAAACAGCACACAGGAAGACATGCATTTCTATGCCCTATGGAAGTAACAGAGAGCTCGGTGCACCCAAGAGCCACTGCTCACCACTCAGCTGTAGGGAAATGCAGAGCTGGCATAGCCACATCTAGATCTTCGTGTGAGGTATCCCATCTTTAAATAGAGGCTCAAGGTTTTTTTGTCACACAGTGTGCATCAAACTGTTCACAGCCTGGATCCTTCCGTTAGGCTACATTTGGGAACCTCTGCTCACCCCTCTGCACCACCCTTTCATCCATCCTTTTGCCACATTACTGTGGGGCCACCAATATGGTAGAATAAATAACGTTGCTCATCCATTAATATGCTTATTGGCCATTAGATTATCTTTTTAAAATCCCTGCTCAATTCCTTGACACATTTTTATATCGGGCTGTTTCCCTTATGTTGATTTGTAGGACTTCTTACAAATTTGGGTATATGTCCTTTGTCAGGTAATGTGAGATTATTTCTCCCAGTCTGCAGCTTGCCGTTCCATTTTCTTAATGGTGTCTTTTGAAGGTTTTCAGTTTTGATGAACTTAAGTTTATCAGTATGTAATTTACGGCTTGTGCTTTTTTTGGCCTTCCCTAAGAAATCTTTGTCTTTGTCTATTCCAAGGTTAGGAAGTTATTTTCCTATGTTTTCATCTAGAAGCTTTATAGTTTTAGCTTTTACGTTTAGATCTGTGTTCCATCCCAGAATAATTTTTTTTATTGTGTGAAGAAGGGATTGAATTTTTTTTTAAATGTTTAATTATTTTAGCATTTTTTGAAAAGATTAACCTTTTCCATTGAATTGCCTTGGCATCTTTGTTGAAAAAAAAAATCAAGTGCTGAATTTGTGTGGGTCTATTTCTGGACTCTGTTCTGTACTCTTGAACTGTCTACTTTTATTCCAATCTTACACTGTTTTGATTACTGTAGCTTTATGGTGAATTTTGAAATCACATAGTCTGAGTCTTTCTTTTGTTCTTTAAAAATACTGTTTTGGCTCCCTTGCATCCATATAAATCTTCAAATCAACTTAATTTCTTTTTTAAAAATGTGTATTGGAATTCTAATTGTTATTGTGTGGAACCTGTGGAACACTTCAGGGATGATTGACATCTTATAAACTGGAGTATTCCAATCCATGAACATGGTGTATCTTTTCATTAATTTAGGTGTTTTGTTTCTTTCAGCAACTTTTTGTAGTGTTAAGTGCAAAGTCTTGCACGTCTTTTATTAAATTTATTACTAAGTATTTTATTTGATGCTATTGAAAATGATATTTTTGCCTGGGCAGCTCAGTTGATTAAGGGTCTGCCTTCGGCTCAGGTCATGATCTCAGGGTCGGGCTTGCTATTCAGCAGGGAGTGTGCTTCTCCATCTCCCTCTGTCCTCCCCCCGCCCCGAACTAGTGTTCTCTCTCTCAAATAAATAAATAAAATCTTTAAAAAAAAAAAAAGAAAATTATGTTTTCTTATTTTCCAATTCTTTGCTGTTAAAATATAGAAATAAAATAGATTTATGGGTTTTTTTTAAAGATTTTATTTATTTATTTGACAGAGATAGAGACAGCCAGCAAGAGAGGGAACACAAGCAGGGGGAGTGGGAGAGGAAGAAGCAGGCTCATAGCGGAGGAGCCTGATGTGGGGCTCAATCCCATAACGCCGGGATCACGCCCTGAGCCGAAGGCAGACGCTTAACCGCTGTGCCACCCAGGCGCCCCAGATTTATGTATTTTGATCATGAGTCCTTGCAGCCTTGCTCTATCACTAGATCTAGTACTAATTTTGTGGAATCCCTAGGATTTTCTTTGTAAACAATCATGTCATCTAGAAATACAGTTTTTCGTATCCTTTTTGCCATTTTTTTTTTCTTGCCTTAACTTACTTGCTAGGACCTCCAGTACAATGTTCAATAGAGGTGGAGAGAGATTATCTTTGTCTTCTTCCTGATGTTAGGGGAAGTGTTTACTCTTCCCTGTAAATATTATGTTAGCCGTGGGTTTTTTCATGTATATTCTTTATAAGATTGAGGAAGTTACTTCCTATTCCTAGTTTGCTGAAAGTTTTTTTTTTAATGGCAAATGAGTGTTGAAGTTTATAAAATGCTCTTTCTGCTTCTACTGATATGATTATATGATTTTTCTCCTTTATTCTATTAATGTGGTGAGTTAACATTTATTGATTTTTTTTAATATCAGACCCATCTTGCATTCCTAGAATTAATCCTAATTGATTGTGAATATTATTCTTTTTATATATTGCTGGGTGTTTTTTTTTAGCATTTTTATGTTCATTAAATATGTAACTCCATAATTACCTTTCTTAAATTGTCTCCGTCATGTTTTAGTATCAACATTATCCTAGCCTTATAAAAGAGTTTTGAAGTGTCAACTCTTCTTATATTCTCTGGAAGAATTTGTGTAAAGTTGTTATTTCTTAATTAAAAGTTTAGGACAGTTCACCAGGGAAGCTATGAGGGTCTGTAGATTTGTTTTTTTTTTAATTAGAAGTCTTTTAAATATGAATATAGTTACTTCTATATATATATATGACTATTCAGATTTTTATTTCTTCTTGTATCAGTTTTATTATGTTTTTACAAAAAATTAATGTGTTTTTGTCTGTTTATTGGCTTAAAATGAATCATAAGATCCTCTTATTATCCTTTTATATTTTTTGGAATCTGTAGTGATGTCCCCAATTTTTTTTTAGATTGTATTTATTTATTTATTTATTTATTTATTTATTTTATTTGAGAGAGAGAGAGAAAGAGAGAGATGGAGAGCATGAGCAGTGGGAGACACAGAGGAAGAGGGTGACAAGCAGACTTCTTGCTGAGTTGAGAGCCTGATGCAGGGCTCCATCCCAGGACACTGAGATCACTCTTGAGCTGAAATCAAGTGTCAGCCACTCAACAAATTGAGCCATCCAGGTGCTCTGTGATGTCCCCATTTTATTTCTGATATTGATGATTTGTGGTTTTTTTCCCTCTCTCTTTTTCTTGATCAGTTTTGCTAAGTATTGATCCATTTTACTAATATTTTAAAATAACCAACTTTGGTTATATTGATTTTCTTTATTGTTCATTAGCTTCTATTCCATTGATTTCTCTTCTGTCTTGTTTTCTTTTTTCTACTTTCTTTGGGTTTACTGTGCTGTTTTTTAGCTTCTTGAGTTGAAAGTTTATATCCTTGATTATCAACCTTTTTCTTTTTTTAATCTGTAATTCAGAACTATACATTTTCCTATAAGTACTACTTTAGTTTCATCCCAATGATATGTCATATTTTTAGTTACCATTTGGTTAAAACTATTTCAGAATTATTATTGTTGTTCCTTTTTTGACCCATGAGTTATTTATAAATCTATTGCTTAATTTCCAAACATTTGAGGATTTTCTAATTAACTTTTGTTGTTGACTTTTATTTCACTGTGGTGAGAGGACAAATGTTTTATGGTTTCAGTCTTTTGAAGTTTGTTGATAATTCCTTCATGGCATGTGTAATGACTCTGGGAATGTGGATTAGGCAGGTGAGGCAGGTGCCGGGGTCCTGGGAGAGGAGAATTGTGGATGCATAGGGGACCACTTCAGAGTAGAAAGGGTTCCTGTGGGGACAGCTCTCCTTCCTCCTCTAGTTCTGTGTCTGTCTGCTTCTACTAGACATCTGTATTTGCTGCTGCCTTTTCAAACTTCCTTTCTAGTATCACAGGGTTTCAGTAAGGACCCAGGCTTTAGGGTCAGAAAGTGCTGCCTTAGAGTGCCACTTCTGTCCCTTTTTGGCTAGGTTACCTTGGGCAGATGACTTCACCTTTCTGAGCCTCAGTTACTTTTCCTAAACAATGATGGGAATACCTTCTCTGTGGGCTTGTTAGGAGGATTAAATGAGATGCTTATTAAATGCCTTTCATAGCTCTTGGTTTTGTAAATGGCAGATAGTTTTAGTAGTAGCGGTACTTAGAGGATGTAGGAAAGCTTACATACATAGATAGCTGTTCCTCCCATTTGGGCTGTAAGCAGAAGTGTCTGTTCAATTGGTGAGAAGGCTGCTCCCTGCCTGTGGCTGTATCCTTGGCCCAGGGAGTCAGAAGGGACAGCCAGCACAGAGCCAGGGCTCCTGTAGACTGGCTGGCTGGTACTCCCAAGGGTGTTGGGATGGAGAGCCATCCATGGTCTTGCTGGGGTGCCTTCACCCTGATGCCTGGTGAGCAGACAGCCCTCCTTCCCATGGGGTTCCCTCAGGCCTAGGTAGGAGGGCATTCTCTCCATCCCCCCATGAAGATTACCAGGAATAGAGTTGGCCAACCCCCTTGGGACCTGGCATTTGAAGTGCATACAGGAAGACCTGTGTCTTCCTAAAAGTTTGTTCTAGGCAGGGGAACCTAGAAGGGAAAAGTGAATTCAGACTTGTCATGTCAGAACATTTAAAAAAAAAAAAAAAGTGTTAGGCCTCTAGTAATGGCAGGTCAGTGCTCTGCTAGGCACAGGTGAGAGTCTTTAGCAGGTCCCCTGGGCCCAGTGTCAGGGACCCAGACCTAAGCTGGACACTGGCTCTATTGTCAGAGCTCACGACCTATAGAAGAGAGAGTGCCAAGAAAGTATAGCATCTGAACACTGGGAGCATGCTCTGAGAGGGTGATGCCAAGGGAAGATCTGGGGGGCTTTCTTGGAAATGTAAAGGGTGCTCAGAGGAAAGTGACACATGACCTCCTCCTAAAAGAGGAACAGGAGTTTGCTAGGTGGAAGAGCGAGGGAAGGGCATTCCATAAGAAGGAACAGCATGTGCAGAGACCCAGAAGAATGTGTGTAATAGCAAAGACTGTGCTTGGGTATGACCTTTTGTTTGAATCCTAATTGTTACAAAACAGAAATAATCCTCCACTGCATGTTGCTGCCATTTTGACCAGGACTCAGCCTCTTGCATATTCCTCCAGGCCTGTGCTGGGTTTGCCAGGGAGGGCTGTTCCTGTGATGCCTGGGAGGGCAGCTGTGGTCAGGCCAGCAGCAGGCCAGTGCAGGGCATTTTGCTGGCTATAGGGTGCGTGTTGTTGGTCCAGCCCTGGAATGTGCTCAGTTGGGAGTATTTGTTTCATTTGGTCATCCAGACTCAAGAGAAACAAAAGGGGGCCCATTCAAAAGGCTGCCTGATTCCAGGCACCCCGAGGTGCTTTCTACTTGATACTGGCAGCCATGAGGCAGCCCCTCAGTGCTGCCTTTGGGGATGGTGAGGCGCTGGCCAACTGCAGGAGCTAGGGTGACCCCCAGGCTGCCTCCTAGGGTCTGGGCAGCAGAGGAAGCAAGTTCACATCTGTCACCTGTTTGTAGTTTTCATAATTTTTGATTTGGCATTTTGATCAGTCTGGTTTTGGTCAGGGAAATGCATCCGTATCTCATAACAGGAAACCCCTTTTGTGATCTTTACTTCAAGGCATTTTTCTCTCTCTACTTCCCCCTACCTTTTTTTTTTCTTTTTTGGCGAAAATACAGACCTGATATGATGTGCATCTTATTAAAAGTTCAGCATAATTTATTGCCATTGGTTTGTTTACAAAATAAACAATTCCAAACTGCATAACAAGGCCTTCCTACAGTCCCTGGTCTTTTTTCTTTTTTTTCTTTTTTCCCCCTTAATCTTCCTTGGGGCTGGGATTGGGGTGGGAAGATGGAGAAGAACCCAAGCTTGGGAGAAGTTGTGCGGCTCCAGGCTGCTTCCTGTCCAGAGTCACGGTGTTAACCAGCAGAGTCCCAGCAGCTGATCCAGCAGACACCCCAGGATGTAGCAGGAACCACTATGAATTGGACCCTGCCTTCCCCATTGATGAGAGATTCTCAGTGCAGTGGTAGGAACCCAGAAGTTCTCAAACCTTCCTAGCCCAGCCATCCTCCTGCGAGCCATAGCGCATGCCCATGGAAGTGCGGGAGTGGGGAATAGGGGAGAGCAAGACAAAAGGAGTGTTTCCAGTATGACGGCTTGGGTCCCCAGCCCTAGTACATGCCACTCCCCTCTTACGAGTGCATTGGCCTGTGGGGCAGGCTTAGCCTTTCCCCCCCTTGATGGAGCATACCCCATCAGCCCACAAGAGGAAGAGGGACAGACAGTGAGAGGTGAGGTTGGCCCTGGTCCTTAGAACTGAGCTAGCCTGGTGGCCTCTGGGGAACAGGGAGTGGATCATGAGATGGTTGTGTCCCCTCTGATAGTCACACCATACTTCATCACCCTCAGCTGAGGCCTTGTGGCACACTTGGATATGCCGACTCGGGAACCCCCCCAAAAGTCCCAATCCTGGAAGGATCCTAGAATATAAGAAACATATAGGATCCTAGAATATAACCAACAGGACCAGACCCCCTGCCCCTGAGTAGGGAGACAGGTGGGGCAGAGGCAAGAGGAGGGTGGGAGTGTGAGCTGACCATTCTGTGCAGCCAACACTAGCCAACAGGGAGCAGTGTTCAGGTTCTCCTCCTCCTCCACCTTCCTGCTCCCTCCACCCACATGCTTCCGCCCTCTGTGTTCCTCTAGCATCTGACCGTTACCTTGCCGCAGTGATCCATTGGTCTTTGTGGCCCTGGGAGATGTGAGAGATGGTCTGACACAGGCAGCCCTCTGTCAGTATGCATTGGCTGGAAGGCCTCCGGTGGGGTGAGGGAATTGTTACCTCTCCGGTGCCTCCCATCCTCAAAGCCGTAACTCATGCTCTATATCAGCCAGATGAGAGGATCTCTTAGAGCCGAGAGGTTTGGCAAAGCTTCTGCAGCCTTGTCTGTTAAAGAGAAATACAAGCACGATGCATGAGGTGTTGGTGACCCACTGGTAAGTTAGCAGCTTGGTGCTGGCCTTTGTCCTCCATGAGCACATGCCTCCCGGGAGACCCTGAAGAAACATGTAGAAATAATGGCATGCCAACTCAGGCCTGATTGTTGGCAACAGAGTCTGGGACGGGTGGTCAAGGAGGTATGAGGGGAACACCCAGTGAAGGCCCTCACTTATTCAAGGGAGGGAGGCTTGTGGGGGCTCACTGAGATAATAAATTTGAAGTCTAGTACAAACCAGCTGCTCAGGATGTATGCTTTCCCTTCTCCTGATTACCGTTACGTTTGATAGTAACTTTCTGGAGAATTATTTTAGGGGAAAGATCTCTCATGGAGCTCCTTTCTGGAGGCTTGGTTCCACCACTTCCGCCATCTTTGCTTTCGGAATAAGCCCTCTACTCTGGCTTCTTTAATGGGAGGAGAGATTAAAGAGCCTTCCAAGCTTTGGGTGGCTAGGGGCTGCCTCAGGGAGGAAAGCGGCTCCTTGCAAAGCGTAGCATAGTGGGCATGACCCCCCAAGACAATCTGGAGTTTATAGTTAGTTATTCCATGTACCCCAGAGCTTCTGGCCTCACTCCGATTCTTCTGATGGCCTCGTCAGAGGACTTCATAGGACTGCCCTAGATTCTGGACTCCAGTTGTGAGCCTCATTCCTTTTAATTCTCCCGTGCTATAAAGTAATGCATTTTTGAATCACTGAAAATACCAACACATAAACATATAAGATATAAGGTTATAAAATTAGGTTCCTCCTAGCCAGTTCTGTGAAGCTAGTCCCTTTGCTCTCCCAAATACTGGGTTCAAAGCAGGTTCTTGTCTCAATTGTGCTAGAAACCCTAGTCTGTGAGCTCCCGGATGACCCTGCTAATTTCTCCTAGTGCTTGCTGGATGTTGGAGGGACATGCCTCACTGGAGTCCAGGAGCTGGAGTGCATCAGGAGCCCGGGGGCAGAAGGGGAGGGTGCCCTCATGCCGGGAGTGGGCATCCTCCAGTTTAGAGCAGTGTTTGGCCAGATGTGCTTATACAGGCTTCTGGAAATTACCTTACCCCTGGGACAGAAGGGGCACATGCCTGGATCAGCTCCTCCTGCTCCTTGTGCCAACAAAGGTCACCTCTGTTCTTCTGGCATATCACATTGCTCAGGAACTATTTACTTAGCGCTCTAAGAATACCTGTTCATGAACACTTGACACACCTGGTGGGCTTAAAGAAAGGTAATGGGAAGCCGGTAGCACAGACCTGGATTCCAGTTCAGGCCCGGCTGCTGGGTCACTCTGTGGTATGGTCCTTTCACTTCTGTGACCTTCACTTTCCTCAGCTCCAGGGGGCAGCTTATAACGCCTGCTCCACAGACATGACCCGGCCTCGCATCCTTTTCATACAGTCACTGTGAGGATTAAATCAGAAAAGACATGTATATTGGGGCCCGCTGTGTGCTCTGGAGATGTGGCCTGTGGTTCCTGGGGCCTGGACCACACATGGGTCTGCACCATTTCCCACCATGCAAACCCCATAGCTTGCCGTGGTTTGTGGTCAGGGCCAGGGCAGGGGCTGTCCTCCCTAGTGGCGCTCTCCCGGGGGGTGGGGGGAATCAGCTCTCCAAAAGAGCTGACCCCAGCTCATTGTTGTCTTCTGAGTCTGGGTGCGCTAGAGCTGGCCCAGAGACCCCTGGTGGAACAGCTTTTCTCGCCGCTTCCACAGCTCCCTTTCTTCCTGGCCCCAAATTTCCCCCACCTTGACTTCCTGGTTTTTTCATCTCTTATTCTTGACTCCAACACTGTATGCAGGTTGGCTTTTTATCTCACTCCTGGATCTTGATAGGCAGGGTTGGTGATAAAAAGCTCTTAGAAGGAACTATATTATTAATATATTTTTAATGGCAATTATGTACCTTTCCAATCCCTGTTCCTATTGCTGCTATAACATATTACCACTAGCTTTGTGCTACCGCTAATTTAGTAGCTTAAAACAATATGGGTGTTTTTCCCCACACTTCTTGAGGTCAGAATTCTGAAATGGGACTCGGGGCTAAAATCAGGATGGCAGGGCTGCATTCCTTTCTGGAGGCTCTGAGGGAGAATTAATTTTCCTGCCTTTTCCAGTTTCTCGAGGCCACCCACAGCCCTTGGCTGGCAGCCCCCTCCTCCATCTTCAAAGCCTGCAGTGGCCAATTGAGTCTTTTTCCCAATGCTCTCTGTGACTCTTCAGCCCCCCTCTTTCCTATTTAAGGACCTTGTGGTCACAAGGGGCCCACCCAGATAATCCAGGATAATCTCCGCATCTTAAGGTCAGGTGATTAGCAACTTTAATATCTGTCTACAACCTTAATTCCCCCTCGTCATGTACTGTAACATACCACAGGTTCCAGGGATTAGGACCTAGACACCAGAGGGCCATTACACTGCCAGCCACAGCAGTAGTATTAACAGTCACAGAAGCAGCTGTCATTTCTGAGGTGCCTGCTATGTATGAGGCAATGTACATAAATTCACCCTAATCCATTCCACTGCCTCGTAAGGAACTGATGGAGTCCTGTTTTATGGGAGAAGAAATAGGTCACAGTACTGGCCCAGAGTTTCAACTAGTACATGGAAGGAGCAGGGATTCAAACCTGTGTGCTGTGCTGCCCGAAAGCTGTGTGCGTGTGTACACATGTGCGTGCCTGTACGTACGTATACACTCTGTATTGACTAATCCTGATGCTATACGAAAGGTAAGAGTCCCTTTTAATACCTCTTCTGAAGTTCGATAATTTGAAAATTCACTCTTGCAGATATTTTCTATGCATGTATAAACAAATACATAATTTAAAAAAAAAATAAGACTGGGATGGCCTGGGTGGCTCAGTTGGTTAACTGTCTGACTCTTGATTTCAGCTCAGGTCATGATTTTAGGGTCATGAGATCGAGCCCCACATCTGGTTCTGTGCTCAGCTGGGAGTCTGCTTAGGATTCTCTCTCTCCCTCTGTGCCTTCCTCCCACTCACATACACACACACACTCTCATTTCTCATAAATACATCTTTAAAATACCAAGTAGGACTATACTATATTTATTGTTCTATGCTGAAGCATTTTTTCTATGTTAACTTCTTTAAAGCAGTGAAATACTGCACACAGCGTAAATTATTTTCTCTCGTTAGATATTTAAGCTGATTCCAAGTTTTTGCACTTGATCGTTATAGCTAAATAGGGATTAATGTAAAATTCTATACCTGGTTCTCCCAAACCAGATCCATGAATAGAGAAACAACTTCCAGTCAGCATAGGTGGAAGTGTGATTGTTTGCCCCTAAGGGTTATAGCAGTTGTATCCCAGGAGCTTAGCTTCTGGCTACCAGGCTGGACCACATGGTGTGTGTGGTGTCCCATCCAGGGGCCATGCTTTGAAACAGACTTGGCTGAGTTGAACAGCAGACGAACCTTGGAGACTCTCTGGCAATGGTGGAAGAGTATGCAGCTGGTGGGGGCCTCCAGCTCCGTCTCTGTCAGGTGCCCTGGCTTCAAGCTGTGCCAGGCATGCACAGTCGGCCCAGCCCTTCTGTCTGCCTGGTGAGCTCCCACTTGACAGTGAGGGCTTGGTGTACATCCTGCTTCCTCTGTGAAACCCCGTCCCGTCTCAGCTGTGAGCTTCTCCCAGCCTGGGGCTCAGCACGACTGGAATGTGGAGTGGTGGATTGGTCAGACTTCGCGGCTCTGGCCCTGGGGAGGTCATTCCCAGGGGTCATCAAAATGTAAAGCAGGGGCAGGTGTTGGATTCCAGACCTGTGAACTCAGACTCCCCACTTCTGTTCACCCCACTGGTCCAGGGTCCTCTTAGGCCCCTTTCTTTCTCTTCCTGTCCCTCATTTCCCTTGAGGCAGCCTGCTTCTCTCTTTGAGCTGTGGCAACATCGCTCCACGGGCCAGAGAGCAGCAGAACTTGGAGAGTTGGGAGCAGGGCAGGAGGAGGGCCTGGTGCCCAGAGGAACTTCAAATTCAGTCCTTTCATAAGGAAAGGGTGGGCGGAGAGGCCACCATGGTCCCAGGGGAAGGCCCACGGTGGAAGGTGGGCCTGTGGGCCTGCGTGGGAGCAGCTGTGACAGGGGCCTGGGTGTCTGCTAACATTTATGTAATGGAGTGAAGATGAATTTTTCTCATCGAAGTGGAAAAAGTGCCCGATTTTTATCAGGCCAAGTTGGTTAGAGTGTTAGTTAAGTCATTTGTCAAAGCTCATTTAGTTGTCAAAATTAAAATCATTTCCCTCCATTTCCTAGTGGATTGGTTATAATGATAACTTTCTTGGCATGACATTTATCATCCTGGTCGAAAGGCAGGGGGCTGGGGTGGGGGCGGAAGGTATACACAGAGTGATATGACTCTGTGTTCTTTTTGTGGTAGAAAGATGCTATTTTAATAATATTTTATTTTTGCTATCACTTATAAAATTAGTGTTCACTTAGCTGTAAATGTGTGCCTGGTTTCAAAGCAGAACAAAACCGGTGGTCATATTCATGAAAGAGGGAGAAGGGATGAGATGGGTTATTACCCCCATCTCGCAACACTGATAGCAGGAGAGGTTGACCATACAGGCAGACTGATTTAGTGCCCTGATTTCCAGCCATGAAATTAAAAAAAAATAAAAGTCCTGAAGTAATTATTTTAAGGTTTGGCTTATAAGCAAAATATCTAAAAATATTTTATACAGAGGAGAAATGGTCCAATATCACATTCCTCATAATCCCTAATTTTTCTACAAAGGTAAATCATGTATATGGTTAGAACCTCGAACAGCACAGAAGTTACAAATGAAAGGTGAAAACCTCTCCACAACACCGCAGACCCACTCCTATAACCAGTGTTAATGATTTCTCTAAATTTTTCACATTAAAAATTATATGCATGAACCAGTATATACATAGCTGTGTGTGTATATATGTAAAATTCCCTTAAGAATTATACTCAGAAAAAAATGCTTGCTTTTTATTTATTGTAATCTTAGAGATATTTATCAGCATGTGTATTCACAGGTTTCTTCCTCTTAAAAGTTTCTTGCATATTGTGTCATGTGGAGGTACCATATTTTGTTTAACCACTATTTAGCCCTGTTGATGGACTATTGCCTTTTTCAAAAATTAAAACCGATGCTGCATAAACATCCTATTTTGTGTATCTTGATGGACTTGTGTGAGTATATCCATGGATAAATCCTTAGCAAAATGATTGCTGGATCAAATGATCTATGGCTCTGCACTTTAGTTTTGATAAATATTGCCTAATTTCCTTTCCTAAAGTAATGCGTGAGATTGGCCATATCCCAGACTTCTGCCCAAAGTATCGTCAGTCACTTTAATTCTTACCTGACCTGCTAAGGTGATAGTATTTCCTTGCAGCTTGATTTTTGTTTCTTTCATTTATGAATGAGCTATTTTCATATGTGTTTATTGGCCATTTGTGTGCCATTGTCCATAAATTACTTGTTTCTGGGCTTGCCCATTTTTGTAGTGGGCTGTCATTTTTATATTTATTAGTGTAAATTCTGTAAAATGAAGAAATTAGCCCCGTGTCAGTTGTGTTGTAAATAACTAGATCCCCCCCTTCTGTTTTGTTAATCTTTTGATTGGCTCCCCCCCCACCCCCCCCTTTAGAAGTTTTACATAGTTACGTAGTCTGATTCATCAGTCTTTTATGACTTCTTTGTTTTCCGTCCTGCTTAGAATGGCCTCCAAGGTTATAATTCACCCATGCTTTCTTCTGAAATTTTTATCATCCATCCATTTGCTTGCACTTAATTTTTGACTTTATTTTGGTACAAGGAGAAGGGTGGTATCTCACTTTACTTTTCCCCAACAGTCAGCCGATAACACCAGCACCATTTGTTGGTAATTCCTTTTACCCCCAATTCAAAATGTTACTTTTGTTACCAACTATTTAAATCCATCTCTGTTGTTGTTGTTGTTCCATTGATTTGTTCAGTTTTTCCACCTGTCCCAAACTGTTTCTTTTCTTTCTTTCTGATTATTATAGTTTCATATTAATGTATTTTTTAGCTGGTAAGGCTAACTCTTGCCTGCCCCCACTCTGGTTTCCCCCTTTGCTTTTTCTTAGTATCTTTGTAGCTATTATTGCATGTTTATTTTTCAGATGAACTTTAATATCATTTTTAATTGCCAAAAAGTGATTTTTGATATTATAATTGGAATTGAATTGAACATAGATTAATTCAAAGAGAGTTTACGTCTTTATGATCTCAAGTCTTCCTATCTGAGAGCACTGTATGTCTTTGCATTTACTTAGAGTTTTTGAGTTTTCTTCAAACAGATCCTGCACATTTCTTCAGTTTTTACCTAGGCATTTCTTTCATCTTTTTGGTTGCTATTATCAGTGGGATCTTTTCTTTATTGTAATTTTAATTTGTCTCTGTATAGGAAAGCTGTTGATTTTTTAATATTAATACTGTAACCCACCACTTTACTGAAGCAGACTTCAGTATTTCCCTTATTTTTTTTCCATTGGCTCTCTTGAGTTTTCTAGCTTTTATAATTCCATCCTTTGCAAACAGTGACAATTCCGTTTTTCCTTTTCAATATTTAGACCACCAGTTTCCTTCTCATCTTATTACATTGCTCCATAGTTCCAGTATCATGTTAAATGGCAGACATCCTTTTGTTTATAATTTTTTTAAAAGATTTACTTATTTTAGAGAGGGGGGAGGGGCAGAGGGAGAAAGAAACTCAAGCAGACCCAGTGCTAAACGCAGAGCCTGATGCAAGGCTTGAGCTCACGACCCTGAGATCATGACCTGAGCCAAAACGAGGAGTTGGACACTTAACCAACTGAGCCACATAGACGCCCCTGTTTATAATTTTAATGAAAATGTGGCTAATATTATATCATTAACCGACATGCTAGCTTTCAGTCTCATGTATCTCTGTTCTCATAATAAGGAAAATATCCATTTATTCTTATTTTTTTAAGTCAAGAATTGCTCTTGAATTTTGTCCAAGTCCTTTACGGCATCTTTTGGAATGATTCAGATTTTGTCTTTTGACCTGTAAACATGCTGCTTTACATTCACAGGTGTTCTAGTATTGCATTCCAGGGCATAGCCTCCTGAGTTGTAGTGTAGGATTCTTTTGCTATACTACTGAATTATATGTGCAAGCATTTCAGTTAAGATGTTTACATTAATATTCGTGACTGAAATGTCTAGCTGATTGTTTTTTGTCATGTCAAGTTTTGGTGTTAGTACGCTAGCTTCACAGAAAGAATTTGGAATTCTTCTTTCTTCTTTTTAAACAGCTTAAATAGCTACCTGTTCCTTGGAAAATTTGGAATCATTAATTGCAGTTTAAGAATTTGTCTCTGAAACCATCTGAACTTGATGCTGTTTTGGGATTAAGCATTTTGATAACTTTAATGTTTTTTCTCCATATTCTTCTTTTCAATCTCCACCTCTTCTAGGGATGGTTTTGGAGAACATGCTTTCCTAGAAATTATCTATTTAAGCTATATTTTCAAATTTATTTGCATTGAGTGTTGTAAGTAAACTTCATTTTATTTTTTATGTAGAATCATTGGCTATTTTTTATTTCTAATTTTGTGTATTTTTTTACCATTTTTTTAAGAACTTGCTTTCGCATTTGTCAGTTCTACTAAACAGCAGTTAAGAAACAAAAGCACAAGAAGATGTCACCATGGTCCTCCCCTGCTGTTTCCACAGGCCTTCTGTCCATTTGCTCCACACAAAACTTTCCACTTTCACACATGCTATTCTCTTTTTTAATTGAATAATTTTTTATGATTTAAAATTTTTTTGAGATTTATTTATTTTAGAGGCAGAGGATGAGTGTTGGGGTTTTTTTGTTTTTGTTTTTCTTTGGGATGACACACCTTCAAAATATGAAGCACAAGGGGCGCCTGGGTGGCACAGCGGTTAAGCGTCTGCCTTCAGCTCAGGGCGTGATCCCGGCGTTATGGGATCGAGCCCCACATCAGGCTCTTCTGCTATGAGCCTGCTTCTTTCTCTCCCACTCCCCCTGCTTGTGTTCCCTCTCTCACTGGCTGTCTCTCTCTCTGTCGAATAAATAAAAAAAAAAATAAAAAAAAAAAATAAAAAAAAAATATGAAGCACAAAATATTCAAGAAAATGACAATATGCAATATACTGAACAACACAGAGTTAGACTGGGGAAAATGCCATTAGAGCTTTTAAGCCCATATTATGAAGGAAACGTGTTTTTTCTTTAAAGAAGCATCTTTTATGCTTTTAAACAACAGTTGAAAATAAGGTTAACAATGGTCTGTTATAATTTTTGATAGACATTGCCTTTAAAACTTTGAGTTCTTAGTATTTTGGTGTGTCTACTTTTTTAATTTTCTTCATTTAAATTCAGTTAATTAACATAATGTGTTATTAGTTTCAGAGGTAGAGGTCAGTGATCCATCAGTGTTACACTGAATAATTTATGCTATTAGTTTTGCTCTCTATTTCTCTCCTTGGATTAACTGTTCTTCTAGCTTTCTGAATCGGCAGCTGAATGTGTTGATCTTGTGTGGTTCTCTACGCATGCAAGGTTGCGAATGTCCTCCAAGCACAGTGTTTGTTGTGTTCCACTATATATTGTGGAACTTTTTAGATAGTTCACAACTTCCGTTTTAAGTCCTCCTTTGACTCAAGAGTTGTGTAATGGCAAGATCTTCTTCATTTCCAAGTTGGTTTTTTTCCTATTAGTTTTGTTATGCATTTAGAGTTTTTATTGCACCATTGGGGGAGAATGTGGCCTGTATCATGTCAGCTATTTGGAGTTTATTGAGTTTTCCTTCGTGGTTTAATATACGATTTTGTAAATGTTCCAGGGGCTTTTAAAAAGACTTACTCTGTTATCAGGATATATAGTTTGAGGTGAACACACACACACACACACACACACACACACCTCTTATATATCATCTATATATGGATCTGAGTTCAAGCTAACATCTTACTTGGTTCAGATCCTTTAATATTCTTACTTACTCTCTCTGCTGGATCTGTTTGAGGCTGACAGGAGTGAATTGGTTGTTTTTTTGGGTTTTGTTTCCTTCCTTGCAATTTATGCTTTATGTATTTTGCTGCTCTTGTTTTTGGTATGTGAATATTTATGACTCATATCCTCATTGTGAATTAAACCTTCATTAATCATCAGTGGCCCCTTTGACTCATTTAACCTTTTCTGTCTCGAATTTAGGCTTGTTAGATTTAAAGCTGGCAATCCAGTTTTCTTTTTGTTAGCATAGTAATCTTTATCTTTTTTCACTTTTAACCTTCTGGGTCACTTTGGTTTAGATGTGATTCTTTATTTATAATACCTAGTGACCTTTTAAAAATCAAAATGAAATTGTAAAGTCCTACACAGCTCTTTGAACCTCAGTTCCCCGTCTGTAAAATGGGTAGTTTTTTTTAAGCTGCAAAAGATTTGACTAAGATAAGGTTCTGCTATATAGTCTACACATATTCTGTCACTTACTGGCATAATGCTATCCTGTAGAGGCACTACTTCTCATTCCCTTAGACAGATGAGAAGAGTAAGACCCAGAAAGGTGAAGTTTCCAAAGTTGCACAACTGATGGTGTTCGAACTATGATTCATCCCCAGTCCAGGGCTTTCTAATTCCAAAGTCCACATTCATTCTGCTCAGCCCATATAGCCACTGTAGCACCGTGGATGAAACCCCAGGTCACCCTGTGTGACACGATTTCTGGCTTTTCAGGCGAATTGTGGCAAGTAGGGTAACCTAGTAACTAGGCTCATTTTTGTACTTAATTGAAACCAGACTGCAATGGGCTCAAGGGTCAAGCAAACAGTCTTCTCGCCAGCACCCTCCTACCCCACCCCATCCTCTGAGAACGAGGCCAGCCTCATGCTGGGTGTGGGGGCCTGGCTGCACGCAGGGCCATTCTTGCCCTTACCCTTGGCCTTCCCCAAGCCTTCCTTGAGGCTCACAAGCACCCTCTGGACACTGTTTCCAGCCTCAGCTCCTTGTGACACTCGGAGACAGCAGATGGAGCCAGAGACTTGGAGAAAAAGGACACCCAGTTCAGAGTCCATGTTTCCTGGGGCCAAGGCCACTGTGCTGAACGTGGAGGAAAGGGCTTGGTTCATGGGAGGCGAGTGGAGTGAGACGGGCTCTTTTTGGATCTTCTCGTAGCAGGTGATCTCTCAGGCTGTCAGTGAGGAGGAGGTATTCACGGGGCTGGTTAGAGTAAGAACCTCCTGGGAGATAAGAACTGGCTCCCGCAAGCCCAACTTAGTGTCTGAAAGGCCTTTACAAAGCATCCTAAGGCATAGCCCACATTCACTTTGTCTCTGTTCCTCTGTGGCCTGGCTCCAAGCAGCATTTGGTGAATGTTGGCTGGATGAATGGGGAGGGAACTCACTGAGCTGCCTTATTGCAATAAGGATGCAGAGAGGTGTATTTAGACTGAACCATGGAGCATCAGCACTTGGGTCTAAGACACTAGGCTTACCACTTCCAGCCCTGGGAACGTGGCCATCGCTGGGTCTCTTAGGGCATTCTCTGTGAGCAGAGATGATGCTGTTCACAGACTGGGGCCCTGAGCTTGTTCCATGTGGTGGGTGATGGGATGGTTTCAGTTGTGCTCTCTCTCTGGCAGGGAGTAGAAGTACTTACCCACTGGTGCTTTGTAAGATCGGCATTTCTCCTCAGTCCCTAAATGGTAAGGCCCAGACCGTGGTCCCAGTGGTACCTTGAGCTCACCAGTAGTCTGTCTGTCTTGCCACTTGAGCTGTGTGGCTAAGAGTAAATGGGCCAAGGAGTTTGAACTTACAGCAATTTGCAGACATGCTCTGCGCATGCCGATAAGTACAATTGGAGAAGTGAAGCTCTCAGCAGCAAGTCCAGGTCTCTGCCGTTCAGACCCTGGGCTGGCCTCAGAGAAGGAGCCAGATGCCAGACTCAGGCACAGCTCTGCCTATGTTGCATGGTGCCCAGTGGCTCAGCTTCCTGCCCACTCAAGCTGCAAGAGCCAAGCCATCCATCCAGGAAGGGGCCAAGCCTCTGACCTCAGCCCTTCTGGGGCCAGTTCACTCTGGCCTTAGTGTGTGCACCAGACTGGATTGGGTAAGTGTGGGGGAGGTGTGGGGGTTGTGAGTCAGGAAAAGACATAGCTTTTATTGAGTTCCTACTGTGTGCCATGTGCTGAACTAGGCTTTCTATGTACTAATCCTCAAAAGAATCTTTCAGAGGTGGTATTTTTACCCGCCCCCTCCCTGCAGATGAAGCAGCTGAAGCCAATGTCATTACATTGCCCAGCACGGGGGTGTCAGAGGCAGTAGAGCAGTCTTGTCAAAGCCCAGCCTCTGTCCTGCATGCCAGTGGTTCTGTGCTTTTGAGCTGGAAAGTGAGGTGTTTCAGCTAGCATTAGTTAAGGGCCTACTGTGTGCTGGATAGCCAACTAGAAGCCTGCACACATTATCTCATTTGGATAGACTGGCTTTGACCATGAGTAAGAGTATGAAACTGAACATTTATTTGTTCACTCATTAAATCTCCATAAATGTTCACAGGCATTGAGGTGGACTGGTCTCAGGAGGACAATAGAGCAGTCTATTGCTTACTGTTGGGTGTTCCTGGCACAAGGCTTGGAGAGATCTGAATTCCGGGAGGAAGCGGGAGTTGGGGGACCATCAAAGAGTGGTCACAGATAGAATTTGGTGGAACTGTCTTTGTTCATGAAAAACGCTAGGACCTTTGAGGGAAGATGAATGTGTTTGGGTGAGTTTCTTTTTCAGGGATCAGGGCCCACCTGGGTGCAGGTGATCTGTGACTGGTATATGCAGAAAGGGTGAGAACTGGTCCACGGACATGGATTTGCACAAGGCACTGTGGCAGGGCAGGGGTGGGGGCGGCAGAGCCATGGGTCCTTGCAGGCAAGACAGCCCAGGGGGCTGCCCTGGGTCAGTTAGAGGAGGGATGGGGTCAGGGTGTTAAAGAGAGCCTCAAGGCAGGAAGTCAAGGGCCAAGACCTTCCTGGAGGAGAGAGAGGGGTCACCACACAGAGGTGAGGAGAGGAGGCAAGCCATTGGCATTTGCTGAAGGCTTGCTGGATCCATGCAGATGACAAACATACTCTCTGAGCAGACCCTCAGTTGCTCCACCAGAGGCACCTTCTCCGTTTTCTAGATGGGGAAACTTGTTCAAGGAAGCAACTTGTCCAGGATCTCACAGCTAATGAAGTGGCAGAACCAGGATTCAAATCTGGATTTTTAGTTGCCAAAAGACCATCAGTTTGTCCCTAAATCATTGTGAAGATTCAAAGCAGTTGAGGACCTGTGGCAGAGGTTAGAAAAAAACTGGGAAAGGCAAATTGCCTGAGGAGTGAGGTATAAATCCAAATCACCTGAGAGTTCTCTTTCTGGCCAGAGCCACTCGGCCTCCTCCAGCTGGAGAGCTTCTGGGACCCCCTTTTCCACTTGAGGAGAGCAGAGATGCTTCCCTGGAGGTGCCCAGGGACGTGGCACTTGGCATCTCCTCCGGGGCCACACTCACCTGTTCTGGTTCTCCCAGCCTAACCTGGCTTGGCCTGCTGAGATGCTGGATGCCACATTCTGGGACCTTATTCAAATACTATCTTTTCCTAGCTTTAACATCCATTGACCCATTTAAAATGACACATTTAGAGAAGGAAACTGAAGAGCAACACAAAGGAGCAGTTGTTTTTCCAACCACATACACCTTGTGCAGTTTAATGAAGTCGTAACAGAACCAAAGGCAGTGCGGTATCTGCGCTTTCCAGGAAGAAAAGCAGGTGTCACCATTATCATCTGGATGCCTTTGGCCACAATGGTTTTAGGCCATCTGAGGCACTGTTGAGAACATTCCTGTGGCATAGTCTATGATGAGCCTTTCGGCAAGGTTAGGAAATTAGGACTCAGCAGAGTTGTGTATTTAATTAAAGACGGGAGAAAGTTGCAGGATTTCCTGTTTTCTCTTCTTCCTTGTAAGGAAGGGGCCATATAGAACTGCTTCCTGCCATCACTCAGCTCTGAAGCCCGCCCCCCCCACCTTGGAGATGCAGGGTTGAACTGGAGGCCACCAACAAGGATGCTGCTGCCATTCACCTTAATTCCAATGGGGTTGTGGCTTTCCCCTCAACCTCGTAGTTTGACTCCTTGAGAGTTCCCCAAATTGTGCAAGGTCAGAGCTGGTAGACTGCCTCTTAGCACACTTGTGCCAGTGGCCTGGCCCCTACCCCTGGTGCCCCCACTCCCACATCTACGGACAGAGAACTGGAGCCAGAGGGTGAGGGCCGCTGCTGGTTCCTTTGTAAGCACACGGTATTGCGGTGTTGGCCCGCTTGTCTTTCCCGTCACCCACAGCAGTGGTCGATTTTAATCCTGATGCAGTACACGTCCAGTAGAGAACATGGAAGTTTTACAAACAACACATTTGCCTCCTGGTTTCTTTCGCATTGCATTCTACTCCATTCTGTTCTGTCCCTTTTTCACTTAAAACAAGAACAGCTGGTTTTGACCCTCTGAATTCTCAACTCACAGTCTGAAAAGGTGCGGCCAGGAGCAGGCATGCATGCTCTGCGCGCTCCTGCGGCTGGAGGGGTGGGGTCTGCGGGCCGTGCCCTTCCACTTTGTTGACCGTTCTGGCATGGTGTTGCCCAGGGGAGGCCTTCCATGGCAGCAACACTCTCCATGGGGAAGAACCCACTCAGTAAAGCTTCTCTATTTTTTTTTTAAAGGAGTCTAGGTAATGATATAGACTACACAATAATGTGAACTAAGTGGAAAAATAAGTTAACAAAGATTATGTATAATACAGGAGATCTCTCTCTAAGAAAATGTTAAAAATTAAAATTTGGACTCAGACCAAAGTCTCATGAGAGGATGGTAATATGTTTTAGAAAAGGATTAACCACGAGATTCTCTTTAATTTTATGGTCCCTTCACTCATTAACAAAGTAGTTTTTTATAGAAATTTGATCTTTCCGCCATTTGCAAAAGTGGGCGCGTGGGCAGCGTCCAGCGCACGAGGAGTGCAGTGTGTCCTCCCCGCACGGCGTCCACAGTAGTCAGGGTTCCCTCTGGGAGCCCCTGGCCTGCTCCTGCGCCTGCTGCTGTCCTGCAAAGTGGAGAGGCCGACAGGCAGACCGAGGAGGAACAAAACGCTTTCCCCTCAGAAGGGGGAAGAACCCCCCACACTACATAGCAGATCCAGAGCCATTCCTGCATCTTTCCTTCTGCTTTCACACCAGGCAACCCCGTGAAGGAGGCGCTGTCACAGTACTTTTCCCTCTGAGATGAAGGCGCCCCAACGCGAAGGAGCGCACCCTGTGCCTGAGTTCCACGCCAGCCGTGCCCAGGCTCCAGGCCCAGAGCCCCTTCTTGGGCCAGGCTCTTTTCTGTGTCCATCTCCTGGCCACTTACACGTGCAGAGGATGGGGTAGAGAGATCCTGCTGCCTTTGTATCACCAGACTGCACTGGGATAGGGGAGCTTTTGTTTGGTGTAAGCACCCACCGGGAGAAATACCGGTGTTCAGAAGAGGGTCCGCCCTCACCCTCCAAGGAAGGACAGAGGCGTCCTTGGTTGTTGAAAAGCAAAATGCTCCAGCTAATGAGGAACAGTTGAGAGATGGGTGGGCCACCATCCTTGCGGCAGGCCGCTGCCTCACCTCCGGTCCTGACCTGGTGCAGACGACAGGCAGGGCTGCTGGTGTGCGAGGCTTCATCTCCCAGCACCTCCTGGTTGTGTGACAGGCCAATGGGAGGGGCCCTCTTAAATTTTTCTCTTCCCTGCCCTTGTCTCCTCACTATCTAGCTGTATCTTTTTATAAAAGAAGACTCAGAAGATAGTCTTATTGCTCTGCCACGTATTGTGAGAATTCTAATCCCCTCTGCAGAGATAGTTCCCCGGGAAGATGGCGTGCTTGAGGCGAGCATCAGCTTTGGACTCGTAGCTCATGGTTGAAATCTCGCGTTTACCATTTCTTGGCTGCATGGGCTTGCACAAGTCACATAGCACCTGTAGTTCTCATCCCCCTGCCCGTACATCATTTCTTCATTACAGCGTTGCTGTGAGAACGCCCACAGTAAGCAGCTGGCATATTGCATATTCTGGATAAAAGGCAACCACTCCCTAGCAGTGTGACTTGGGATAGGATACGCACTGGGAGTCACTGTTCTCAGCTCTCGAACAGGGAAAATGATAGTACCTACCTCATGGTGTGGGGAGTGATGCATTAGTGCATATAGAACACTTAGCCCAGGGCCAGCTGTGTGGTACACACTTCATGCACATGCACACCACTCTTATTTTCTACAGAAAAAACAAGTGCTTAGCTTTATCCGTGTGCCAGGATCTTCCAGTTGAGGATGGCAGTTACATTTGTCCACAGTCATGGGGAGACAGGACCTTCCTATGGTTTACATTCAGGAAATGGGCCCTTGCTTAGGGTCACGTGGCTGGCAAGCTGTAGGGGGTGGAGCCGGGGCTGAGGGCCAAGCTCAGGCTGCTGCAGCCTCTGCTTCGTGCTTCCAGAAGGCAGGACGTGGGCTCTGAAGGAGGAGGAGTGTCAGTCTGCCAGTGGTACCATGTGTTGTAGCCAATTAATCGTTTGGCAGAAGTCCTCCTTGGCCCAAGGTCCCTGCACAGTGTTAGTGCTATGGAGGGTGAGGCTTCATTTCTAGGAGCCCATACACTTACCTGGTGCCTGCAGGGTCACCTCTACAGCCAGGGTGGGTGGAACTCGGGACCCTGGCTCAGACATACTTTTTCAGCATCTTTTTTTCTTCTTAGTTGATGACCTCTTTTTTTCTGATTATAAAAGCAATGCATGCCTAATGGGGGAAATGCAGAAAAGAATAAGGAAAAAATTGACCATAATTCTAGTGATCATTTTTATATGAATTTCCTTCAATTCGCTTTCCTGTGATTATATGCTCTATATTTGCATAGCAGAGATCACGATATTTTAATTTTTATTTAATATCATGTCACTATTTCTGATGCATTTTAGTACCACTGTTTCACAAATATGTCTCATAGCTTTCAAAGCTCTTGGTTAGTTGCTGTTTTTATTGGTTGCATAATATTGTTTTTATGTTTAACGTTTTCTTTCTTAAATTGTTCTAAATTAATTTTACTTACACAAGTAATCCACGAGGTACATCTTTATCATAATGCTACTTGCCTTGCCGGGAAAGGAAAGCCCTTCTCGATCACCCTCTTAACTGTAGTCTCTGGCACAGGGGCATTGCTGCATGTTTGTGGTTTTATTTTGTTTATTTATTGCTTTATTCAATTATAATAGAAATGCATACTCGTGAAAAGTTAATACACCGTCACCTCCCGTTGAAAGTGAAAGTTCCCTAAAATTCTCCTCCCCAGAAAGAACCAATGTCAATAGCATGCTCCATACCCTTTTTTATGTACATACAGCACACACATGCACACAAACACACGTGCTCATACACATATTTAAGAATAGAAAGCCAAAGTGGGCCTCTCTTATATGCACTGTTACATTCCTATTTTCACCTAACGTGTGGTGGCATCTTCACATGTGGCTCCTGTCTTCATGCATTGCCCTGTGACCCACAAAAGGGAGGTGCCATGCTATTTTGCCATCCCTCACGATTGACTTGCAGACTGTTCCGGGTGTTTCTGGCTCTGGGAAATGCTGCACGGCCCCTCCGAGCGGGTGGTGTCGTTGGGGCAGTTTCTGACTTTCAGTGTGGCTGTTGGCTTGGCCGGTCGACCTGTGTGCACAATGTCACGTGCGCCTGGAGGTCATGGGACCTCGGGGGCGCAGGGAGGAGGAGCGAGCACTGTGCCCGCTGGAGGTTGGGTGCCGAGGAGCCAGGGCTGGGAGCCAGAAGGCTGGGGCCCTCCACCCACCACCCGGCTGAGTGCCGCCAGCATCCGTGAACCAGGGCACGGCCCTCCCTCAGCGCTGCTCGGTGCCATCATTTTCCCCTCCCGTGACATACGACAGCGGGGAGTTGAGTGGTTTGTTTCATCTCTTCTTAAGAAAAAGTTAAATTTATAATCCCAGCCCCGACCTTCCTTGTAACTCATGTGCTCATCCTGTTAACTGGTTTAATATATGGCACCACTATTTCATTAAACAACATACAGGAATAATTAGTTCAGCAACGATGCCTCAGAACAAAAGCCCTTGATTTAGTTTAACTTTATAAGTTGCTCTCTTTTGATGTGCAAGAACACATCTGGGGTCTTAAAGAAAGCAGAAAGAAAAATAGAAGACGTTTAGTCAGGCCGGGGGTTAGGGTTTTCCAAGTGCGGCAAGTAACCCTTTGGTCCCAGGCCTCGCTAACACAGTGGGAGCCCTGTAGACGGCGTGTGCTGCTGGCGTCGGGGACGAGGCCAGCCACAGCGACCACTGCCAAGCCCGAGGAGGCAGTATACCTCACTCCCCCACACACTCTGCTATGTGTGCTCCCCTTGCCCAGGCTTGTGGCCCGTGCTCTCCGTGTGACTTCAGACTCTCATTCTGTTCTTTCATTCACTTAGCAGACATTTACTTGGTGTCTGTTGTGTGCCAGACGCATGGCAGGCACTCTGGATATAATTGGAGAACAGGACAAAGGTCCCACCCCCCGGAGCCGGCGTTCTGTCTGCCGGTCACAGTTCCTCCATCTGCTCCGCTTGCCCTCAGTCTTTTCCCCATCAGCCCTTTTTCCACATGTGCTACCTCTGGGGCCTTTCTGACTTTTATACTTCATCACATCTCACCTCTGCCACCAGGAGAAAGCTCCAGCAACTTGGCGTGAGCTTTGGGGCATTGCATTGCCTGCTGCAGCCTCAGCTGCAGTCATTCTTCCTCATATGCTCTCACTGTCTCCTGACCTGTGTGCGTCCTGCCCTTTCCATCCTCAAGGCCCAGCACAAATGTGACTTCCTCTTGCATTTCCCCTCCAGGTTCCCTGCCAAATGGTAACCATGGCTCCTCCCCCACTTTCCTGGCCACCCTGGGACAGCCCTCGCCACATGGTGCACAGTAGCAAGTTGTCAGGTGGTGAGAAGCTTCGGGGGCTGGAGGTTCTGTCCAGTTCATCCTTGTGTCCTTAGACCTGGCGTGGTGTCAGGCATTGCCCACAACAGGCTCCTCCTCAAACAGGGCTGTCGGGCCTGGTGTGCCCAGCCTGGCCCCAGCACTTTCTGGTGATTTGACTACCTGTGAGAGTCTGTGAGCCCTTGGCTCCGCGGCCTTCAAAGCTGCATGGGAATCCCTCCCCCACGGACTCTTGTGAGTCGAGGGCGTGCTTAGGAAGGGCCTCGTCTGATACCCGAAATATAATAGGTGCTCAAGAAGTGGGAGTGCTGTCCTTTGCAAAGGTTTTTTGGACTGAATTTCACACAGATTTTGTTCCAGTTGGTTTTTTAGAGCCCTGAGATTAGCGGAGCCAGATTAAGTGACTCTTTCTCTCTCTGGCTTTTGGTTTCCAGGGAACCAGGCTTTGTGGCGGGCAGGCAGGTGTCCCGTGTTTGTAGGAGGCCAGCAGCTTCCCTGAGTTCCCTGTCACAGCACCCCCATCCCTGCTCTGCCACTTGATTTCCTTCCCCCCACCCCTGCCCTCTCACCCAGGACAGCAAAAGGCACAGGACACTGTTCTTGCCCCCTCTACCAGCGAGACCCAGTGGGAAGTGTTGGATCTTCTTTGGCTTCACTGCAGGCATTTAGTTAGCCCAGCTAGACGGCAGCTGGTCTGTGGGTTGGATCCTGTGCCGGGATTGCCCTGGGTGAGAGGGGCTCCCATTTTGCAAGTCAGAGTCACCTCATTGGCCGGCATCACCACCCCTGCCAAGCCATTCTGGTCCTCGCCCATGACATTGTAGACTGTCTCCCATGTGCCGTCCTCCTGTATGGTGCATGTTCTGACCGGCGGCAGATGCGTGAGGGACTGTCCGTTTGTTGCCACTGAGTGAGCCCTTTGGGCCAGGCACATACGTCTTGATTCTCACATCGGCCATGAGAGAAAGGCAGTATTTAACCCCTTTTTAGGGATAGAGATGCTGAGGCCAGAGAGGCGAAATGACATGCCCCAACAGGGTTTGAAGCCAGGTCTCTCTGGTTATAAAGTTACCGCTCTTGAGCCTCACTCGGAAACTCTCCTCAACCATCAAAAAGACAAGCCTGGGGTGTTTTCCCACCTTTCCCACCTGGAACATGTTTCCATTTTAAGTGCCGTTCCGATTTCCGTTCTGTGTATTTTCCTTGGTCCTGACCCCCCTGCCACCCCTCAGCCCATTTTCGGTGGCTCCTGCCCCTCAAGGCAGAAGCACCAGGCCGGCGGGCAGAAGCCAGCTTACCCTGCCCGGCTCCCTCACCGGGGACAGCAGGCTTCAGGAGGCTCTCCTGTAATCTCTCTATCCACACAGCCCTCATTTTAATTTGCAAAATTGAACCCAGATCGAGAGCAGTAAAGCCAGAGGACGGTAAATATTCATGCCTCAGTGAGCGAGGGTGGCTCCATTACCGTTGTGAGATTGGGAGAATTACCTTGGGGATTATGTATATTCATGGGCCGATTTTTATTAGCGATAGAACATGACTCACATTGGCCTGTGTGTTACCCGTTCTACCCCAAACAGACTTTGCACAAAGCTTATGCCCTTAAGCTTCTGAAAGTCATCTCAAGTGGATTGCCCTCTCCTTCTGCTTCCTAGGAGACGGGTAAGAATAATAATCACTCCAGCACCCAACCAGGGGCTTCCCGTTTTTCTCTTTCTGCTTTACAAGATGTGGTATTCTTGTGTCCGCGTTGCAGATGAGGAGACTGAAGCTGAATGTCGTGCCATGTGTTGTTTATATGGCTGTCTCCCCACCCTGGGCTGCTAACCCCTCTACTGCAGGGACCGCGTCCCACTCTATCCTGTGTGCCTGGAACAGAGTAGGTGCTCAGAAAATGCTGGCTGAGTCCATGGCCTGCTCTGCCACTTGCACCTGGGCTTCAGGCAGTCCCTCTGGTGCCTGGTGACACAGATCTGGCTGCTGCAGGCGCAGGGTTGGGTCTCCGTGCTCAGTGGTAGAGCTCACAGTACCTGGGCCTCAGTGCATGGCAGGGTCAGCAAACCGCAGCCTGCCACCTGTTTTTGTAAATAAAGTTTTTCATTGATGGCTGCTTTTGTCCCATAATGGCAGACTTGAATGGTTGCAGCAGAGATCATTGGGCACGCAGAGCCTGAAATGTTTACTATCTGGCCTTCTACAGAAAAGTATGCGAGCCCTGGCGCACAGGCCTCGAGGGAGCTGAGCAAACAGCCCATATTCATGCAGCTCCTTCGAATCCTCTTTTGATTTCATTGTCATCCCAGGGAAGTTGGGGTGCTTATCTTCACTTACCGAGGATGAAACCGTATAGTAGTAGTAGTGTTCGTGACTGATCTTTATTGGACAGTATCTACTTCTTACGATGCCACACTCATTGTTTCACATGGACTGTCTCAACGTAATCCTCACTCTGACGGAGCAGAGGTGGTCGTTGTGGGTCACCTCACCCTGGCCCTTGAGGTGGGTGGTTTGGAGCCCTGGCACCAGGCACCGCACTAAGGAGGAGTGGGAGTGGTGGGGGGCTCAGGCCTGGAGCTAGCAGAACAGGAGTGGTTTGGATTCCATATCGGCCCTGCACGCCACCTCTGCCTGTACCGTTCCTCTTGTCTGTCTTTGCCGCATACACCTATCCCCGTGTGGCAGGCTCCTGCTGACTCTCCAGGCTGGGAGGGTGCTGCTTTTCCGACCCACCCTGGAGCAAGCAGCCTCTTCCCCGACATTGTCCCAAAGTTCTTGCTTACGCGTTTAAACTAATTTTCATTAACCTTAACAACTTGCTCCTAAACTTGTCAGATAGTATTTAATATCGTTATCCCCCCAACCTGCTTTCTGGGCAAGTACGTATAAATTCATAATAGCGTCTGGGGAGGAGCTTCTCTCAGCTCCGCATAAAAGGTATATATATGTTGGTCATCTGCACTTAAGGGTAGTTCGTGTTAGATAAATCTCTCCAGATATCCAGGAAAACATTTGTCAGCCCCGAGCTTTGCCTTTGGAGCGATCTCTGGCATACGGAAACTGAAACCGCTGCCAGCAGCCACGCCTCCTTTGAGTTCCTCTGGCCACCCAGCTTCTTGGGGAGCTCCTCCCCAGAATGGCGTCTTAAGGGCCAGGCGCAGCAGAACTGAGGGGCCTTCCCTGTGCCTCAGCTGAGCTCATTAGGTTTCTGGCTCTGGCCGGGGTTGTTTATGCAACGGGTACTGGTGACTTGGCAATTCTAGTGCTTGGCCTGGGTATAAGGGCCTTTGACCTTTGTTATCTGAACCCAGAGACTGCCCCTTCCAGATGCAGTTTTCTGCTGCTCCCCCCACCCCACACCCCCCATGCCAGGTCTTTTAATTTCACTCTTTCAATCGTAACAGCTCTTTCCTGAGTGATAGGTACTGTGCTTGGGCTTCATTCTCGTCGTTTTTAGTTCTTGCCCTAGCCTTGCAGGCGCTGTCATCTTCACCTAACAGACAAGGAAGTCGAGGCTCAGAGGGTAAAGAGGCCAGGCTCTTCCGCAGCTGGGAAGTGGCAGAACTGGCCAGCATGTCGTACTCCAAAGCTGCAGCGCTTCCTGCTGCACTGGAGCCACATCTCGTCATGAGACTACCTTCTGACGCCAGCCCTGGGGGCAGACGCTGTGGAGACAAGCATTCCCCTCAAAGATCGCTTGGGCACTTGCCAGGTTGGATGCCAGCCCACCCCTCAGTAGGGTCGGCTAGTGTTGGGACCGCTGGTGTTCCTTCCATGCAGTAGAAGATGAGGGGTTGAATGGCAGGTGTGTATCTCCGGATACTGGCGCCTCCCTCGGCAGCGTGCAGGTACTCACTCCAGCAGAGACTTGCTGCTGAAACCCAGTGCCCAAGGGCGGTGGTCTCCCCACCGCATCTCAGCGTGCTCTGGGGCTGGCAGTCTGCGAGTGAATGCAGGCAGATGGGTAGTGGTGGTAGTGGTGTGCACGAGCCTCTTGCTGGCTGCCTGAGTCGTTCCCTAGGTCTGTGAGTGCTCGCATCCCTTCAGTTGAGTGCATCCCTCCCTCACATCTTGTTTGCTCCAGGGTTAGGGTGCCGGGATAAATGCCACCATGTGCCACGGCCAGCAAGTCTGTTTTCACAAGGGCAGTTAATTCTAAACTTTATTTTTATATTTAAAACAAACATGGTTTGCACAGAATGCAAAAATTTCGATGAATCTTAACTTATAAAACTTAGGACTTCCAAGAAATTCTGTGCTTCTAGCAGGTAATTTTTGGGCAGTGTCCTCCATTTGTTCTCTGCCATTAGGAAAGGCAGAAGCACATCATGTTGTCTTTGGGGAATTGTGGGCACCTTGGCATGCTGGCATCTCAGCAAGAGGCACCCTAAGGAGTGGATATTCTCCTTGAGGCTCCGGGTTCAGTGGAAAATGCAGGTTTCCTATGGGTCAGTGGGCTCCATACTCCATTGTGGAGCTGAGAGCTTTCCCTGAGAGATCCCAAGGAGGAGGGAAGAAGGAGCCAGAGGGGAGAAGTTGCTCCTTTATATTTGGATTCCCAGCTCCTGACCCATTCCATCCTGCTCTGACTGAGCGTGAGCTTGCCTGTAAGCAGTACAAGGCTGTAGGCCTAGTGCCTTAGACAGCCCAGCACATAGCAGAACCTTCGTTGTTGGTGGAATTAATTTTAATCGATGTATTTAAGTTTAAAAGTGAGATATTAGGGGTTACTGGGTAGCGCAGTCGTTAAGCGTCTGCCTTCGGCTCAGGGCATGATCTCGGCGTTCTGGAATCAAGTCCCACGTTGGGCTTCCCCGCTGGGAGCCTGCTTCTTCCTCTCCCACTCCCCTGCTCTCTCTCTCTCTCTCTCTCTCTCTCTCTCGCTGGCTGTCTCTCTGTCACATAAATAAATAAAAAATCTTTTTAAAAAAATAAAAATAAAAGTGAGATATTTGATGTTTGCCTTCAAATTCTTTTTTTTTTTCATTCTAGTAATACTAAAGACAAACTTGGAAAGCACAGAATAGTATTCAGAAAATAGAAAGGAGGAAAAAATCTTTGGTACAAGGTACCCTTCCTGTGACTATTTCAAGACTTCCAAACATGAGACTGCCTCTCCTCCCCGGATAGACCTTATTTTGATTTTTGTTTTGTCATTAGAAGGTGGCTCCTTGACAAAAGGTGACAAAGGCCAGTCAGACGCAGTTCTCCCTATCACAGGCAAGGCTCAGCCCTAGACCTTCCCCACCAGCCCTGCTCTCTGTCTGGAGGTGGCCTTCTTCCTTCCTCCAAATGGGCCTGGGCCCCACTGCCACTGCTGCCACCCGTATGTTGTAGCCTGTGCTGCCACCGAGCCATTTCAAGACCGCTTCCCCACCTGGCCGCAGCTCTGGGGCCGGGCCTCTGTGCCCTGCACTCCGTCGTAGCCTGAGCTGTAGGCCACTGAGCTCGTACTTCAGAACCAGACATTGTTGGCTTTGCACCCTCATTTCCCCATTTGCCAGCCCAGTGGCCTTCAGCAGGTTACTGACTGTGTTTCCTCATCTGTGGAATGGTGGTGACAGCACCACCTACCTGGTGGGGTGATTGTGAGGCTGGGGAGAATATGCGGAGTGCCCGGCAGGGTGCCTGCCTGACGCAGCCCAGGCCCAGCGTTTGGTTGGGGAAGGAACCTGACAGTCTTTCTGCAGAGATGACAGCCTGGTGGGATGGTCTACTTTGGTTTTTAAAAGCCTTTCCTCCTAAATCAAAGCAATACAGGATTACTCTAGAAATCTCTATGAAGTATGAAGAAACTGGAAAACCAAACTCACCAAGAAGCCTATCACCCAGAGGCAACTGCTATTTGCAGTTAAGGTTATATTTTAAATACTTTTATGCCTCGATTAGTTGTCCAGTATTATAGAGAAAGCATATTTCCGTGCTGATAAAATTGCTTCATCTCTTTGATTACTCCCATGACGTCTCATCCGCTGTTTATTTAGCCATTCGTCTGCTGTTGGGCTTCTGGGTTGTCACCGTCTTGTGGTTATCATAAAGTATAGTGAAGTGAGTATTTTCGTGACCCATCTTTGCCTTTCGGAGAGTTTCCTCGGCGTAGATTCTTAGACGTAAGATGTAGAAACCATTAGCCCTTCTAGAAAGGCTTGGGCCAAGGTGATCTCGAGTGGCCCTGAGGGTTGTGGTCGTGGGCAGCAGGTCTTTGTCTCCGGGCCACTTTGTGAAGAACAGGCACTTCCCATGGGGCACCTGGGTGGCGTGAAGGTGGGTTCACTCAGGTCAAGGACAAAACAGTTCAGTGTCTTCAGAATGCCTGGCTCTCAGGCCTGGCCTGGGGTCCCCCCGCCTGCTAGCTGGCTCTTGGTCTGGGTGCTGCACGGAGCTGGGGTCGTTTGGAGCCGTGGCATCCCCCATTGTGCCACTTTTCCCTTTTATTTTGTAGGAACTCAGAGCCTTATATCTTCTCTTTTGTCCTCCCCCTCCTGGCAGGTGGCATGACAGTTTCCATAGGTTTCAGGAGAAATGAGAGAGTCTCCCATTCTGTGCCAGCTGCCTCAGCCAGAGTCCCCAGTGTCTCCCCATGTGGAGAAGGTAGGTTGGGCCAGGCTTTAGTTCGGGGGCCTGCTGGCTTCTCGTCCTGCGGCCGTGGCTTCAGGATGTTGCTGGGGAAGTCAAGACTCAAGTCTGGCGTTACAGTGCTCAGCAGGGAGACCAGGGAGTGTATCTCAATTCTCCTGCTACCTCTCCCACCCTGCCCACCCGCCTTCACTGCTCCTCCTGGCCCAGCGCCCTCACAGAGTCTGGCTCAGAGCACACTGTCAGTCTCCATTGAGTGAATTGATTGGAACCTGATTGTATTAAATTTAATTGACCAGAATGTCTGTCTTTTATTTTTAAAGAATTAATTTTTAATTATATAACCAGTTTATGAACGCCTGCATGTCCCAAAAGTGAAACATTTTCAGTTAAGGGGAAAGGTCCTGTTCTGTCATACCCCATCCTGGCCTCCAGTCTAGAGGAGGCCCCTGTTAATTCTTTTGAGTGTATCCTTCTAAGCCCTTCCCTATGCAATACATATATATTCATAAAAATACATGATGCCATTTTGTAAATGTATCATGTCATGTGGTTTTTGCACTTTTTCTGTCTTTGCCCAATATTGGCCTCATTCTGTCACTACATACAGAGCCTGACCAGTGCATGCATTTGTGAGTATGGAGATTTCATATTGCACGTTGCCATGTGCCATGTGTCATGGGTGGGCTCTTGGCCCACTGCCCAGTCTCCATGCATATTACCTGTGCTGTGGTGACCATCTTATCTAGTACTCACATGCACAGGTTTCTCCCTGGGAGGTATCAGGAAATGAGAACCCCAGCCTTGCTTTTCCTGGAACTCTGTTCCACAGGCTATTCCTGAATCCCTTCTATATTGGCAGGCCCTGCCTCATCAGGACAAGATGCACAGATGGAAAGAAGGGGCTCCTGCCCCCTCAGAGCCCTGCCCCAGCATCAGCTTCATCTTGTTTTGAACCCTACCCCATAGAACTCTGCCCAGACCTGCTGGCACTTCCTTACACTTTCCTCACAACCCCTTCCCCATGCCATTCCCTCTCTCCTAATCTCGTTTGCATGGCATTATCCTTCAAAATCCAATTCATATGTCACCTCCTCTTGGCAGGCCCCTAAGCCCCTGTCGTGGCACTCAACACACTGTGTTCTATATAGCACTTTACACACCTGCTCCCCAGAGTGAGTGTGGAGTCATAGAGGGCAAAGGCCATGGCTTCCCCCATGTCTCCATGTCAAGTGAAGGGCCTGCCTGGTAGCAGGTGCTACTAGTATGTGTGTTGAGGGAATGCAGGGGATGACATTGGCAGCGGACCCTGAAGAATGCCCACTGTGAAAGGTGGTTAAATAAGCAGGAGCAGAGGCTCAGGGTGAGCCAGGACATAGACACGGAAGGAGGCCAGGCTGGAGAGGAGGGCTGGGCTGAGGGCCAGCCACAGAGTGAGCACGACACCTGGAGCCTGGGCGGGCTTGAGTGAGGGCATTTTATGACCCCGGGCTTTATGCTAGGCGGGTGGCCTGGCAGAAACATGGGGAAGGGGTGACTGTTGGGGGAGTCTGCGTGGGAAATGGGGACCAGGGATGGGAAGAAACTGTAGGTGTGGGGCAGACAAATTTCAGGATTTACCACTTAGGGGCAATGGGAGCTTTTAAAGGATGAGGCAGAAGGCAGCGACTGAGGTCTGGACTGTGAGTTGGGGTTTGGGGCCACCACGTTCACTGAGGACCTGGCACTCTTCAAGTGCTCCACTAGATAGTAGGTGCATGCCACCTTCTTAAATCTTTCACAGAAGCCCTGTGGCCTACGATGTATTAGCCCCATTTTACTGATGAAGAAACTGAGGCTTGGAAAGGTCATGAAACTTGCCCGAAGCTCAGAACTAGAGCACAGGGCCTGGTATACCCACCCAGGAGCAGGGGCCATGGGGGGAGGGGGAGGGGGAGCACTCACAGAGGGCTGAAGGAAAAGGGAGCCTTGGGACCCACCGCTTTGAGACCCAAGCCCGTCTGGATTCTCTGCGCAGGCCCACGCACACAGGTGTGGTCATGCTCGCTGCTCCGCAGACGGCTTTTCTGGGCCCTGCCCTGAAGACAGAGCTGGCTCCCTTGGCTTGCCTCCCAAGGATTCCTTACCCCCCAAAAGCCCAGGGATGTCGTTAAAAACAATTAAAGAGCCCCAGTTGTATGGAAAACAGAAGACTCAAACATTGGTGTAATTCAATTTAAAGTTTTATGGGATGACAAATGCGTGGAGGGTGGCTGGGAGGAGGAGCATAAAGCTCCCTGGCAGGCCCCTTGTCACTTTTACGGTTCTCCATTGTTGCAGTGACTGGGAGGTTCACAACCAGGGTTTGTTTGCGAGGTCGCTATGGAGGAGTAGGGGCCTTTGCTGGGCCATGTGGTAGGAAACCAAATCCATTCCCTTCCTCCCCGGCTGCCCTCCCTGTGGCAGGCACCCTGCAGGGGACCAGGGGTGAGCAAAATAAACCCAACTTATGCACGGGCAGCTGTCCGTGTGGCGCGGGAGCCGCACAGAAAACAACAGAATGCACAGGCACGTAGTGGAAACGATAAGGCGCTGCGAGTGCCGTGAGAAACATTGCAGGGTGCTCCAAGGCGCACAGGTGGGCCCTGCTGGGAGTGAACTTGGGCCTGGGCATCGGGGGCCAGGAGAAGAGCCGAAGCAGGCAGACATGCAGACAGGCAGAGCTCTTGTTCCATCTCTGATCCTAGAATTGGATCTTTGGGGGTCTGTGGGCCCCCAGGCTCCTGAAGATCTTCCTTTTCAGATGGGGTATTCCTTATTTCTTAGCAGGGATCTCGGAGAGGAAGTTCTCCTTGGCTCCCTCCCCTCTTTCCCCAGGGACAGTTGGTCTTTTGTTGAGGCCCCAATGGAACTTTTTCGTAGAACAGATCCTACCTCTGGTCAACCAGCGCAGTTCCCCAGAGACACAACTAGGGGGGAGGAGAAGTGTGTCGAGTGCTGCCAGGATTTCCTGGCACTGGTGCTCAGAGGGCAGGGAGCCCAGGAGGAGAGCCCCAACAGTGAGGGGAGCCTACACAGAGCTCCTCCACCTCATCCCCTCCCTGCCCCTCCAGTGCGTCGTCCCTGCCTCCAAGAGCCACGTGGGCTCGGGAGCATGCCATGAAGCCCCTGGGGCCTGGCAGGGTCTCAGTAGACAAGGGGCTTTCACCAGTTTATCTTGGGTGAACTAGAAGCAGCAGAGACTCTGAGGAGCCTGGCCCTAGAAGTGCACATGAAGATGGCAATGGGACACCATGCCTAATCCATCAGCCTGGCAACCGTTAAAAGGCTGCAATACCAAGTGCCGGCGAGGGTCTCCGCTGCCCATGTGGATGGAAGCCGGCCACTTCGGAAAGCAATCAGTAAGACCTGGCCACAGTGGACTATGACCCCCGTGCCAGCCTTCCATGCAGATTCCCATGCTAGAAAAATGCTGCTCACGTGGACAGGTCCATGTGTACAGGAATGGTTACTGCAACATCATTTCTAGCAGCAAAAATAGCACCTCGTGTCCATCAGTGAGGGCAGGGTTAAAAGGTAGAGCTTTCCTACAAAGAAATACCGCACAGTGATCAAAAAGAATCACCTAGATCTGTACAGAGAAAGCAGTATCTCTGTCTAGATAAATACATGCTACATAGATCAGTGTCTTCTATTTCTCAGGAAGAACAGATGTCAGAAACATAATGCAGAAGGAAGGAGGCAAGTGGGAGTGAAGCAATAATATGGGACTATTCGTATAAACATATATATACTATTCAAGGATACATGGGCAAAGTATGTAAAATAGAATGATGCATAAAGAATTCATGAAAGTAATTGCAGGGAGTCGAGGAGGGAAATGGGACTAGAGGTCTTCAGCTTGCTGTCAACATGAAGTGAGAGTGACAAGATCTTAGCGGTCAGTTTCAGGTGGTGGGAACACAGGTGGTTCTGATGTCATTTGATTCCCTGTACCTTTTAGTGTGGTTTTCATTTCTCTAAAAAACAAATGGGTGAGAATGGAGTCCCCAAGACCCATGTGATGTTCTCTTCTTGCAGTCCCAGAGGTGGTGCCAGGGCAGCTGGGGTGTGTACCAGCTAGGGAAGTGCTGGCAGTCCTCAGGGGCCCGCACTGCCCTCTCCTTGTGCAGAGTCCTGAGTTTGGCTTTTTGTGCGAGATGCAATTAATGCATTAGGCTGGGGTGGGGTGGGGGGATGCCTTATCTGTACCCGGCCTAGCTTGAAGAAGAGGGAGAAATAAGAGCAGCCAAATTGAAACCTTATTAAACAAAATTGGTTAGGTCTGATGGAGCCAAACCTAGACTGATCTTTAAAAGCTTATTTCATTTTTCCCCCTCCGGTCTGAACCTCTTTGAATTGAAGTAACTGATCCTGCTGTAAGCTTATTAGTGTCAAACCTTGTGTGTTTCTTTTCCTCTCCGATTTACATTTTATTAAGTAATGATGAAGTTGCAAGGCCCCGACCTGCGCCTTTGGCACAGCCAGGAGCTTCCAGGCTCATTAGGGGAAGGAAAATGGATAATAGAGGTCCAATCTCATTATAGCCAGGGCCATTATTACAAAAATCTCTGCACATCAGAAAAACTGCTAAGCGCAGGCTATTGTCCACTTCTTTCAAGCATCTGTTGATTCCCTAGAATGCCCGGAGGACCCTAAACACTGCTGTTCCTTTCTGATGTTGTTGGGCCTCTCCATTTCTTACCCCGCAGAAGGAATGCTGCCAAAGAACTCCCCATGTGTGAGTGAACCCCACTGCAGTGATTGTAACTCATTTGAACTTCCGTGGTGGAGTAGATGCATTTTTATGGCATGATATAGTAAAAGAATTCAGGTTTTCATGGTGGGCACATATGGGTGCTATAGATAAATGTCTTAACCTCTGAGACCTCAGTTACCTTGTCTATAAAATGAGATCATCGTCAGCCACCTAAAAGGTTGCTCAGGTCTGTAGAATGTCATCACGCGTGCGTATCTGACCAGTGTCCGGTCTCTCTGTGTGCCTTCTGTATAGGTCATGGCGTTAAATCATGAAGTCCAGTGTTAGCTGGGTACCACTATTCCATGCAAGGTGCTATGAAGAGCAGAGATGAACACTTTGTGATTTCCACCCTGAGTCCCTTCTTTTGGAGGTTTTCCATAGTCTCCAAAACAGAGACCAGGTTCTTCTGAGTACAGTACCCTACAGAGTCCTCAGGATGCTGGAAAACTATGCGTCGATTCTCAGAAGACCAGAAGGGGTATCTGAGCGTGTCAGGCCTGGGAGTGCACAGAGGGTTCCTTTGCCCTCTCATCTACTCTGTCAGCAGACATTTACTGAGTGTCTGTCCTGTGCCAAGCACTGTGCGGTTACCCAAACACAGACATGATGGTGGCTAGGACAGAGCAAAGCAGTTGAGAAGTCGGGTCTGAACCTGTCCGCTGTGCTTGGCCAGGAGGAGGCTGTTGCTGACCCTGGCCAGGGCAGGCCCCAAGGCCTGGGCAGGGGGAGGGAGGGACTGAGCTGAGGGAGGGACTGAGCTGCCCCTGCCCCCACCACTCCCAAGTCTCGGGACAGGCTGACACCTCCTCGGCTTCCTTCTACCCCTGAGCAGGGTCCTCTCACAGTGGAGTCTTACCTCTGCCCCTTCCCTGGAGCCATCTTTCTGGTTCTCACCACATGGGCATCCACAGTGTTGGTCCTCCAGACCCAGAGCAGCCTGGCAGGGCAGGGCTGCTCTGCCCCCAGTGCCAGCCGCCCAGCACGGTTTCTGCTCAGCTGGTCCAGAGACCAGGCCGTGGGATGTCAGGCCTGCGTAGCAGTCCCCGCACTCATTGTCCCAAGTCTCAGCCTATTTGCTTTGTGACCTTGGAGACATCAAAAACCTGTGTTTTTTTCATCCATAAAATTGAATGTAAAAATATTGACCTGCCTCGTAGGGTTTTCATGAAGAATAACTGACCCAGATGATGGTAAATCCTCCTTGTTGGTCAGAAAGGGCCAAACTGCTTAGCAAGCACGAACTTGAGTTTTAAAAATTGTTTGCTTGCTTGATGTATTCCTTCCTCCCTCTCTCCGTGGGTCCATCCTCCCTTCCCCAGAAGTGCTTGGTGCCAGAAAGAGGAGAGCCACTCAGCAGCCACCGTCCCCTTTCTGAGCCGAGCTCAGGGAATGGGCTTGCCTGGTGGTCCCATGCAGAGCCACCTCCCTGCTCTGCCACCTGCCTTCTCTGCTGCCATCCTAACTACCCCCTGCCAGACAAACCTGAGTCCTTTGGAGATGCTTGGAAGACTCCTTCCCCTGGGTTGTCTGGAACTTCCTAACTCCTAGCTAGCCTCAGGGCCAGCTCTGCTCTCATAGCATGACTGTGTACCTCCATGCACCTTTGTGGATGTATGCATCCCAGACCCAGACTGGAACTCCCTAGGGCAGGGAGTTCCCATCCATGGCTGCATTCATTCATTCCACAAATAGGTGTCGAGGGCCTCTATATGTCTGGCACTATGCTGGGCACTGAAGATAGAAACAGAACTTAAAGAAAATAAAAGTAAAGCCCTCACCCTCATGGAGCTTACATTCCAGTGTGGGAGGGACAGTCAGTAAACAAATATATGGTATGTCACATAGTGGTGAGTGTTATGAAGAAAAATAAAACAGAAAAGAAGATAGGGATGGGGAGCTCTTATTGCAAAGTCAAGGATGGTCTCTGATAAAGAAACATTTGAGTGGACAGGAAGGAAACAAGGGAAAGAGAAATACGGTATCTGGGGGAGGAGCATCCCAGTCAAAGGCACTGGCAAGTGCAAAGGTCCTGAAGTAGGAGCACACTTGGCATGTTTCAGGAGCAAGAATCATAAGAAGGCTCATGTGACTGAAGTGACATGAATTAGGGGCTGCAGGGGAATTGTAACAAATAAAGTCAGAGAAAAGACAGCGGCCAACTATTGGACCTTGGGGTCCTAGCAAGGACATTAGTTATACACAGTGAGATGGGAAGCCAGTAAAGGACTTGGAGGCAAAAGTGCAGAGTCATATCTTATGTTTAAGCTGCTCTGTGGAGAACAGGCTGCAGGAGAAGGGGCAGTAATCAAAGCCAGGTGGGCCTGGGACCAGGGTGGGCAGTGGTTGCAGAGGGAGGGGCTTGGGCACTGGCCCTGTTTTGAAGGTGAAGCCTGCTAGAGTGCCCCATGGCTGGGTGTGTGTATGAGAGAGCAAGAAGAGTCAAGGTGGAACCCACAGTTTTCACACGAGCAGCTGGAAATGTACAACTGCCATTTCTGAGACAGACGGAAGGAGGTGAATCTCAGATGTGGTAGGCTGGAGGCCCCTGCCAGACCTCCAGGTGGAAAGGTCAGAGGCAGTTAGGTGTGTGAGTCTTCTTTTCCCAGCTCCCGACCTCCCCCTCCAGCCTCCACTTCTCCTGGAGCTCTGACTCCTGTGCTCACCTGCTTCCAGCTGCCTCGCAGACCTCTCCCAGGCACACATCTCTCCGCTGCCCCTCCTCCTCGAAGCGCAAGGCTGTTCCTCCAGCTGGAACCTGGGAGTCTGTCCTTGTGGGCCAGTGACTCCATCGTCCCCACATCTGGTCTGTCAGCACACCCCAGCATTGTACTGCACAAAGAACTCTCAGAGTTCCTTCCTTGCTGCTTTCCCTCTTTCTTTTCTTATTTCTCCACACTGTGTAGCCAAAGTGACCTTGTCAAAGCATGTGAGAGCAGGTGTCATTCCTCTGCTCAACCCCAGGCCCCCACTACCACCGGGGCTTCTGTTGTCCTCATGGCAAAGGTGGCAAGCCCATGTCTCCAACCTGATGCCACTGCCCCTGGCATCACCAGCCAGCCCACCACCTTTCAGTCCCTCAGACAAGCCACATTCTTTCCCACCTCAGAGCCTCAGACCTGCTCTGCTCTTCCCTCTGCCTGAAGCCCCTGTGGCTGGTTTCTTCTACTCCCTCTGGTCTCAGCTTTAGTGCCACCTCCTCAGGGAAGCCCTCCCTGATGACCCAGGAAGAATTGTGCCACCAGTTATTCTCTCCCATAGCACCTCTCCGTGGTTTCGTAATCTGCATTTATTAGTTGATGATTTTATAAACTCCTGCCCCAGCACTAGACTCCAGAGTCTGTTCTGCTCACCCTGTATCACTCCAGGGCCTGGGCCTGGGACATGAGAGAAACTTGATAAATATGTGTTGAGTGAATGCACATGCACTGCCTCTGCCACTCAACTTGGATATTCGTAAATGTGAGTGAGTTGTTGAGTGGATGGATGGAATCTTTCAAAGTTGGCCAGAAAATGAAAGGAAAGCCTGTTTTTTTCCCATTCTGGAGTTGGCAAAACTATTTTCCCATATTTTTGGTGTCCTAGATGGGCTCTGACATTCTTAAAGGCTGTCTTATACAACGTGGGCTTGTCGACAAGCCTGTGTGCTGCTGCTGCTGCTGTGTGCACCCATGAGAGCCCACAGTTGTGCCACACCACCCTGTCCCCATCTTTATCTGTTTCACAATTTCCTGTCTGGGCCCTTGAAATCTTGATTTGCACAGTTATTTGTCTTTCTGCTCTTCACGGTGCCCTCTTAAGGCATTCTTTATTATTTCAGTCCTAAGAACACAAGTCCCGTTGAGAAGAACATGCTTTTAATGAAGCCTGCCTGGAGATGGGCTTGATGGTGGGGGTGGGGGCTGTCAGGGTGGTGAGGGCCCTGTGCCTCTGTCACAGGGATCATCCTAAACACCAGGAACTCGCTCAGGCCCCGGCTGCTCTGGAATGTCCACTCCATGCTTGCTTTGCCATGAGGGGCATTTCTCTTCCAGAATCAGATGCGGCCATTCTCTTCGGATGAGCTGGGTATTTAACTGGGTCTGCCATAAGCGATGTCTGTAGCCGCCCTCTGTGCTAGGCACCAAGATGCAGCAGTAGGAACCTGGATTTACAAGGGGAAATATGCAAGTTTGATAGGCCGAAGTTAAGAAAGCTGGCCATGCCAGATGTTGGAAAAGACATGGATCCATTGAGAGTCTCTGGCCTGTGGGTGGAAGCGTACATTGGTACTTTATTTATCTAGCAGACATGAGCCCTCACTCGCCCCTGACCCAGCAGTTCTGGTCCAGGGCCCACGTCTTCCAGAAGCCCTCCCTGCACTGTGCATCAGGTGGGACTCTTGTGTGAGAGGGAATTCGTCGCATCATTTTCCAGAAAAAAACTGGAAGTGACCCATATGTACATCGATAGGAGGCTGAATGGGGGTCTGTGTGTGCCATGTGACATACAGCATCAGTGACAAATGAGCTGCAGGTGTAGGCAGCACGGGCACGAACCCCCGAGTTCAAACACTCAAAGCGAAGTATTGATTAGGCATATGTACTACATATGCAGTGAGCTTCCACACAACCATGTACACGTATATATAAAAAGAAAGGAATGCCACACACCAAATTCAAGAGATTGGTTGCCTCCAGCTGGGGGGCAGGCAGGAGAACTAGGTGGGGGAGGGGCACGGAAGGAGAGTGAAGTTATTGGTAATGTTTTAGTTCTCAGGGTGGATGATGGGGCCGTGGGTATTTACTGTATCGTAATTTAACTCAGTAAGTATGTAGAGGCACAGACTGGCAGAACCATAAAGCAGCAATGGCAATACAGGAAGTCAGCTTCAGAGCAACCCAAGGAGAGTAACTAGCTCGGTCTGGAATGAGCAGAGAAGCCATGAGATGAACAGCAGTTTCAGGTGGAAGAGGTCCCAGGGAGGAGGGTCCTCACAGGCAAAATGAATATATGGTTCTGTATATAGGGAAATGTTCAAGCTTCCCCTGGTTGTGGCTTCAAGTGCTGGGAGAATATGGGGCAGGCCATGTGGTGGGAGGCTCCAGGGAAGGCCGTGCAGAGAAGCCGGGCAAGCAGAAGTCCTTGTTGGGACAGCAGAGGGAGCGCCAGGACGTGCAAGAGCCCCTACCCTCCCCCGAACAGCTTACCCAATGTGGGGGAGGAGGGTAGCAGCCAAGGGCTGATTGCCCATAGAATTTCACGTGACCAAAGGATCTCCCTGCTCACAACAGCTATGCCCAAAAGGTTTGAAAGTGGTGATGTGGAAGAGGGGAGCCCGGGTAGAGGTCGGTGCTAAGGAATCGCATCATCCGACATGTGCTTTAGAAAGCTGGCCTGGAGAAGGGACACGGGTGGGGTGGGGGCCACAGGACAGCTCACTGGGTGGCTACAGGCCTCAGGGGGGAAGAGCTGTGATTTGGGGCCTGCCTCGCAGGGCAGACGCTTAGTGTAAGATAATATTCTCCGGTTACTCTGAGGTGCATTCCTGAAAATCTTAGTTTCCCATTGCCCTTGTAGACCATTTCAGAGATGTTTTATGTTTCTCTTTGATTGATCTTGGCTGTGGCTTTTGACACCACACTTCTCACTTTCTCTGCCCCCTGACCCCTTGGTTAGGTAGTTAATGATCTTTAAACAAACACTTGAGTATTATGGCTCTCCAGGAAAGGATCTGGCCTCCTGCGCCCGGAGCAGCTCAGCATTCTCCCTTTATCCAGGAAGAAAACGAGTGCTCCGCACACCCAGGCTTTGCAGATGGGGATGTTGCAACCTGAAGGCCAGAGTGTCTTCACTTAACAAGTTTTGATGGCCAGTTTTCTGAAATACATTACCTGTTTCTTTGCTGCACTAAGCGTGATCTCATCTCCTCTCCGACGGTGGATCTTAGTAAGAATGTTCATTGATTTCATGAACGTTTATTAGAGCCTTTCCTATGTCTGTTCCTGATTTACAAACTGTGGGTGCAGAAATCTGCCTGGTGTAGTAGTTGGTGTGGCGGCTTCCAAACAGAGATAAGATCAGGTTACTCCTTTGCCTTAACTCCTCTGCGACTTCCAGCCTGCCCTCTCCTCCCTGCCCTCCCTGCCCTCCCTGCTGTAGCCCTCCCGCCTCTTTGTTTATTTCTCAGACCCACAGAGCCTCCGGCCTGGGCCTATACATTCATCAGCTCCCCTGTTCAGAACTATCTTTTTCTGGACCTTCACAACATAACTTCTTATAATCAGGTCTTAGCTGAGTCATCACCTTTAGAGAAGTCTTCCCTGACCACTGCTCTAAAAAGCCAGACCTCCCCCCAAACCCTAGTCCTTCTCTATATGTTATATATGGTATACATATTATATGTAATATAGTACTTCATATATAATATACGTATATAATCATGTTAGTTATATAGTTAGACACAAAGTTTTATATATTATATCAGTACAAACTTAGTTAATATATTTGTAGTTTTATTGCCGTTTCTCACTCTGTTCCTACCCCCAGAACAGTCCCTGGCACACTGTAGTCCCTCAGTGTGACCTGCCCTGGAGAAGCCCACAGCTAGCAGGCAGATTGGTGCAGAATAGGCAGTGACAGCAGAGCAGGCTCTGTATGACTCAGAGGGGCTAGGTAGCACCAAAGAGAGGGACAGATCCTGCCCACTGGGAGTCAGGGTAGACTTTCTAGAGCAGCGGGGTTTGGCCTGGGCTTTCAAGGACAGACGATGATAGCTTGGCAGGCTGAGGACCTGGGGGACCATTCTGCATGTGGTGACAAGCCTGTGTAGAGGGCTCAAGGCAAGAAAGTGCTAGAGTGGAGTCTGGGGTGGAGCAGCGACTAGAAGGATGGAGGGAGCTCTGGTAGCTCAGGATTTGGCTGCTGTGACCACCACCTGCATCCCGGACCAGGGTGCCCTGTGGGCCTCGTGTTTGCAGGGTAGAGCTTGCTCTGGCCACGGGGAATCTGGCAGTACTGGGGTAGGACTGCTCCAGCTGGAGCCCCTCCCCCCAGCCTCAAGGCCCTTGGTTTCATGGGCTTTCTCTTTTGCTACCCCCCAGGTGGTGAAGAAGGTGAAGTCCATGCAGATGTTTCACATGCCTGTCACTTCAGCCATGCAGGGAGACCGACTGGGCATCTGCGTCACCCAGTTTGACCCCAAGCTGCTAGAGCGTGGCCTGGTGTGTGCCCCTGAGTCCCTGCACACCGTCCACGCGGCCATCGTCTCTGTGGAGAAGATCCCATATTTCCGGGGGCCCCTGCAGACCAAAGCCAAGTTCCACATCACAGTGGGCCATGAGACAGTCATGGGCCGGTTGATGTTCTTCAGTCCTGCCCCCGATAGCTTTGACCAAGAGCCTGTGTTGGACTCCTTCGACTTCTCTCAAGAATACCTCTTCCAGGAGCAGTACCTAGATAAGGATTTGGCACCCCCGGTGACAGACAGTGGTGAGGCTGACAAGAAGACGGGCCAGCCCACAGAAGGCCGCTGCCCTCGGCAGCAGTGGGCCCTCGTGGAGTTTGAGAAGCCTGTCACCTGCCCTCGGCTGTGCCTGGTGATTGGCTCCAGGCTAGACGCGGACATTCATGCCAACACGTGCCGGCTGGCCTTCCACGGCGTCCTGCTCCACGGGCTGGAGGACAAGGACTACGCCGAGAGCTTCTTGCCCAGGCTCAGAGTGTATAAGCTCAGACACAAACACGGCCTTGTAGAACGGGTAAGCAGCTCTCCTCCCGTCCTCCTTCCTCGTCGGGCTCCGGTGGTCCAGATGGACACGGGTGGGGTCTGCGGTGGGGACCAGGAAGACTTCAGAGGCCTCTGATCCCAACTTCTGAGGTTTTAAAACAAGGAAACTAAGGCCCAGAGTGGCTGAATGACCTGAGTCCCCCAGCCCTCAGTTACAGGGCCAGGGCCTAAACCAAGGCAGGGGAGACCCCCTGCACCTGCTGCCGTCCCTGCCCTCCACTTTGGTGGTGGAGGTGGCCTGTGTAGGGCAGAGCAGCCCTGGTCCCTCACACAAACTGGTTTCAGACAGCAGCATTTCACCTGGGCCAGAAACCAGTGATATCAGTGGCCTCCTCGAGCTTCAGATAAGAGGCCAGGCCTTGCCCCTCACAGCCTGATGACCAGGCCCTCGCTCTCATGGCCTCAGTGGGGGCTGAGCCTCCATCAGGCAGCCCCCAAATCAGGCATATCAACAGAGGGAGCATGGCTGGTCAATGCAGGGCAGGCCTGGACAAGCGTGTCCTCGGCCTGTGGGTTGGGGGAGTGGGGGATGATGGTGGCAGGGGGTGCCAGAGGGCAAGAGGTGGGAAAATACAGGAAGGTGACACAGTGGGAGGGGCTGGGCTGCTGGCTTCCTCAGGTGCCTGGCATCATCACCAGATGCAGGCCTTTAGACATGGGTGAGCCAGTCTGGTTCACAGGCCTTTCCTGAGAGTGGGCAGATGTGGTAGCCTAGAGCCTAAGGGGTCCTGTAGTCCTGGGATTACCTTCTGTCAGGTGCCCCCCCCCTTGTCTATCACTGCAGGTCTCAGTGGGAATCCCTGCCTCCTGGGCCTTGAAGAGATGGGTGGAGAATGTCCAAACCTCTGTCCAAACCTCACTCTCTGGATGTGGGCCCCTGCAGGGCAGGGGTGGCTATGGGTGGTCCTGGGCCTCGTCTCTGAGCAGGGTGAGCATGGCTGTGCTGAGACCTTAGTGTTGGGAGGCTTAGTTTCCAGTGGGGAAACTGCCCTGAGGCCCTCAGCAGGACTGCGGTTCTGTTCCTTAGACAGCAGGATGAGGGTTACCCCTCTCAGTGCAGCGCCCTGCCCAAGTCAGCGTAGGCTCCACCATGGGGTCTGACCCTTACCGAGCAGGCACTCAGGAGAAAGTGTCGGGGCCTTGGGTGCCAGCCGGGGTTGGGATTTCCAATGCCACCCCCTACCCTGTCTCCTTCCCCTCTCTCAGATCCCCATGTTTTTCCTCTGGAACTCTGTCACTGCAGAAACTCCCACTCCCCTCCTCCTTGTCTCAGGATTCTTCCTGGCACTCAGGCCCGGGTCCCTTCCTCTCCTGCCTATATCTAGACCTGCCCTCTGATGGGGGAATCAGTAGAAGTTTCTTACTTACCTGCTCACAGTCTGTCTGAAACTCAGGATCCTCAGCTCTGTAATCTCAGGCCTCCCGCTTCCAGGCCAGCCTTGCCCACTCAGCTGGCCAGGCTTGGTCACCCTGCGCTACTGCTGGAGTCCTGTAGCTGGAGCCATGTCTGCCCCCCTCTGGTGTTTGCTGTCTATCCCTCTGTGAGTGTTGGTTTCCTCGTCTGCAAAGCAGCAGCCTAAACTCCCAGGGCTGCCAGGAGGGGTCAAGGGCCGGCCATGGAGGCCACTCAAAGGCTCCATCAGCCAGGGGCCAGCCCTGAGATGCTGATTGAAGACGAAAGTGATAAAGTGCACGTCGCTTGTTTGTCTCGCTTGATGTATTAACGGTATTATGAAGTATAATTACTCTCTGGTGAAATATCTGTCACGGAGTAATGTCCCACTTGGTGAGTTCACAGGTCTAATTGCCCCCCAGACCTGTTGGTGGTGGAGCGGCAGTTACTTCCTTCGAGAATGAGGAGTGTGCATTTGTGAGGAGCAAGTAAACATACTATCGAATGCCTCTTGCCTCCTAAGGGCAGTGGGGTGGGCCCTGGAGACGTGCTGACCCTGGCCCTGCCACCAATCTGGGGCATCCCTGGGGCCACCGGCCCTTTCCTCCTCAGTCCAGGGAGGCCAGAAGTGGAGGCACAAGAGCCCCAGACTTTCAGTCGACCGATCCCATGTAGACACCCTGAACAGAAAGGCTCCCTCCAACCAGGGACTGCTTCAGGCCTGGCTGTGGATGTGTGTGGAGGGGTCCTGAAACTGAGATCCTGCAAGGAAGGAAAGGGCAGGCACCTCAGTTCCCCCTACCAGCCCCTTAAGGCTCTAGCTGAATGGACTCCTGTCCTGTGCCACAGGTTCCCTTCTGGGTCCAGGGACAGGAATGCACCTGCCTCCTGCCTCCCTCTACCCCATCCCTCCTCTATTTACTCAGCACCTACTATGTGCCATTACTGGCTGCATACATTATTTTGAATCCTTATAAAAATTCAAGGAGAAGGTTTTTACTTTTCCTATGTACTTTTTTTTGAAATTATTAAAAAGATCACTTTCTTCCTCCTGAAATTATATGTAAATATTTGGGGAAAGTAATATATGCACATGGTAAAACTATAATTCAAACAACACAAAAAGTTACTAAAAAAGAAAGCTAGTGTTCTTCCTACTCTGAACTCAGGCCATCAGGGCCCCTCTGCAAAGGCAGCCACACTGGAAACCAGCTCAAGAAATGTGAAGCGACCTGCCCAAGGTCACAGGATGGTCAAGTCAGGATTTGAACCCAGCACTGACTGGCCTGTGAGCCCTTGTCTTTCTAGCATGTCTGGTAGATTCTTGCCCAGTGAGTTGAGAGGCTGGCGTTCTCAAGAAGCTGGGGTCTCCTTGGCAGGAGACTTTTCTTCCTGGTCAGGTTGGTAAGGGTTGAACTTGGGGATCACACAGACTGGGCTCAAACCCTTAGTTGTGCCATGTAACAACTGTATGCCTTGGGCAGCCATTTTATTTCAATAGCCTCATTCATTTGAGGAGCAAACAGTCTCCACCTCACAGGTAAAATGGCTTCATATGTGAGAGTTGAGTCTAGCTCAGGGGAAGCAGGAAGGAGATTTCCTAGTACAGCTCACAAGTAGAAGGCCAGGCTTACTCCAACGGGCAGCCCCATTTGCTTTGAGCAGGACCCACAGTACCCAGAGATTTTCAGATCACTTGGTTGGCCACAGTCTTTGCCGTGTGGCAGACTGGTCGAACTTGGAGGCCTGGCTTCAGTCCCAGCCTGACCACCTCCTCTTGTGGAAACGTGGGCAGGGAATTTCACAGCGCTGCACCATGGGGTGGGAGCTCAGCTTGGGCCTCTAAGACATCCTTCCATTTATAAACAAGGAAGGCCCAGCCCTATATGGATATGTGTTGAATGGACCCTTTCCATCTGGACAGACTTAAGGCATATAGTCCTTCTGAGCCCATTGCCTAAAAGACATTATTCATTCATATATCCAGATGTTTACTTAGCTCCTGTGTGTGCCAGGCAGTGGGGTTACAGCAAGGTGGACAGAGTTCTTGTTCTCACGGGGGAGACTGACAAGGAACAGTATCTTAGGTGCTTTCAGGTAGTAGTAAGTTCTAGAAAGAACATAACAGTGAAATAAATAGAAAATGTTGAGGACAGTGCATGGCACATAAAGAGGCCAGCTGTTAGCCCTCCCCGGGTTTTCTCTTACTTCTGTGCTCTGCTTCACTTGCTCACACTGGAGAATGGGTCAGACCTCCCTGCAGATGTGGCTTCACTCATTGGTGTCACCTACAGTGTCTGTGGCCCGTGGGCCACATCCAAACAATTGGCCTTGCCCCAAATCTAATCATCTTTAACAAGCTTGTTTTCTCTGGATACTTTTTTTAGCTGCTGTAATCAAACACGATTTAATTAACTTACCACCAGTAAATGGCTTTCCCTGCTTGGGTAACAAATGAACCACTTGGAAACTTACTTTGATTGTAACCTATTCTCTCTCTCTCTCTCACTCTCTCTCTCTCTCTGTCTTTTTGTTTTGTTTTGTGAAGAAATTCTGCTATGATGCGATGTACTGCTTGAAATCATCTCATTTTTTTTTCTGTGAGCTGGGAATATTATGATGTCAGTGTATGCTGTGTTTTATTAACACAGCCAATAACAAACACAGAGCTTTGCCATGTAATTCGATAAAATAATAATCCACACCTCACCGAGCATTAAAAGCGTGACATTCGAAGTCCACTTTTCCTGTTTTGACATGGTGCCTATGCACTGGTAATAAAAATGAATAAATAAAACATATGGCTGGGTGAGAGGCTGTGGAGCCGTCCCAGAATACCTGCAAGGTCTCTGTCACAACTGCTCAGCTCTGACACGGGCACAAAAGTAGCCGCAGACAAGGTAGAAGCAAGTGGGTGTGGTGGGGTGCCAGTAAAACTTTATTGGTGAACACTGAAATTTGAATTTCTCATAGTTTTTCATATGTCATGAAATATTCTTCTTTTGATGTTCTTCAATCCATTAGGAAATAGAAGAACCATTCTCAGCTTGAAGGCCATACAAAAACAGATACTGGGCAGAATTTGGGCCTCTAGCTATAGTGTGTCCACCCCTGGTCTAAACGGTAAATAGGACTCTTGAAACAGGTTGAGCATCCTGCAAGGAAAAGTCTAATCACCATCTACAATGCACGTACTCAACTCTGTCTGCATTCCTCTGGAATTAGGTCCTGGGAAGGCAGCTCAGGTTAATAGAAATGCTGCAGAGGTCTCACCTGAGAGGGAGAGGAAGGGAAGTGAAGGTGTTCTAAAGGGCTAGTCTTTCTAGGGAGAGGGCTTGGGAAAGGGAATTAGAGTCTGTCATGGTGAGGGAGATGCTTACTATCCTGTTTTCAAGTAAAAATATAGAAACGTGTCAGATTATAAACAGAAAGGGGAAGAAACTATGAATGGAACTGGAAAATGTAGCACTTCCACATACACAAGGGAGAAACTGCAATGAATTTGATTAAACCAACAAAAATAAGGGAAACAAAAACATTGGTCATAAAAAAAAGACAAAAACAAAAGTAACAAGAGTTTCAGTCATTATACTAAACGTGAATGGCCAAAATTTCCTATGTAATACAGAGATAGATCGGATTAAAACACAAAATCCAGTTATATGCCATTTATAGGAAACACAATGGTAAACGAAGATTAGAAATAAAAGGATAGACAGAGAAATATCAGGTGACTGAACAAAAAGTATGAGTGGTAATTTCATACAAGTTAATTTCAGACAAGTTAGAATTCAAGACAAAAATACTCACCAAGATAATATGATAAAAAAAATTTTTAAAAATACCAAGATAAAGAGAAATATTATGTAATGATAAAGGGCATGGTTACGAACTTGCACCTACTAAACATATAAGAGCAAAATCTATTAGAAATTCAAGAACTTGGTAGAACATGGAGTCATAATTATACTGGGGCCCTTTAGAATGCAGATTCTGGAATTGGACAGGCCCACTAAACAACAGATAAGGACACCAAGGCGTAACACAATTGCTACACTTAATTTCTAGATAGAAATAGAGAAAATACACTTTCTCCTTTTTTTTTCCATGGAACATTTACAAAACTGGACATTCAGCAATAGTCATTTGAAAAATATTTGTAGAACACCTGTGTGCTGTTTTCAGGGCTGGGGATATAACAAGGAATAAGAGACAATCCCTGTCCTTGTGGGACTTAGATTTTGGTTGTACCTGTGGCCACGGAGAAGACCCTAGTAGATTTTTTTTTCCTTCATCTCAAAATACCCTAAAACACTTTTTTTTTATAATAATATTTTTTATTGTTAGTCACCATACAGCATATCCCTGGTTTTTGATGTAACGTTCGATGATTTGTTAGTTGCATATAACACCCAGTGCACCATGCAATACGTGCCCTCCTTACTACCCATCACTGGTCTATCCCATTCCCCCACCCCCTCCCCTCTGAAGCCCTCAGTTTGTTTCTCAGAGTCCATAGTCTCTCATGCTTCATTCCCCCTTCTGATTACCCCCCCTTTCTTTATCCCTTTCTTCCCCTACTGATCTTCCTAGTTCTTATGTTCCATAGATGAGAGAAACCATATGATAATTGTCTTTCTCTGCTTGACTTATTTCACTTAGCATTATCTCCTCCAGTGCCGTCCATGTTGCAGCAAATGTTGAGAAATCGTTCTTTTTGATAGCTGAGTAATATTCCATTGTATATATGGACCACAACTTCTTAATCCTAGTAGATTTTTAAAAGTAGAAAACATGAACCATTAAAATTAGAAGTGAAGAATGGGTATAGATACATAGATAGATGTTGTGTGTGTGTGCATTTGTTCATTCTTTCATGTGTTTGCAACTTAGAAATTTGCAAGCAGTAAGTTGCTGTTCATTTTACTAAGGCTTTTTCTCATACTGCTATATAATGTAGAAGCTCTTAGTAATAACTTTTTCTCTTTTTTCAGGTTTTTTTTTGGGGGGGCCCATTGATTACATCATGAAGAAAGTCTTAGATTCCCTTGAAGGTGACTTTAACACTCCTCTGTTCCGTGCTAATCTGCTTTTTGAAGAGGCAGAAAACAGAGCCAAGATAGATCCTTCCAGTAGCCAACAGTCTGTGACTAGATCCAATTCATTTTTTTAATTGTATTTACTTTACCGTCAGGTTCCTGTTTATGGCGACTCTTGTTTTCTCTGTAGGGTACCATGTGAAGCTTCCCTTTAAGTGTTGGTATTTAAAGAAAACAATTAGGTAAAGGATCTTTCTTTGCAGGTGTGCAAAGACCTGGTGAAAGTGAAGGGGGTTGGAGAGTGTTTCTGAGCTGGAGTGGAGCTGTGAGGCCATGCCCCACAGGTCCCTGCATCGTAGCCATGTGTCACACCAGCTGCTCCTCTCTGAGTGGGCCAGGCTGAGTGTCACAGGAAACGTGGCCATCCTATGAGGACAGACACATGCCTAGTCAGAAGGCATACAGAGGGGCTGTAGGGAGCAGGAGAGGAGCAAGGACGCTGCTGAGGTGGGGGAGGTGGTCTGGTGAGAGAAAAGGGCTGGTGACCTTTGAGCTGTGCCTTGTGACTGCTCAGACTGGCAGGATTTGGGGGTCCCAGGGCTGGGCACTCTTTTTGCAGAGGCCCAGAGGTCTGGCCCTGGGCATTAGGAAAAGGGCCCTCAGCCCAGGGCCCCCAGCAGCTGGAGGATGGGAAGGGAGCTCCAAGGTGTAGGTGGGCTGACCACCGAAGCCACCAGCGGGGCCAGCGATGCAGGATGAGGGCTGGCAGAGGCTGGAGCCTCATTCAGATTGTGCTGGAGAAATCCTTTGAGTAGGGTCAGCCGAGGCAGCCTACAGAGTGGGTGTCTACTCAAGGTCCCCAGCCTTATCCCCTCTTACCTAACCTGCATTCCCAAGTCTCACTCTGAGCCTGGGTACCCCAGGTTGAGTCAAGTGGTCTGGCCTGACTGAAGCCACTTACTCCCTGGGGCCTTATTTCCTCATTTGTAACAATTGCATGGGAAAAGGTGGGGCCTCCAAGGGCTCCATGCTGAGGACACAGAGTGCTCTGCACTGCCTGCCCTGCCGTGGTCCACTTCACACCTCTGACTGCTACCACACCCCAGGGGCCCTCCTCACCTCCCTCCCTGCCTCCGTAGCTTACACAGCTCACCTATATCATTTTCTCCTAAACAAATGTGGTCCTGCCAGCTCTTATTCAAATATCCCTTTGGGCCCACCTCACAACCAAGGGAAAGACAATACTCACACCTTAGCTACCACGGCTGGCCTGCCACTAATTGTGAAGTCGAGTCTCGGGGTGGCAGGCCGGGGGGGGAGGCNCCCCTTAGCTACCACGGCTGGCCTGCCACTAATTGTGAAGTCGAGTCTCAGGGTGTGGCAGGCCGGGGAGGCAGGCACGCAGGACCAAGGAGATGCCTCTTTGCCACCAGGGCTGGACGAGAGGAGAGCAGAAGACCGAGTATGGCAGGGCCTGCAGGCCGAGGCCTTGAAAGCCCAGGGAATTCAGGCTCCAGGCAAGGCCCCAGGGGATGCTAGATGGCCCCCTGCACAGGTGTGAGACTTTGGGGGAGTCTCTTCCCCGCAGTGTCCTTACTGGGAAAACAGGGGTTATACTCCCTACTCCATGGGGTGGTATAAGGCAGGGAGATGGGTACATATAAAATACTGAGTGCTGTACCTGGCACAGTAGGCCGTTGTTAAGCAATGGCTCTCCTCATTGCTATTTACTTGGACTTTCTGGAGGACACAGATGCCTGGGTTCTCAGCTGGGGTGGTGGCAAGATGCTGACACCCGCACCTCTCCCGTGGTGGGATCAGGCCAGGCATGTCGACCATGCTGGCTTTGGCACCCTGGCGCCGGACGGGGAAGGCCTTAGGGCTGGGCCAAGGAGCCTACGGCGTCAGCCCAACCGAGTGTAAACACGCAGACGCCACCAGGAGCGCTGACTGGCTTTGAAGTCTAAAGTGGCACCACCTCCCTGCTCTTGGCTCACCCCGCTGCACTGCTGATGGCTTGTTAAATGTGCCCAGGGCACTGGAGAGCGTGCTGGCCAGAGCGCAGGCCAGCCCAGCTCCCTGTAGGCCTTCCCGAGCAGGGGCCATCTGGCAGATCCCAACCCTTGGAGGAAGCAAGTGCTGCCATCTACCTGGCCCCTTGGGCCACTTTGCTAACCCTTGCTGCCCCGGGCCCTTGTCCGGCAGGCTGAAGGTTGTGTCAGTTCCCAGGCCACTCGAGAAAACAGAGGTGCCCCCTGAAGCTGAGGGAGATCAGATGGCTGCTGTAGTGTTCTGGCCCCAGCCCAAGCCCTCGGCCCCTCTCCTCCCTTCCAGGTGTCAGCCTCTGATGGCGAAGAGTCTTGCTCAGCTGCTGAAGTGCCTGTGAGCCTTCTTTTGAAGATTGCTTTTTCGCTCATATGGACAGAGGGTCAAGGCAGCTTGACGTGGTGGAAAGAGCTGGCTCTGGACCGGCTCAGCTTGGTCAAAGACAAGTCACTGTCTCCCCACCACCCCCTCCCCACCCCCAGAACGTGTTTCTTCTGTGAAGGAGCTATGGTGGGGAGCAGATGAGGTCACATGTGCTGAGGGCCGAGGACAGGGTCTGGCATGAAGCAAGTGCTTACTTAAATATTCAGCCCCTTTTTCCTCCATGAAAATACAGCTGCCTTTGTGACTTGTGCCTTGGTACTTCCCTGTGAGCTTCAGACCGGCGGCTTTACCTGCATTGGTGCCTGGGTGATGGAGGACAGAACCAGGGAGGGAGCCGGGGGGATGGCGGGGGGAACTGGGAGGCGCAGCTTGCTACAGACGAGTGAGGGGCCTGCCCACCACTGGGACTGAGGAAGCCAGCTCCACTGGCCTGAGAGGTGGGACAGAGGCGGGCAGATGCCTCCTTGGGTGGGCGTCTTCTCTGATGCCCAGAACCTGGCCTGCCCTAAGCCTCCTCACTGGGTCTCTGCAACTCGCTTGACCAAACAAGATGAACTAAAGGCTGTTTTCCTTTTGTGGGTTGACACTATGGGATTGCAATGAGGTTGGCTGTCACTCACAGCAATCTTTCACATTAGAACTCTTGCCTCTCCTCACAGCAACCTTGGAGGTGGATACGTCCACCCTGTTTTCACCGGAGAGGACACTGAGGCTCAGAAAAATGATGTGGCCTGCCCCAGGTCCCACTATGGCTGGTGGAGGAGCCGCTTACCTTGCAGGCCACTCCAGGGCTCCTCTCTCCCTGCCATGGCCCTGTACTGGCGGGGAAGAAAAAGCAGCCTCTGGGCGAGATGTTTCTTATGCCAAATAAAGATGGGTCATATCAGAACAGCAGCATCGCAGGGACTCTTGGGGACGTTGTCAATCCTGGTGGCTGTCAGGTGCTCTGGGAGAACTACCACCTCGTGCGGGAGCCTTGTTGGATTACCTTGGTCATCCAGGCAACTTCTTTTTTTTTTTTTAAAGTTTTTATTTATTTATTCGACAGAGATAGAGACAGCCAGCGAGAGAGGGAACACAAGCAGGGGGAGGTGGGAGAGGAAGAAGCAGGCTCCCAGCAGAAGAGCCTGATGTGGGGCTCGATCCCAGAACGCTGGGATCACGCCCTAAGCCGAAGGCAGACGCTTAACTGCTGAGCCACCCAGGCGCCCCATCCAGGCAACTTCTGAGTTCTTCTCTCGCAGATCCCTTCCCAGGCTCCTGTCCTTGGCGAGGACCTCACTGTGGGATGGAGGGTATGAGGGAGAGAACCAGAGTCCCGAGAGCAGCCGCCGGCATGTAGTCTGTGTGGAGTCGGTATCAGCGTTCTTGCTTTTCTTCGGTGAGATAACTCTCCATCTTGCGGTTTCTGAATATGTCTTAGTTGTTCTTGCCAACACCAACACCCTTAACCCCAAAAACAGCCTTTTCAGAGGAAGAAACTGAAGGTCAGGGAAGTCCCTTGCCCCAGGTCATATTGCTGGAAGAGGCAATCCAGACTCAAACGTTCCCAGCCCTTCCTCACACTTTAGTCCTTCTCACAGCCAGTGGAGCGAGTGACTCAAGGCCCCACTGCACGGCTGGCTGCCCCTCTTTCCTTGGTGCCACTTCTCCAATTTGAATTAGAATAGTAACTTCAGAAGTTGAGCAGTTCCCAAGCCTCATCATGGGAGCCAGGCCCTGAGAGAGACACACACATGTAATGACATAATTATGTGTACTGGCAGCCAGGTTCAACTCAGAGGCTGGGGACAGTAGGGACTTGCCCGGCGTGTAAGCGAGGGCCTGGGCTTCCATGCGCAACCAGTGACTGCTCTTTGGGAACTCTCCCTCCTGTGACTGAAGGCTCATAAACGAAGCTAAGTATTCATGCAAACAGTGAAAGTCCCCACTTAGAGCTATTGTTGTAACTCCGCTGGCCCAGGTTCAGCATTGTTCCCAAGGAGCAAGGCCTGCTGAGCAAGTCCCACATGCATTGCCTTTGGTTTGACGTCACAATGATTGATTTCAAAATGAAAAGCCTCCAACTGTTCTCTGAAGGTTTTTCCTCCTTGGATGTGCTGGTGTCTGATCTCTGAGGTCTCTCTCCTTTGGCTGGAAGAGTCTATAATTTGGAGACAAGCCCAACCACTGGGCACGCATGCATGTTCTAGAAATGGATAGGGCTGAGAAAATGCATTTCCTCCACCCCCTGCCCCCAACACCCAGGACAAACGATGAGCCCTGGTCTTCCAGAAGCTCCCCAGAAATGCTGGCCTCACTGCCTCTGACAGGAAGGGCTACTGTGCCTCTCTGTAGCCAGCCTTGTAATGAGGTTTCTCGCAGTGGACATTTGTGAGTCACCTCCTTGCACCCTACCCCCAGTAATATCTGGAGGTGTGATCAGGAGGGCTCATGTTCTGGGGATGCAGAAATGCACTTAGGCCAACTCCTGCCTTCCAGGACCACCCCTCTTCCAATCAGGGCAGCCTGTGCAGACAAGCTGCGGCTGGGCCAAGACCCACACATAGGCTTTGTCCCTGCCCGTTCCCAGTGCAGCCCTCTGCCGGGGGCTCTGCAGCCTGCAGGGGGCTGTGGAAGAGTACTGTGAGCTGTCAGCAATGTCTGCTCCCATCTGCGTGTGGTAGCCAGTGGGGCTGGGGACACAGGACTGCCCCTGCACGCCCCCATCCCCACCCTCCTTGCTGTGTGTGGTACAGCACGGTGGGTCCCAAGGGAGGAAGACACCCTGCCCAGGGAGTGTGGGGCAGCAGAGGCCAGGCCGATGATAGCTCTATGCGAACCTGCCGTAACTCTCTTAACTCACTTTGTGGATGGGGAGCTAAGGCCCTAAGGGGCTAAGCCATGGGCCAGAGTCTCCAGGACCACAAGACTAGGGCTTTGAGCCCAAGAAGGCTGGCTCCAGAGCCTAGGCTTTAGCCCACTGCACAAGCAGGAGCTTAGCATTCCCTCTGGAATTGGCCCTTCTGTGTGAAAACATAAGAGCCATGTTGGACAACAGCATTCAAGTCTGTTCTTAGCTGCTGCTTCTGGCTAAACACCTCCTCTCCTTCCATCATCCCTCAGGCCTGGTCCCCATCCCCTTAGCCTTCTTTCTTCATCTTCTCTTGTCTCCAGTGTGCCTACATCCCCCAGCCTGTATGGGAATTCACCAGAACGGTAACTTGCCTCTTGGCCCCATAACTGTAGGTAGAGGACACCTTACCCTCCTTCCAGCCTCATTTTGTGGATGAGGAAACTGGTGAGGCCCTGGGGGGTCAGCAGCTTGCCTCACTGGCCTTCAGTGCATTCTGGGCCTGGCAGCCTCCACCCTGGGTGGCCGGAGAACAGACCAGAAGCACTTCACAGCCACGAAGCCAGCCCTCCCTCCCAGTGCATCGTGTCCACTGGGCTAGCAGGTCTTCCTTTGATAGGTGCTTGGGCCGCACCTCCGTTCCTACGTGTAGCGGCCAGGCTCCATCTGTCTTCCCTCTCTGCAGTTGGCTCCTCCAGTGGCTTGGGGTTTTCAGGAGCTGGGACTGGCAGGGTTGGGGCTGGGTTTGCAAGCCAGTTTGGGTCCAGCCAGTCATGGCATGGCTCAGGGGAGCCCAGAGCGTGGGGAATGCCCTGGCTGGGCTCATTCACTGCTGCCAAACCTCCATCTCCTCTGCCCTGGTGCCACGGGGGCGAGTGCAGGGCAAGCTGGAATGTGTGACTTTGGGCAAGTCATTTCGCTTTGCTGAATCCCTATAGGGCTTTTCTGAAGATTGACTAACCGTGTGGAAGTGCCCCTCCCGGAGCATGGCCGAGGACGATTTGTGGCTCTCAGCTGCTGAGGGTGGGATGGAAGAGGAGGCGCAGAGGGCTGGATAGTCTGAGGGAGGAGGAGTTTGCTGCCAGCTTCTCTCACTGCCCTGGCAGCTCGTGTCCGTAGTGCCCTTCTAGGCCATCTTCCAGCTCCTGGAAGGATCCACCCAGGCTGCTGGAAATGACAGCACAGACCATCAGCGGGCAGGGGTCGGGGGTGCCAGCATTCCCGAGACCACACTTGGTTCCTGGCAGTGTGCTGAAGGGCGGCCTTCTCATCCACATTGCCTGACCCTGCAAGTGGAATTGAAGACAGAGAAGTTAGCAGGAGGGGACCTTACACCTAATCAGTGCTCTTAGGCCTTCTGGCCAAGCCATAAAGCAAGAGAACAGGAGTGACACAGGCACTCCCTTTGAACTTGAATTCTCTCTAAACTGCCACTCCAGCCCCAGGGAGACCATGAAGCAGCAAGCAAGAGCGGGAGCCTCCTCGGGCCCCTCCTCAGAGGGTCAGAAAAAGCCCATTCGCCTCTCACCTTATCCCGGATGCTTAAAAAAATATTGTGGTAATGTAGGTCAGTGAACTGACCGGCACCACACACCAGCAGGGTTACAGGGCCCGCCGGCCCGCACGCTGGCCCACTTGGTCAGATGAGAACATAAACAAGAAGTGCTGGGAGCCCTCTGCTTCCCCAGCCCTAGGCTTTTGTTTATGTAGCACTTAAACCAACTTTGGGGTCGTTGCTGTCTGCCTTGAAAGCCTTGAAGCTTTTTGAAGTTCCCCTGAAGTTAATAAAATTAGTCTGCCCTCACTGCAAGTCCTTGGCTTAGGGGGAAGATGGATCCTCCGCTGTGTCTGTGGCATGTAGCTTTTTACGTTAATACTGTAGAACCGAGGGGCGCCTGGGTGGCACAGCGGTTAAGCGTCTGCCTTCGGCTCAGGGCGTGATCCCGGCGTTATGGGATCGACCCACATCAGGCTCCTCTGCTATGAGCCTGCTTCTTCCTCTCCCACTCCCCCTGCTTGTGTTCCCTCTCTCGCTGGCTGTCTCTATCTCTGTCGAATAAATAAATAAAATCTTAAAAAAAAAAAAAAATACTGTAGAACCGAAAAAAAGGGGGAGGCAGGGGAAGATGCAGTAGAAAGTCTTGTGAAATGCCTTATTGCTCGTAGGTAGTATGCCTGCCATCCCATGGCCCTGGTCACAGTGAAGCCTAGCCGCGAGGCCCACTGGAAGGCCAAGGGATGGGCCCCTATGCTCCAATGTCAGGGATGACCAGCACGGGGGCATGCAGGGGAACTACGCTCAAGGCAAGGCTGTTTGCTCCCTCTCAAATGAAACGTACCACCCAACTACAAGTCCCCTTGAGTGATTTTCTTTTGCCCCCAAAGAGCCAAGAGTCACCTTCTGTCACCAGTGTCTCCCTCCCGACCTCCGTATCCTGTGCATATTTCCTGGGACCTGTTGTGGGTCAGGGCCATGTGAGAAAGAACTCCCAGTCTGTTTGGTGAGGGACACAGACAGGCCAACTGCCTGTGATGAGACATAGTGGCCAGGCCTTGGGACAGGAGGTGCCTGCCACGTGGGGAGGCTGCCTGAAGGAAAGCTTGTCCAAGCTGAGCCTGGGAGGACTGAGTGGGGTCTGGGGTGGGCACAGAGTTGGAAAGAGGGTGGGGGATGATAGATGTCTTCATTATTTTCACTAGCTTGATGATGGTAACGGTTTCATGGGTATCTATGTATATTTCATATTATCAAGTACCTAAAATGTGTACATGCTGTACACATGTGTACATATCAATTATGCCTCAATGAAGTGTTAAAAAAATGAAAGACCACAGGCAAGACTGAGCATTGCAGATGTACCAACAATGACAGTTAGGTACGTGTTCAACTTTGACTTAGGCATTCAAGGAGCACACATACAGTAAGTGCTGTTTACATGCAGGAATTGCAGCTATGGAGAAGAGAGACATGTTTCTGCTTTCACAGACCTGGGTCCTGCTTGGGAGGAATAAACAAGTAAAGATAAAGCTATGGCGTAATATCAGGGAATGATCTGTGCTCTGAAGACAGAGACAGACCAGGGTGTGCAGAGGAGCAAGGGTTGGGGTACAGGGGGACACAGGCACGAAGGCCTTGATGGGGGCATTTGCTGGGCACCAAGGGCCTGCCCAGAGATGGGGACACCCTGTCTGCCAGTGAGCAGTCCAAAGGCAGTGGGGCAGAGGGAGAATGTAATTATTTTCCACAAGGACGTGCATAAGCCCGTTGAGGCAGGAACGTTGATTTGTCCTCCGTGACATACCTGGCACATGGTAGGCTCGCGATAAGTATTTGTAGGGAGAAAAAAGGACATTGTGAATTTGGGGTGAATTTTTCTGCCTGGATTGCCCTTTGGGTCCCTGTGATGCCTTTTATAAAATAGTTCTCTAGGTTGTAAGCTCCCGGTGCAAGGACTGTGCCTTTGTCATTTCTCAGCCAGCCATGATGCCAGGGTCAGGTATTGTATCTTAGCTGCTCTGTCTCACAGGCCAGCAAAGGCCTGGGACCCACCCATCCTGCCCAGAGCGCCCCAGGGTGTCCCAGCAGCACCAGACCTGCCTGCTTCTCCAGCCTGCGGGGAGGGGGTGGTGATCAGCACAGTCTTCCTCTTCTTGAATGCTACGGCATAGGCTCTGCGAAAGGTCACCGTATTTGGGTTTGAGCTTCCACCATGCCGCTGGCTCGGGTGACTACAGTTCCCTCAGACTTCGCCTCCAACCTCCCTGAAGTAGGAATGAAAATCCCTAGCAGACAAGGGTACTCGAGGGCTCAGTGGGGCCCTGCTAAATGTCCCTGTCGTAGGCTGAGGTGCCCGGAGGTAGTCTCTTTCTCCTACAGACAGGGGGCCTTTCTGCAGCACAGGCCAAGCTTAGGACAGGAAGTGGCTCTGAGCTCTTCTGGTCATGTGGAACTTGGAATGGCCAGTCCAGAGCCATCGGGTCAGTTCAGCTAAATATCCTGGGCCACTGCTGTACTGGGCTAGGCTGCCAAATGTGAGTGGCATCCCTGCCTCCCGGGCTCCTGCCAGGCTGGGAACGGAGCTTCACGCGCAGGCCACTCTGGTGAGTGTGGAGACAGGACTCCTGGGAGCCAGAAAGCCCGGGAAAGCATTTGGGGCTGGTGACATCTGCCCACCCTCGCTCCCCGTGTCCTGCAGGTCAGAGGAGCCAGCTCTGTTCCTTGCACCCAGCAGCACCGACAGATGGGGCAGAGCCCACAGCAGGCCAGCCCACAGAGGAGCTCTGCTGGAGCCGAGTCCTGAAGGACGAGGAGGAGTTCATGTGTGGGAATGAGATTTGTGAATTATAAAGGACTGTGCAAGTGGAAATGATTATTCTTATCGTTATTTGTATCCGATTCATCCATCACCGGGGAGAGGAGGAATGCGAGTACCTTTTATCTGGCGCTATGAATCAAATAGAATAGGATATGTTTTTCTAAAAGGGTTTTGGGGTAAATGGGACAGTTTCTGCCTTTCAAAACAATCCATCTGGGGCCCTTGGCCAAATCTTGGCGTCTTGGCCAGAAGTGAGATGTTTCTGAGGCTGAGGACAGCCCAGCCCACGGGGGTCCCCCATGAGTCCCAGCCTCAGGAGGAGAGCACGTGGAGGTGGCAGGTCCCACCGCTGGCAGCACTTCCAGCCCCCATGCTGCTGCCGCCTACTCAGACTCAACCCCGGTCCCCAAAAGCACCCCGGCTGGCACACAGGGCCTGGAGAGCAGGAGGAACCCTCCCCCGTTTCCCTGTGGCAGCCGTGTGGGACCCAGCATGCCAGATGCCAGGTGGAGCATGGGTCCTCCTCCAAAGCAGCAGCAAATCTCAGGACGAAGCTCTGTGTTACCCTCCTGAGGTCATTTGGGAGAGGGTCTAGTCTTTAAAATGCGGGCGCGCATGCGGGCGCGCGCGCACACACACACACACACACACACACACACACACACACACACACCCTTTCTCTCTCTTTTACACAGAGGCCTGACCCCTTCCTGGCACGGGCCCTGGAAAGGAACCAGGCAGGGCAGGGGAGGCCACCTGGGGGAAGGGGCTTCAGGCCATGCCACCCTCCCTCAGGGGAGTACCTGAGCTGCCAGAGGCCACCAGAGGGGAGAGTGACACTTCAGTCTTCCCCATGCTTGGTCTCTGGGGAGAGGTTCAAGGTGAACAGAGCTCATGCTGAAATCAGGGCTGTATTAGGTTGGCTTTTTCGTGCACAGGCATGTCCCTTCTGTCAGCCTGAGCCACCACAAAAAGGTGAGGGGCAGAGTTTCAGCAGCAGAGGGCCTGGCCATGGCCAGCAGGGAGCCAGGGGAGCTAGGGCTTCTGCGGGGATAGGGGCAGGAGGGCGTCATGTGGAGGGGGCAGCAGGGCTGTGGAGTAGATGTGGGCCAGGCCAGGAAGGGGCTCTGACAGAATAGGAAAACTTTGGCTGAAATACGTATGTGTGGAGTGGGCTGGAGCAGCAGAGATTGCGTTCTCAGACATTCCTTGTGGGAGGGAAAACCAGAGAGGGGGAGGCGAGCTCTAGAAAGCCTTGCTGCAGGACCAAGCGTGGATGTCATCCTCCTGACCTGGGGTGTCGGCACAAGTTTTCCTGCTGGCCGCATTGGGCAAGTGCTCGGGGACAGGCATGGTGCAGTGGCTGTGCAGAGGCAGGCGCAGGCGGGCGACTGTGGATTCTGAGCTCCCTCCGCCCTGAGAGCTCTGTGACCTTGGACGGATGGCCTAACTCTGCTGTGCCACCAGTTTTGCATCTGTGAAGTGAGGAAGGAGTGCCTCCCTCCCACTGCTGCCGTGGTGCTGAGTGCGATCCAGAGAAAGCTCTCGCAGGCGGCCTGGCAGCAGCCGAGGCTCCGTGGAGGTCAGTGGTGGTGGTGATGAGGGCTGGTCGCCACATGGCTCCAGTGCATTCCATTGTCAGCGACATGGGCCGATCACCAGGTGGGTTGGGGGTGGGGGGGAGCGGCAGCAGGCCCGGCCTCCTCCAGCACACACTGATGCTCTCTCTGGGGCTGGGTGTGTGGGGATAGGTGATGGACGACCACAGCGTGATTGGCCGCTCCCTGTTCAAAAAGGAGACCAACATCCAGCTCTTCGTGGGCCTCAAGGTGTCCCTATCCACTGGGGAGCTGGGGGTCATCGACAGCGCCTTCGGCCAGAGCGGCAAGTTCAAGATCCACATCCCTGGTGAGTGCAGTCACTTCCTCCCACTGGCAGATGCTGTGCAGGCGTGGAGAGGTGGTGGAGACAGTGCACGGACAGTGCCCCTCAGCTCAGGACGCTCAGTCAGCCTGAGGTGATGCACGGGGCCCAGCCCTCTCAATGTCATTGTCTCTGGTCCTACAGTCTTGTGGCCGGAGAGCAGGAGTGGGTCCTAGGGACTCAGCCAGGGTCAAGGTGTGAGTGTGAGCTCCTGCTCCACCGTTAACCATACAGGGGTGACCTTGAATGAATTACCTGGCTTGTCTGTGAAGTGCAATACCAATCCTGGTCTGGGAGGTGCTTTGGAGGAAGAGTTGGTGAGAGAGACCGCCAGGGGCCCGGCATACTGCCCCAGTAGCCAGTGTGGCTTCCCAGAATATGAGTTGCCACCTACTTTTCTGTCTGATGGAGAACAGTAGGTGCTGAGGCTCTGAGCGATCTGGATTGGGCCTTGTCCACGGCGGGGTCGAAGGTGTGCCTTTGCTCTTGGGAATAGAGCCCTTGGATCTCTTTAGTTCGGCCCTCCCTTCCAGCACTCCTGCGCTTACCCCACACCCATCTTCTGGAGGCCCTGCCACCCAGCAGGCAGTTTGTACATTGCAGAAAACTAAAGCAGAGAGAGGGTGAGAAGACCTCTCTGAGGAGGTAACAACAGTTGAGGGAGCCCCACTGACACCAAGGGAAGGAACACACCGTGGAGGGGGGGACAAGCGCAAAGGCCCTGGGGTAAGGGTGAGTTTTGGTGTGTTTGAGGCCTGGTTGTGTGGCATGAACTAGGAGGCGTGTGGGATGCCACTTTTCTTCGCCAGCATTGTGTTAGGCCAGTTCTCAAACATGCAGCAGAGGTGAAGGATGTTACAGAGAAACCCTGACTTCGCATCAGCATGTGGCTGTACTTTGTCTCTCCGCAGGACTCCGGGTTTTATTCTGTGAGGGTTGGAAAGCCATGGGGAGGCTCCGATCAGGTCAGCAGCGTGCCGTTGGTGGGTAGCTTCTTGAGTGAGATCTTCAGGTGGGGTAATGCCCTGGCCAAGCTAGGAAGCAGGAGCGTAGCTCCCTGGCAGGTCACCAAGTGAAGTCAGTGCCCTCTGCTCTCCTGAGAGCCTGGCTGAGGGGCCTTGCCCCCCTTGCCTTCCTCAAGCCCAGAGCGTCATGTGTGGCATTTGCCCTCTGGTGAAGAAGGGCAGTAGGCACCAGAGGCCTGCTTCCCTCTGGCACTTGGAGCCATTCTTTGTACCCCGAGGTCTCTGTCAGGGTGGAGTTCAGCTCTGTCGCAGTTAGATACACTCCCTCGGGGCAGGCAAAGTGGCCCACCCATGGGAGCCTCTGCCATGATACTGGGCTTCAGGCTCCTGTCCTGTCCTCTCCACTGCTCCTGGTCATTACGTCAGCCAAACCAGTGTCCACAGTGCCCTGCTCTGGGTTCCAAGGAGCACACACAAGGCATGAGCCAGGCAGACCGAGGTCCAGACCTCAGTTCCCAGGGCCCTGGGCCTATACCTGTGGGGGCTTACTGGGAAAGAGGGGTACAGGACACTGGGAGGGCAGGAGGGGAGCTGCCTGGAGTTGGGAGGTGCACCCTGGAATGCTCATCCTTCCCCTAGCTGTGGGGGCCTTCTTGTCCAGACAAGGGAAGGACAGCACTGTTTCCTTTTGGGGGGGTGTGTAGGACCATGCTGACATTCCCCTCAGCTCTTCTTCCTTTAGCCCAAGGCAAGCTCAGAGTTGGGGTGTTCCCAGAACAGGCCAGAGTACGAGAGGAGGCTTGTTCGGGGGCCCTGGGTGCTGGGGTGGGAGTACAGGGAGGGAGACACAGTGCCGCTGCTTCAGTCAACTCAAGTTCACATTCCTTTGTTAGGTCAGTGTTGCCTTTTTAATAGGTCTGCTTCCTGTTTGTGGCTTTTAAGCTTTTTATTAAATATAACTGGTCAGATTCCTTCATCCCACCCACCCCACTCCTCAGCCCCCTCCTGCTTGTCTTTTCCTGCCGATTCCTCCCATAAAGAATGACTTTTAACTTTTTTGAAGTGCATTAATTGTGAAAGACTCTTCAGTGAACCTGAGACACCCAGTGCCAGGCGGAGGAGGAGCATTGCCGGCTGCAAGCTGGAAGTGCCAGGGTCCGGAGGCCCCGCGGCTTGGACCTGCGTGATAGAAGCCTCCCGGAGCAGGAGCAGCTCAGGGGAGCCGTCCCAGCCCACAGATTGTGGGTGGGGCTGGGGTCAAATGTGGCCTCTGGGCTTAGATGCCAGCTCTACAGAGCAACGCAGTGGGCGAGGTGGACTGAAGATCATCTGGGTGTCCTCGCATCTGCCCCTGACCCCCAGGCCTGGGTGCTCCCTGGGGCCTCTCACTTCTGGTGACGAGGGCAGATGTCGAGCAAGGGGCCAAGCACGTCTTTAAGAGACCAGGTGGCAGGCAGTAGGGAATGGTGGGGACCGTGATGGCCTGCTACTCAGGTCTCGTGCCGTAGGCCAAGGAATCTAATTTATCTGATTTCATTTTTATATAAAACTTCTGGTTAAAAATGTAAAACTGTCCAAATTAAACAAAACATACTTTGGGCTGGGTTTGGCCCATGACAACTTGTAACTCCTACTTGAATTTCAGGACCAACACTCACTCCTCAGGTTCACAAGTCAAAGGTGAACCATAAAATGGAAACAGTGTTTTATGGAGCCATAGATGTGGCCTCTGAGACAGGGGTCCTGACACTAAGCCTACGGCTTACCCCAGAAGATAGTCTCTGAAATCAGAGGGGCTAGAGGGATAGCCCCATCCTGACACCCAAGGAGCTAACCCAGAGAGTCGGGGGGGGCCTACATGTACATACCTGCTCCCGTCAACAAAGCGGCCTCCGTTTGGAAGTCCTGAGAGGCTGGGAGGCCCTGCAGGATGAGCTAGGAGCCCACTGGGTTGCATTGCTACAGAGAAGGAGTAGGTAGGAGACTTTGCAGGCAGAGTGGAGCCTTCTCCCGAGGACCCTGCCCATGGCACGGTGCCTCTGCTTCCCAGGTGCCGGGTGCTTTACTGTGGAGCCAGGCCCGGGGGCCTCCCTCTCTGGGCGGGCCTGGGGAGCAGCAGGGCTGAGCGCCTGGCTCATGGTCTGTCTGGGTGGACAGGGCTTCAGAGGGCTGGACGCCATGGGGGCCACGTGTGGGTGGGGACCCCCCTGTGTGGGGTGGCCTGGCCTGGGCTGCCGCTGCTCACCGTGGCAAGTGTTGTCCTGCTGTTCCTGCCCTCCGCTCCACACCAGCATCCCAGCACCGACTGCCACCAGCCCCACATACCCCATTCTGCAAGGGAAACGAGCTCCTTGATGGCTTCCTGCCAGAGAAGAGTCAAGGGGAGGAAGGCACTTGTCCCTCATAACAGCCATGATCCACTTCGTACTGACTCTAGGGGAGAAGGTAAATATATGCATGTGATTTTGTCTTCCAAACAATGCCTCAGAAACCTAAAGTTACCCAGTAGGTTGATATGTGTACCTCAGTAGGACGTGCCAGGCTTTCTGAGTGGCCTGTCTCCCACAAGGTGCTCCTGGACCTGCCAGCCAGGGGAGGATGGTACATAGTCTGTGCCGGTAGAACAGGTGGGGATGGCCTGCAGTGCGCATGCAGCTGACGGCCTTGTCACTGGAAAACCCGAGGCCCCAAGTACCACTGGTGTGACATGCAGCACCGCCTTGAGTCGGGTGACCACACGACTCCCAAGTGAAACCGACCATGTCACAGGGCTCCAAGCAGACACGCACCTTGGAAAAGCCAGCACAGCAGTGACTGAGAACCACAGCCGCAGCGGCCACAGCAAGGACCTCGTCCTCTGCGTGGGCCTGTCCTGCCTGCCGAGACCCATACTCCTGGTTCATGTCAAGAAATTGACCTTGCTGTGAGGCAGCCAGGGTCTTGATCAAATCCAGAAACAGAGGTCTCAGGCCCCACTGACTGGCCCTTGGGATCCTCAGATTTTGGCGATCTTTAATACCCTTTCAACTTTTACTAATCACAACTAAATGGACTCTAGGCAGATGAGAAAAAGAAAAAAAAGAAACGTGTGGAGTTGTACCAGCAGTGAGAACGCAGGAGGGACTTCTGCTCACTGTTCTTCAGGCGGGGCATCACTCAGGAGCCGTGACGGCTGGCTGAGGGGGGCCCTGCGAAGCCCCCAGGAAGGTTAGCGCCCATGGCGTTGGAGTATCGCCATTTCACAGATGAGGACACCGAGGCCTGGAAGATAAGCAACAAACTTACCCGGTGTTACGTAGCAGGAAGCGTCAGAGTGGGATTGAACCCAGATTACGCGGCTGCCGACCACTCTGCCCACGACTCCCCTGAGCCCTGGCTCCTCACGTGCAGGACTGGTGGGGAGGTGAGAACATGCAGCTCTGTCCCTCAGGCTGTGTGGGAGACGGGCACTGTTGTAGCCATTCTGCTCGGCGGGGCCCCGAGCAGGGGGCCTGAGAGATGTGATGGGGAGGCTACCTTGTGGCCCCATGGCAGAGTGGTTGCACATCCAGAGAACCACGGCCTGCTCGCCTCCGACTGGTATTCTGAGGAAGGTCCCTAGGCCACCCTGGCTTCAGCTTCTGCCCCCTGAAACCACGCCAGGTGTTCACGGCTTCAGTGTACCATCCCAACCCAAGCCAAAGGGGATGGCTTTCCACAGAATAAGAAACGCTGCTTGCACGCATGAATCAGTGAAGTCTATTCAGTGGAATAGACCAGACCAGAATGAACAAATGAGTGAACGCAGGCCTGTGGCGGCCAAGGAGCCTGGTGCCTGGTGTGCTGTGGGCCTCCCCAGAAACTCCTCCAAGGAAGGCAGGCACCAGCATCATCAGACCCCCTCCGCACAGCCATCTCCTAGTGACATGGCTTTGGGGGTTCTAGTTCTTAAAAGAGAACTGGAAGGGGGAGGGTGCCAGTCCATCCAGCTCTGCAAACTCCAGGGGAGGCTCAGGGCTGGGGATGCAGCATCCTGCCCCAAGGCACGTCCCTGTGGGAGAGACGAAGGCACAGACCAACAGTTTGCAGTCAGCATGGCAGGTGTCCATAGGGTCACAGGGCCAGGCATTTGGTGGGGAGAATGGCCATCCTGAGGGAGAGAAAGGGCAAACCTCCCAGAGGAGTTGCTGTCCCAGCAGGGGTTGGGAGGGAAGAGAAGGAGGTGTGTGGAGAGAGCTGGAATCACATGTGTGTTCTCTAGAATCCTGTGGCCAGTGGGAGAAGCCATGGATAGGGAGGGCAGGCCCTGGCCCCTGGCTGCCTGCTCTGGGCTCCATTTTCTAGGCCTCTACCATGGCTGTGGGAATGCTCACCTCACCTCCCAGGGCCTCATTCCTCCCTCACTGCCTGGACCACTCCGCAGACCCAAACCAGAGCCTCTCCTCTGTGGAGGTATGCCTGACTCCAGACCACTGCTTGCTGCTCCTCTCTGCACGGCCCAGGGCTCTTGTGCAGGAGGACGCCAGGGCTGAAAGAGTGGCGCCTCTGCATTTAATCCAGCTCTAACCCATTCTGTAGATGGGGAAACTGAGGCCCCTTGATCATAGCCACACAACTAGTAAGAGCCCCGAGTCTCTGCCTGCCTCTTCAGTCCCCAGGGAGACACACAGCAGCTACCAGGAACGAGGGGTGCAAAGGCCTTACCAGCTGGCTCTTTTCTCAGAAGCTCTTTCCCAGGACTCAGTTCAGGCAGACCACCATAGCACCCGTGTGCTGAAACAGCCTCCCCTTTGTGTCCCAAGACTCCAGGGGCAGCCCCGCACCTCTGTTCGTCTGTCCCTCGTCAGCTGTTTATCAGGCCCTTCAGGTGCCTGGCCCTGTCCGAGTCCTGGAATGTGGCAGAGGGGAGGGAAGTCCTGAACATTGGCTGTGGAAGGACAGTCATGAGGTGCCCCATCTTTAGCCTGGGCACCCAGCGGGGCAGCACCACGTCTCCTGCCTCACCGGCTCTCAGCGCCCAGGCTGGCCTAGGAGGGTAGGTGGACCAGGCCAGGGCTGAAAGTGCTGCGGGCCCAGTTCCTTGGCACAGCACAGGGTATGGCCTGCAGAGACGGGCAGCCCCTTTTGATTGTGGCAGGCCATCCCCACCTGGAGCCGTAGCCCCTCAGTGCTAACACCAAAGAATAATTCTGATTTCCAAGCAAGGAATGGGGATGCGATCACTAAGCCCTGCCCGCAGTATCTGACCTGTGACAAGGGCTTTGTGAATGGTAGCTGGGGTTGTGTGTTGTTTTCACCCACCGGCACCTGCCCTTACCTGGGGTCCTAAGTGCCCACCGAGGGCCCTGCCCCCACGGCAGAGCAGGGGAAGTTACCATCTTTCAAGCTGAGATTGGCTCGGCTACCAGGACCCCTCCGATTTATTGACCCTGGAAGGCACTTTGCATTTGGTCAAAAGCAAAGATTATACATTTCCCTTCTGATTGAACACAGGGTCCCAGGTGTCCCCGTTGGCCTGAGCACGTGATTGGTGAAACACTAGACACATGGCTTCTAGGAGCTATCCAGGGATGTTGTCTGAGACCGGATGGGCCAGCAGCCAGAGGTAGTGGGGTCGCCTGGGGAGTCTGCAGCCTGAGGACCAGCAGCAGGGACAGCAGCCATCCAGGAAGGCAGCAGGCAGTAGGCAGGACCCACAGTGAGGAGGATGACGGCAGTGGTGCAGACAGCGGCTACTCTGGGGCCCTCTCTCTGCACCAGGGAGCACGCCCCCATGTAGGCAGACCACTTTGTCCTCCCAGCAGCCCAGGGAGGTGGGCCTGGCAGCACCCACGTTTCACCAAGGGACCCAAACCATGCCTAAGGGCACATGGCAGGAGGAGGACTGGGACTGAGTGCAGCAGTGGCCAGGGCACACCCTGAACCACGGCGCACCTCACCGTCCAAGCTCAGACACAGCTGACTGGCCGGGATGTGCGGTTGCCTGGCGCGAGCGCACTCCGCCTCTCTCTGGGTCTTTGCTCTTCTCTGCCTCAGCAGCAGTCCTGGGTTCTGGGTACACAGGCTCCAAGAAGACACGGATCCGCTCTGGGGTTCATAGCTGATCGTTCATCTATTCAGCAATGAGTGTTTGAGCCCCTCTTATGTGTCATCCCTGTGCCAGTCTCTCGAAGGAGCACAGTGAGCAAAAGTCCATGTGACCCCTGTTCTCATGAGGTTTGCAGCATGGTTAGGGGGGAGACTTCTGGGGCTGCTGTAGCAACTACCACAGGCTAGGCGGCTTAAACCGGGATCACTTACTGTCTCTGTTCTGGAGGCTGGCAAGTCCAGGATCAAGGTGTCCAGGATCAGGGCTGGTTTCTTTAGCGGCCCTGCTCCTTGGCTTGCAGATGGCTGTCTTCTCCCTGTCTCTTCACATGGCCGCATGTGTCTGCATATCTCTGTCCTAATTACCTTTTCTTATAAGGACACCGGTCAGATTGGATTAGGGTGCACCATTATGACCGCATTTTACCTTAGTCACCCCTTTAAAAGCCCTGTCTCCAGATACAGTCACACCCTGAGGTGCGTGGGGTTAGTACTTCAACATGTGACTCTGGGGGACACAATTCAGCCCATCGCATGGGGAAGCTGAATGCATCTCCCCAGCATTTGTAATTTGGCAGCCCTCACCGAGCTGTGCAGGGAAGGGGTGCGGTGCCATGAGAGTATAGAGCAAGACTGAGTCTGGGGTTAGGAAGGCTCTACGGCAGTGCCTGGTACGGGGCCCTGGAGAATGAGCAGGAGCCCTTCGAGCAGTCGGGGCAGTGTCCCAGGTAAGGAGGGGCCTGAGTGGAGCTCTGAGGCAGAGAAGATTGGCATCCTCAGGGATAACTGGGCCCAGGAAACTGGCGGGGGGTGGGGGTGTGGGCAGGCAGGGGCCACCACGCGAGGTCTGGTGAACCCCAGGAGGCTGTTCATCTCTATCCTGATGCAGGAGGATTTGTTGGAGGGCCTGTGGCAGGATGTAACATCAGATTTCCATTGCCGAAGATCCCTTGATGCAACGTATGAAAGCTCATCTTCCTATCAACCCTAGGAAGGAGTATTGTCATCCCTGTGTCACAGATGAGGCTCGAAGAGCCACGTCCCACCCCACTCTGTTCCCACCCCACGCACTTGCTGTTTCCAAGGCCCCAGGCTGTATTCACAGACATGCGTCAGAGGCATAGACAGCAGGCAAGCAGCAGGGACCCTGTGGAGATGTGGAGGTGTGCCTCTCAGAGGGGTTCGAAAAGGGCCATGGGGCCATGGGGGAACTGCCCCCAAAGGGCATGAGTGAGCTGAGCAGATGCAGGGAGATGACATCAGAGACATGGCCAGGAACCATGGGAGGAGCTCAGGTCCGTGGGAAGCCACCAGAAGCAGGTCTTAAGTGAAAGACTGACTTGATTTAATTTGCATTTTTAAGCGATCCCTCTGGCTGCTCTCTGGAGAATGATTTAAGGAAGGCCACAGGGAAAGCAGGGAGGCAGAAGGCTGCAGCAGTACACAGTGGTGGTGAGGCCTGTGCCATGTGCATGGGAATCCAGAAAGGCTTACCAGAGGAGGTGATACTGGAACAGAAGGTCGACCCCATCAGTGGACTTCCCCAGGCCAACCACAAGGAAGGAGAAATCTGAGTGTTCGGGCACCTTTGAGGATTGCACGAGGGAGCAGCAGGAAGGGCCATAAGCCAGGGCCACCGAGGGCTTCATGGGCCAGCCCTGGCTCATGGAGTCAAGCCTGCAGGGGAGGCACTTAGTGGGGATCCAGCATGGTACCGAGGTTCCTCTCTGGGGGAGGAGGGAATGGCTTGGCGGAGCACAGCTGGAGGCCTGAGTCCAGTGAAAGAAGTACTGCTGATGGGGCAGTAGGGTGTACTTGGAGGTGGCTGGGAGCCCGTACTCTGCTTTCCCAGACGGGGGCCACAGCTCTTGGCACCCCCTCACACACACCGCTAGGGTGTCACAGCCCTGTTCTCACCATGCCCGGAAGGATGGGCACAGGTCTACTCGCAGCAGAAAGATAGCTCTCTGGCTCTCTGGCCCCTGCTGCCCAGGCATTGCAGCTGGCCCTGAGCATAGGCACAGGGGTGCACCCAGACCCCTGACGTGGATTCTTACCGGGCAAGGCAGAGCCCTGACCTCTTTGCACAGGCCTAGCTCACAGGTGCTGCAAGACTGCAGCACCATGGACCAGTCCTCAGCCCTGAATCCAGAAGCCAGATTCAGCTGCTTGCTTATGTCTGTGCTGAATGGTACAGGGAGGGAGACTAAGCCTTGGAAATGAGGCCCCAGGACAAGCTTAGCACCATGGCTGGAACCGTGCCTGTCACCTGCCTGGCCATATCCCTGGCTCCATCAGGCACCCAGCAAAGCCTGTGCGACAGGAAGATTCCCTTGTCCTGGCGCCTCACCCCATCAGGAAGGCAAGGCAGTCCTGCACCGGCTGCTCTCCCACAGGCCTGCCCTAATGGGAGCTGTCTGGCAGCTCAGGCAAGCTCTGGAAACAGGGGAGTTAGAGCTGGACCTCCAGCTGCCTGCATTTGTGTGCCTGATGGTCCCTTGTCCTGCCATCAGCTGGGAGAGCTGGGCCTCCAGGACTTGCCATGGCGCAAGTTTCATGCAATTTACAATGTCTGCGTATGGCCCTGCTGCCCTTGGGCTGGGCCGGGATGGTGCTGCCACCCAGCCTAGGCCCTGCTCCCGTCTCCAGCTGGAGCAGGTTCTGGCAGATGGTGCCAGAACTGCCTCCTGTATAAACAAGAATTGATGAAGTTTTCTGCCTTTTGTTTTTAAGAAAGAACGGTTAAGAACCAACCATCCATGTGGTAGATAGTGATCCCTGGATACAGTAGCTCAGCGGAGGGCGTTTGGGGCAGCTCACTGCCTTCAGAGCCTCTGTTTGTATTTGATGAATGCAGCTGTAATGATCCAATCTTGGGGTGCTGTGAGGCTTAGGTCAGTGTACAGAGATGCCCTGATCTGCCTGCCTTGTGCTGGCACCCAGGCCTGGAAGTGCAAGCCCTTCCAGGTGCGGCCTGTGAGGCTGATGCTGCCACGTCCCAGGGGACATACACCACTCAGCTCCACACCAATGTCGCTGGACTACAGCACCACCACAGTGTGATCAGATCTTTCCATTTTTCAAGAGAGGCTGTGGATCTGGGTTTTTACGTGAAGTCTCCCGGTTCTGCAATGCGGCCATCATATCTAGTCTCTGTTGGGGCCGGGTCCTTGATGCGCTGCCTCCCCATCATCCTGCAGCCCCCACCTCATTTCCTGAAGCGTCCACTGAGGCTTGGAGGAGCTATATGACCCCCCCAGCAGACCCTGCAGTCCCCAGGCAGAAGTGGGCATTTCTCATGGCCACCGTTCCGTGCAGAGGCTTCTGGAAACCCAGCAAAGAGAAAAAGTGAAAACTCGTCTTGGTGCCAAAGGGAGGGGCCACGAGATGTCTGAGGTTGTGGGTATTGTCCCGTTCCCATAAATAGGCCCTCGCACAATAGGCCATTAGTTGCATGTTCCCTCTGGGGTTTGAAGTGAAACTGGTTTTCTTTTCCTTTAAAATGTGCTCTCCCCACCCACCCAACCACCGAGTCGTAACTGTAGACTCAAGCACGGATTCTTGGGCAACCTCAGTAACCTGTCCTTGGGGCTTCATCAGAGTTCTTAGCCAGCTGCCTCAAGAGTGGCCCCTGCCAGGCCCAGATTGACTTTTACTGAAAGATACTGGCAAGGCTGCGGCTGGTGCATGCTTGGCATTTCCTGCCCCTTCTAGGAGGTGGAAGCAGGGTACCTTCAAAGAACAAGAGCTTTGGAGTCAGCCAGACCTGAGCTGGAATTCTGGCTAGAATATTAACCTTTTGGGGCCTTGGAGTCTTCATAAAGATGGATATTTTGAGGGTTTCCCTGCCCAACCATTCGAATACTTTCAACCGTACGGAGAAGTTGGAAGAATAGTTTATCGAAGATGCATATTCCCTTGGATTTCATACTTGTTAACCTGTCGTCACCTTTGTTTTCTGTGTGGGTGCTGAACCATTGGAATGTTAGCCGTGGAGCACCAGTGACACCAGCATACTTCAGTGCATACCCCCGGGAACAAAGTCACCCTGTACAACCACAACACGATCCTCTCTCGAGAAATTCGAAGTCCATCTAAGACACAGCCCGCTTTCAGATTTCCCCAGCTGTCCCGATAATGCCTTTTACAACGTCTCCCTTGCTGAGGATTCTTGGGAGGCTCACACCCTACATTTGGCTGTCGCACCTCCTAGGGGTTTTCGAAGAGTCCAGCTTACTTGTTTCCCACATGCGCTCTTTGGGTCAGACTGGTATTTCTTCATGACGAGGTTTAGGTGGTGCATTTTTGGAAGGAACCCCACAGAGGCGCTCTCATGTCCTTCTTAGTGCATCACCTGGGATACATGTGGCGTCAGTTTGCCCACCGTGGGTGATAGAGTTGTGATGGCTGGTGAAGGTGCTTGTCAGCAGGACTAAGGAAGAGACAGAGACAGCCCATGGCCCAGAGATCGCTGGTGGGGAGAGGGCTGAGGGCTGCATAGCTGCCAAACTGCAGCCTGCATGGAGGAAAGGCACCAGGAAGTCCCTTTGGAAGTCAGGGCTAAGGCCCTGGTCTGGCAGCGGTGAAGCAGAACTGGCACTGTGGGGCCCAGTGCAGGCTAAGCCAGGGCCCGTGCAGGGAGGAGCTGCTGCATCCCGATGCTGGTAGAGTCCTCTGTCTTCGTCTGTCTCTGTCTCTGTCTGTCTCTCTGTCTCCCTCCCTCCTTTGCTCCAGCTGTGGCCCTCTCCTGTGACTAGCATCAGCCCTGAACCCAGGGAACTGGTTTCTGCCCCTCCTCAGGGGGCACAAGTATGGCAGAGATGACTACAGAATGTTAAACATGACAGGGCCCCTACCTGCCATCGGGAGAGGGAGGATGGGGTGACCACTCCTTTCCAGAGTGGGCTGGGAGTTCCCACAGATACAGTGAGTCTTGAGCTGGCTTGAAGGTGTGGGGGTTTTCCCAGGTAGAGAAAGGGAGGAAAGGCATTCAGGACACTGGGAACAGAGTATGCTAATGCACAGAGGCTAGAAGGAGTATGGCATACTAGCTTCTTCTAATGTGTGAGATGTTGTTCTAAATGCATTATATGTCACTAATTCATTTAGCTTGGTGTGTTTAAAATGATGGTTTTGGAAAAGTTTTTTAAAGCAGTGGAACTTTTTTTCCCAAAGTCTTAACATGTCATCAACCACAGTTGAGCCCCTGGAGATCTTTCTTGCTACTCGCCTTCAGTCCCCGGCCTGAGGCCCTGAAGCCCACGCTTGGCATCTGGCCTTTGTCAGGTCAGGCTTCCTCAGTGTCAGCACTGCTGACATTGGGGCTGGGTTGTTCCCTGCAGTGGGGGCTGCCCTGTGCGTGAAGGCTGTTTAGCAGCACCCTTGGCCTCTGCTCCCTGGGAGCCACAAGCACACCACGCTACCCCACCCCACCTTCCCTCTCCTGTTGTAACAACAAAAAACTTCTCTCGACATGGCCAAACGTCTCCTGCAGGGCAAAATCACCCCCCTGGTTAAGAACCACTGGTCTAAGTAGATGGTAGAAGCCACAGTGGGTGGTACACAGGCAGGGACACAGTGGGAAAGTTCTCCCAGGCAGCTGGTTGGAGAGTGACAGAAGGCCCCAAGCCTGAGGCAGTGCGTGTGTGGAGAGCAGGGCAGGAGGCAAGGCGGACAGGCTGCGGCGACTCCACACCTGCTGGGTTCAGAATAAGGAGGAGTGAGCAGAGGGCACCCGGAACAGACTCCACTCAGCCTCCTCCGGGTACCCCGTGGCCAGCAGGGTGGGCCTCAGGAATGCCTCAGGTCACAGCCCACTCAGCCCAAGCGCCTGCACTGTCTCCACGCAGCGGTGCTCTGCCTACTTCCCTAAGGCCTTGCCTTCTGGCATGTCGTCTGGGCGCTGGGGTAACGGAGGCCCCTGAGAGCTGGACCCAGCACTCTTGAAGGGAGGGAGAGGCTTTTTCCAGCCTGACATGTGCCAGGAACACAGCACCCTTCCCTGGATTCTTACAAGTTGAGTGAAACTTCTTCGAGAAATCTTTCTTTGTCTAGCACTCTCTAAAACTTTCCAGTTTTTTACAGTTTGTGAGTTTAGGGTAAATTTGTATTTTTCCAAATGAATTTGTGCTAAGTAAAATCATCAGAGTCAACTGATTATTTGCTTTAATGTTTCGGGCAGTGCTAAGGGGAACTTTTGTGATTGGCTAAGTACTATCTCTCCAGAAAGGCATAATGTAACAACCATCCAACAGTCTTAAATACCTGAAAGGAAGTCCCAGAAATCAGAAGCCAGCCCCACATCCTATCACAGAACAATCTTGGCTCAGGCAGTTCTGCCAGATCTCGTCTTAATCCCCAGTGCCCTCGACTGCCGTGGCAGCCGGTCGTGCGCCCCAAACCTTGAGACCTTGAAGGACACGTGTGAGTAACAAGAACCTCCCTGTACATCAGTTCTCCCGTATGCCGAATTTACCACATGAACCGGAACACTTAACACATTCGGAGAGCCTTGGTAATTATTGTTACTAACGAAGGGGTGTGGCTGGCCTTCCCAGCCAAATGCTGGAGCACAGAAAAGCCTGTGACCGGAGGGCCAGGCCTAACGCAGACTGGTACAGCCTCGGCTGCTGGCCTGTATTCAGCCCTTGCTGTGTGCCAGACTCTGGTCCTCGATGCTTTACATAAATTACGAGATTGCATTTTTGCAACAGCTCTTGGAGTTGGGAACTATTCATAGGTTAAATCACTCGCCCTGGGTCTTACACTTAGACGACCCTCTGACTTTGGTGGCCACACTACACACAGCCCTCCTGGGAGAGACGGAGAGACTGCCGTCAGGACAGAAGGGAGCCAGCCCGGCTCCCACTTCTGCAGGTGATCCACGCAGGCACTTAGCGTTGTACCTGTGAGGTCGGCACTCGCCCAGGGGTTGCTGCCGCGGCTGCGGCTGCGGCTGTGGCTCTGGCAAACCGCTGGACTCTCCCCGGGCTCCTTCCAGTCAGCAGGTGTGCCTGGGGAGGGCAATGAGAAGAGCAACCACAACACTGGTCACTGCACCAATACGAGCCCCTGGAGAGCCATCCAAAGGCCGGGGATCTGGTAGCCATCGCCTCACTTGGTCTCTGTGGTATAGATGTCTCACTGAGGCCCTGCACAGGTCACAGACGGGGCACTGGAGGGGTAGCTAGGTCTGGACCCCACGTTGTCCAACTGCAAAGCCCCAGTCTTGATGCTGAAAGAGAACTGAGAGACAGCAGGGTGTAGGATTCCAGGCGGTGTGGAGCCAGGACGGCTGGAGCAGGGACAGAACCTGGCACCCAGCGTGTACACTCAAGGCTCACCTCGCTCGCACCCTCATTCTCCCCTGGGACCCTCTCACCAGGCAACACAACCACTTGAGTCTAGCTCACTTGGTGAGCTTAGGTGGCCGTTGGCTTGCTTTGTCAGCTCCTGTCCTCAGGGAGCCACCCGTGGCTCACATAGGGCCCAGCCCTGGGCCAGAGGGGGCTGCTGCTCCCTGCTAGTGAGTCAAGGACTTATGACTCCTAGCTGAGGCTCGTGTGACCCCATTTTGTTTGATTATGGCTCAGAGGTTGGGGTCACCACCTGGCCATCTCCAGAAAGCTCTCCTGGCAGGACTGGGTCACTTCGGGTTGGGAGCTACCAGAAAGACCCTGATGCCATGTATTAATCCTAAACCAGTTCTCACTCATTATAAAAGTTGCCCGCTCTCAGAGAGAAAGCTTAAAAATCTTGAGAAAAAAATGCCACCCGGAGTCTGCTCACCCAGTGACACCCCAATAGACTTCTGGTTACATCTCCATCTAGGACTTCAGGTATCATTTGGTGTGGGCAGAAAGAGCCCAGGGTCAGGAATGAGTGTTTAAGCACCCCCGTCATTAACAGCTGGGACAGCGGACTAGCTCCACTGCCCCCCTGGGCTTGTGTCTCTGCTGTGGAGGAGGGCGGCTGAGAGGACAGCGTGGAGCTGTGTGTGTGAGGAACCCGGCTCAGAGTTTGATGTAGAGGAGAGATTCAGTCAGTGATAGCACTGTTGTCTGTGGGACCACACCACTCACCCAGCTCACACTGGGTCTTCCCTTGGGGTCATCTGTTATAAGAAGTCCTTCCTGTTGGTGCATAGCCTCCCTAGCCCTCACTCCCAAAGGCTGTGTGCTGCTGTGCTGTGTTACTTCCCCGTCTCCCTCCTGTTAGGTACCTACGTGTTGTTTGATTTTTCCTGCTGTAGCTAACATCTGAATTCATTTTTGAACTTTTGCCTTTCTCATGCATTGGGCTTCAAATTTGGGCCGTTCTGTCTGTGGACACTTCCTTACTCCCATAGATTTAGTTTGCATGAGCAGATGAGAGGAGACTCAGGGAGACCCCATCCCAGTGCCTGGCAGGAGTGGGGGCCCAGTATATACAAGCTGAATGGTGGCATGACGGAAGTTGGCCAAGACATGCGAGTTCCTTCAGTGTTTGTGATTCAGTATCAGTTAGAATTTTTAAATGTATGCATGGAAAACACTTCTATAGTGTTTTGCATGTTCTGTATTTTGCTTATAACAATGTTGCTTAATCTTCACCACAAATCTGAAGGGAGATCCTATTATAAAATTAGCAGTTACTGAACTTTTCATTATACCAGTGAGGAAACAGAAGCACAGAGAGGTACAGGAACATGGCCAAAGTCACACAGCCATGGAGCCTCAGCACTGGGATTGGAATCCAGGCCATCTGGCTCCAGGGCCCTCGCTCCTCCCTCTCTGCTTCCCACCTCCGACAGTTCACCCTCTCTTCCACCCGCTCCACCTGGCCTGATTTCAGGGCCCAAGGTGAATTCCAGAAGTTCCAGTTTTGGCTTGACCCCCTCTGGGGCAGTTAAAGCAATGCCCTGGATCTCAGTTTTCCTATATAAAAATGGGGAACATTCCCCACCTTCGGGGTTGTGATGGGTAAGTGAGGAAATGTATATAACATGCGTGGATCCTGTTAAAGGTCAGCGAATCTGAGTTTCCTTTCCTTTCCACAGGGACAGAGGAACAGTCACCTGGGGAGTCAAGCATAGGATACGATCTTTAGTATTTGTGTTTACTGAAGTTTAGTATTTGTGTTTCTCAGAAGATTGGTAAATGTACTACTCTTCTGATGACCTCTTCTGGCATCTGGCTGTTAGGTCAGCACTCACTCTGTGGCTTCCGTCACCCCTGCTTACTGGCCCCTGGCCCATAATCCCCTGACTTGTCATGGGACTACCTGAGGCCCTGGCACAAAGGGCAGCTGCCATGACCGGCAGAGTCCAGGCTCCTGTGGAGAGTCCAGGCTTGTTAGCATGACGTTTGGCTTTTTCCCACTCTGCCTCCCACCAGCCTTCTCCTCCACTCCTGCCCTGTCTTGACTGTAGGTTGCCCTTCAGCCCTTCATCAGACCACAGTGGCTGTCCCTCATTCTGCTGTTTGCGCAGGGTCCCCTGGGCTCAGATGCCACCTCCCATCTGCGGTCCCCACCTTCTTCCTGCACTGCCTCGGTCACCTCTCTGCCCAGACAACTCTGGGCTACCTCCACGCCTGGTGCACTGCTGTGCAGGGAGCAAGTCAAGGGGGAGGTCTCTGTCTTTGCTGCCTTTGTGGGCTGCGTGTGCTGCTTGCTCATTGTTGAATGAACGGGCAAGTGAGCATTCTGGTGATGCTCCAGGCGGTCACCTGGACGGGATTGAGAAATGGACTAGTTGAAGTCTCCATTGCAGGTAACAGAACCTTAACTCATTGACCCATGTGCCTGAAAAAGTCCAGCGGTGGTGCTGTGTTCCAGGCGTGGCTTAGCTCCTCAGGTAGCTGCCCCCAGGTAGGTTCTCCCATGAGTGGTCTTCCCAGCTGCGAGTCTAATGCGGAGAGAGAGATTCTGTTCCTGGTAGTCCCACCAAAGTAGAGCCCCACGGCCATCCCCAAACCAGCACCCTGGCTGGAGGCATGCACACACCCACTGGCCAGCCTGCGTCATGGCCCCTCCTGGCCCCAGGGGTGGATCCTGCTTCCCCAAGAAAGACCAGGGGCTGTTGCAAGAAGCAGCAGAAACAAGTGTTCTCTGGAAGCAGGTATGCCCAGTGATGGTGCCAGGCTGTCCTCACGCTGGAGGGTCCTTGCCTTCACCCCTGACTTCTGCTCAGCCTCTACTCGGCCTCAGGCAAGTGGGAGGTGCCCTTCACAGGGCCCCTTTAGCACCCTGGGCGGACCTCTTTCCCTGGGCCCCTGGACTGCTGTGGCCTCTGCCTGTCACCCTGGGTGCCTCCCCAGGCTGAGGGCCCCAACCAAGTCTCCCTGTGTCCCCAGCACCCCATTCAGGAAGTTCCGACTAAGCTCTGTTTCGTCAGGTCCATGCGTGGTGGGCTTTGAAAGAACCGGGTCCCCTCAGCTGTTGCAAACCTTCCCTCTCCCTGATCGCAATGACTGGCCCGATTGCAAGGATAGTGTCATTTATTCTCATCAGCCCTGGCACACTGACTTGTGAGGTGGGAGAGCAGTGAGGATATTGCAGTCCGCCAGTTTGCTAACCAGGTCTCAGAATTCTGTCTTCAGCAGACTGGGCAATATTTGTGACTCTTGAGAAACAGGACAGAATTTCCCATTAGATCCCGTGGCGGGTATAGGTGATTGTTCTAGCCCTAGACCACCCTACTGGCCTCCTCCTGTCCCAGCAGACACACCCTCCCACACATGGGGCAGGCTCTCTTTCCAAATGAGATGTTTTAGGTGGTTTGAAACAAAATCATGGACTATTTTTTTAAAACCTAAAAGTAATAGTGGTATTCATTCAGGGAAATTCGCATTTAAAGAAACATAAAAAGAAGGGAAACAGGTCTCCTATAGTCCCATCATTAATATTTTCACTTGGTTTCCTCTGCCTTTTCTCTGCAAAGGCTGCTTTTTATGTAGTCGAGATAATACGGGTCTACAATTTTGTATTCCAGTTCTTTTCCATCAGTACTATTTTGCAAGCTTTACTTCCTCTTGTTGCATTTTACTCTGTAATCTTCAGGGGGTTGAGCAGTGCATTGACCAAGAGCCTTAGGCCAGAGCTTGGCCCACAATCCACCACCTTCACTTATCACGTCTGTAAACCTTGGGGAAGTGACTGGACCTCTCCAAGCCTTGGCCCCCTCCTCCATAAAATGGGGATAATGGGTGTGCCCGATGTGGGATGCTCGTGATCTGTGCACAGTAAAATATACAAGCACGTATAACGCTCAGCACAGCGCCCAGCACACTGAGTGCACGGAAAATTTAGCTGTTAATCACTATTACCGTGACCGTCATCTCAATGGCGGTGTGACAGCAGTCCCCACCCCACCCCCCACCCTGAGCAGCACCGTAGGTTACCTGGGCATCTGTTTCTCAGTTCGGGTGTTGACGACTGCTTGGCCATAAACAACATTGCGGGCAACATCTTGGTGTGTAAGTCTCTCTAAATATAGGGTGAAAGTTGCTGGCAGAGTGATTTCCCAAAGTAGCCCGTCGTTTTACACCTGTCAGCCCCGTGTGAGGGCATCTATCTGTACCTCACCACCACACCAGCACAGGCTGCCCCTGGTTTATTTATCCTTGCTATTTTGACTCACGGAAAATGGCATCTCGATGTTTTCATTTGCATTTCTTTGGTAACTATTTTTGCCATATCTAAGTTTCTTTAAAGAGATCTAGAAAAGAAGGTAAGGGAGAAGAGGGTATGGTTCACAGCCCAGCATGCTTATGAAGATCTGCCAGAATTCTCTACTTTGGCCTCCTACCCTGGAGTCTGACTGCCTCTTAGATTCCGACCTTCAGATCCCCAGAGTGCAAACTACCTCTAAGGCCCTGGGCAGGCGTCTCCCCAGGCAGATGGCCCATCTTTCACCACGGCACCCACATCGCTGCCAGAGGTCTCTTTCACCCAATGCAAATGCCAGGTGCTGAGTCCTGAATCCAGAGCTCAGGCTCTGTCCTCAGCTGCTCAGCCCCAAGGAAGGCTAGCTCCGTCGTGGGTAGGCAGTTTCATCACCCCTCTGGCCAGGGCCGTGGGGGAGGTCTGTCAGAGACAGTGCAGGAGGGAGGCAAGGACTTGGGGCAGGGGGCTTCACTGAGCCCTCAAAGGATGAATCGCCCTTTGCTAGACTCAAGGATCACCTGTGAACCCCCTGAGGACAGGGTCCGTGTTAGATCTGTGCATTTGTACATCCCCGAGTCCTGCACCGCTTGAGGAAAGCAGGAAGGCTGGCACACCCGGCCAGTTGGGAGGCACAGAGGGAGGCAAGGGGGCTTGGTGTGCGGCCGGCGGGTGGGCTGCCCGGGGCTTACTGCCAGGCACTAGAGAGCCAGCCACTGAGGGTGGTGGGCAGAGGAGGCCAGGGTCTGAGATGTGTTCAAGGATGATGATGGTGCTGGTGCTCCAAGGGGGCTGGCAGACTGCCGATGGGAGCCCCTGAGAGCTCACAGCAAGCATGGCAAAGCAGGCATGGGCAGGAGGCTCAGGCAGCCGCCTGTGTCCCAAGCTCCCTCCAGGCCAGCTGCTAGTCCAGCTGATAGCTGACTCTCCCGTGGAGCGGACTGTCCCCAGCTCTCCCCGCTTCAGCCCCACAGGGGGTCCAAAGCCAACTTTGTCAGGGGCTGCTATGGACAGCCCCCAGTGACCCCAAGGGGAGGGTGGGCTGTGCCCCAGTTTTGGGCACTCCGCCCGGTTGTGCTCCACACAGCGGGCCAGGCGGCCAGAGAGACTCTGGAAAGTGCTTGGCTGGGAGAAAAGAGAGTTGAGGAGAGGTGAGGGGTGAGAGCGGAGGCTTCAGAAACTCCCTATAAAAATGAAAACAAGCCATCCGTCTTCCTCATTGGCGTCTTACCCTGACGGTGGCCTTTATGGATCTTGCCCCATGTCTGTGGGGAAGGCGGCTCTGAAACCTAACCCTGCGGCAAGCTAGCTGCTGCCAGCCCCCCCCCCCCGTTTTCTGAGAGGGACCGCCCCTGACAAGGGCCAGCCTCTCCTAGAAGCCATCCTGAGGGAGGAGGACCTTTCACCAAGAGCAGAGAGCACTTTGGGGTGTCTTTTTTCCCCCCAAACCAATGACCAACCTCCTCCCCCTTTGGCCATTGAAGCATTTCAAAGCAATTGTAAAAATTATATGAACCCCATCGAAGAACTGTTACAACAATGTTTATACCCAGCGTTTGAAACAAAGACAATGATATTATAAATAATTGTAGATGATGAAGATAGGCAAGGAAAAATAACATCATTAAAAGAATTTTACAAGACGGACCGTTCACAAAGATGGATGGAGTAACACAATACGTTAAAAATATCTGCAATTAACATAAACACAGCGCAGTGGACAGAAACCATCTGCTGGCCAGCCTCGCCCTGGGCAGGGTCCCGTGTCCTCCACACAGGGTGCTACCGGGGGCTTCTCACTGTGGCCATAGTAAGAGTGCGGCCCCCGGGAAGAGGTCCTCTGGGATGTGTGCCCCGGCAGCACACGGAGGCCTGTGGCCGGGGACCCATTTAGAAGGACGTTCACGAACAAAAGGGAAACTGAGGCCTGAGGAAGTCTCCTGGGGCCCTGACCCCAGGTGAGGGCGAGCCTCATCAGCTGTCCCCGTGGCGGCCGCTGCTGCATCGCTTAGATGCTGCCTTGTTTCCCCAGGGTGAGAACAGGTCCTGTGGCTACTGGCGCTCCTCCGGCTGGGTGTGTAGGGAGCAGGGAGAATGTCGTGTGGTAGCCGGTGCCGACGGCTCAGCTTGACTCAGCCGTAGTCGCCTCGTGCCACGCACATATGCCCAGGCGGCTCTGGGGATGGCTGTCTGAGACTCACTTCGCTCTCCCCGGCGGGCAGATGAAGAAGCTGAGGTTCGAGGAGCAAGCGCCTAGGCAGGGGCTGCCCAGAGCACAGCTCGTGACCTCACAGCTCACATCCCTGCACCTTTTCTCCTTTACATCAGTATTCGATTTTCTTAAAAAAAAAAAAAAAGTGTTTGTAACCCTGAAAATCTTGGGCCATACAGAATAAAAGGGACAGCCCTGAAACCAGCAAGCTCAAGCGGATGTGAACATCTGTCACATGCTTCAAATCTCTCACAGTCCCCCTCTCTTTTTTTAAGAAATAGAATATTACCAGTAAAGTGAAAGCCCCCCTCCTCAGCTGGGGATCTCGTGCCCACGTGCATCTATGTGCTCTGCCTCCACGTGACCGCACCCCAACGGTATCGATGGTTTCTGTGTGTTTTCAGTTCTTACCTGTGTGGTCTCACACAGAACCAAGTGTTGATGGAACAGCTGCTGTTCCAGTCCGCAGTTCTGGCGACTCGTCTGACTGCTATATGTCATCCCATAGTCTGAATGCACCGCGGTGGCTGCACCTGTCATCTGTCTGGGACAGGTGGGCTGTTTCCACTCTTCCCCTCAGGTGAGCGGTGTCAGAACATTTCTGTAGGTTGTCTGGTCCTAGAATGTGTGCAGCTGCGGGTGGCACGAGGGCCTGCCAGCCTCCCCTCTGCCCTCACCCCACCAGCCCGTGCCTTACCCACTCACCATTTCTTGCCAGTGAAGGAGGCAGTCACTGGGTTTTCAGAGCAACTTTCTCCCCAGACGGTTGGGTTCAGCCTGGTTTCTCAGAAGCCCAAGGTTGGCCCTAAATAGCAGGCCTTTGTGGGAATTCCTCCAGCCTCTCCAGGAGAGGAGAACGGGGGGGTTCTCATCGGCTCTTGGAGGTGAAGGGAAACCTAGGTGTTCAGTTGGCAGTCGGGCCCCTGGTTTGCTCCGTCTGATTTCTGTCAAAGGCCATTTCCCATCTGTAACTTGAAGTCAGATCTCTGTGGGTTCCTAAGTCTTCCTGGTGGCTGGTTCATAGATCTGGACCCTGTCGCATTACCTAAAGGAGGGGAAGTGTGTGCAAATGAGGTAGCTGGGATCTGGAAGCGCCAGGTGCGTAGCTGGCCCCCTCCACCTGAGTGCTCAGCCTCTTTGTTGTTAGAAAGGGCATTGCTGGTTGCTGCAGACTGGCCTCAGGAGCTGGGCCCGGCCCCAGGCAGGGGGCAATCTCTCTGAGGCAAGAGTTGGTTTGGGCCAGGTGAGGCTGTGACATGAGGCCTGAGCAGTGTCAGGCTTGGCCTCTAGTAGCCGGTCCAGGACCAGTGGGGACCTTGGGGAGCCATGTGCATTGCACCTCCAGGCTCTAGAGTCTGAGGCTTGCTCGTTCAGTGTTGTTCACTTCTTCCATGCTACACCTTTGGCTCAGGCTGGGGACTCAATGGCAAGAGAAATCACTCTGTCCCTGCCTTTCCAGAGCTCAAAGGGGTGGTCAGATGGCCCTGAGGTAGCACGTGGTTCCGGACAGATGGGCACCACAGAGGAAGAGAGCAGGTCTGATAGGAAGAGAGGCAGTTTCGTGGGGCTTTGATGAAACCCAGAGGACTTCAGATGAAGCAGCATTATAGCACAGGGGTCTGTGCAAAGGCCCTGAGGTAGGAAAGGCAGTGAACAGCAGGGCGAGAAGGCCAGTTGGCTGGGCGAAGGAGCAGGAGTGAGCCGTAGGAGATGCAGTGAGAGTGGCTGGCACAGTTAACTCATGCCAGGGCCTGGTGTGGACTTTGTCCACAGTGTCAGGACTGAAGAAGCCACTAGAGACAGGCCTGAACATTTGTCTCTGTGGGGCCACTTCTAGGGGTCCTAACACTCATGCCCCAGATTGTTATGAAGAATAAATCCCCTGGCAGTCTTTGGCCTCTGGGTAAGCCCTCCGGGTTGCCACGGGAAAGAAATCTAAGGCCTCAAAGCAGAAAGCTCCCTTTAAACTCCTGGACCTTGAGGTGCCTCTCCTGGGGAAATAGGGTGCCAGCTGGAGGCTGGACCTGAGGCCTTGTGCCTGCCGAGGATGGACACTGTAGCTGGGAGCCAGAACACATGGCTGAGGAGGAGGCAGCATGCCCAGAGCTGAGATGCTGGCCGCCTTGACCGGGCCGCGGGATACACGTCCCTGTAGGCTGGTACCAGCTCGAGAGAGAGCGCTGCCTGCCGTCCACCCCCACGCCCCATTCCCATGTGAGAGAACGCGGGGCACTGTGTGCGCTGTGCGTGTGCAGACGTAGCTGAGTCTGTGCGGCCACAGGTGTGAGCACGCATCTGTACCAGTGAGCGTGAGTCTGTGCCCGTGAGTATGTGTGTGTATTGTTTTTTTCACAGAAGGGAGGTGAGTGAGAGGCCAGCTTCCTGACAGGGCAGTTATAAAACATTCATAAAACTTTTATTGGACTTGCCACCCTTCCAGATAAATATTTTTCGATTTTATGGGCTTGTTTTAGGGCCCTGAGCTTAATCATGGCTTTGTAGCAGCCTTTAAAAAAAAATTAAATATTGTTTTGGCAAAAGGAGCCCCCTTCCCCCCACCCCTGCCAAAGGCAGCCTGCACTCTGAGCTCATAAATTCCTGCCACTCTCAACTCTTGCCCTTTCTCCCTCCGTGTCCTCATAGCCGTACTAGGATGAACCTGAAAAAAAAAGAGCAAAGAGGGAGAGAGAAGAAAAAAATAACTCCTCCCCCCGACTCCTGCTGCCCCACACCCCTCCCCAGCCTCGTGCTAGGGGGGCACTGGGCCCAGCCCACAGCCGCCGGCAGGGGGTGCAGATGGGCACCGCCTGCTTCCTCCCTCAGAGGGGCAGCTGCCGTGGCTGGTGAGGGTGAGTTGTGCCCGGCCTCCGGCCCCCCCCACAGCCCCCTCCTACAGCCACACCAGCCTCCTTCCTGCCCCATGAGGTCCTGAGCGAAGCCCCCAGTGGCTCCCCCGTCAAATGTTTGCCGCCAGCTCCTTCTGGTCCTCCGGGCCTCAGACCAGCCTCCCCGAGCACCCATCCAAAATAGCACCCCACCCTGGGCCCAGTGCCGTCCCTCTTTGCTTTGTTGCACTTCCTCCACAGCACATCTGAAATGTTCTCCTTCATTTATGTATTGGTTACATAAGTTTGTCCCCCTGAAAACATAACCTGTACACTGCTGTATCCCCCACACCTAGAACAGAGTCTGGCACACAGTACTCAAAAAGATTTGTGCTTTGCGCCGAATGAATAGTACGTGGCCAGTGCCAGGGTGGTAGTGTTTGTGGTGTAAGAATAAAAATGCTAAATATCGTTCAGACCTCATTTTGTGCTGGACACTGTTCGAGGTGCTTTACGCCCTATTAACTCACCTAGCCTTACAGCCATCCTATAGTATAAGTTCTAGTACTGTCCCCACCTTTCAGATGAGAACACTGAGGCATAGAGAGAGTCCAGTGTCTCGCATGAAGCCACACAGCTGACCTGAGCCCACACCAGGGTTTGGGTCCTGGCCGTCTGAGTGTACAGCCTGAGCTCCGGCCATCACACACAACTGCTGGGGGAGAACGAGAACGAGACAGCCAGCCCATGCCCTTCACGCCACCGCAGCCTGTCCTGAGCCCCGTCCAGCCAGCGTCAGCCAGCACTTGGGCCAGAAGCGGGGGGCTCAGGCTCAGAGGCTTATCCTGCCAGATTGTCAGTTCGGGTGCCTACGGGGGACAGGCAGGTCACAGAAATGAGGGGAGCCAGTCTGGGGTGAAAGAAACAGTGCTTGGCAGGGATACAGAGTAGCTGGTGGGTCCATTGTGCCGCTGCAGGGTGGGAACGTGAGGACAGGTCCTCTGGCTTTTCAAAACAAACTAGAAATTCAGAATCACGTCAAATGTCCCGAGTTTGAAGGTGAGTGAGTCATTCAAATATTTCAGAAATCCTGTGGGGAGGCTGGTTTTGGCTCTCAGGCTAGCATTTTGGCGGGGGGGGGGTCTCTGATGAGAATGTGAGCCCCAGGAAGGAGGGCCCAGGTGCCTCTGTCTGTGTGCACAGAGAGAAGCAGGAGCTGGGCTAGCTCAAGGGGAAGCCTTCTCAGAGGAGGGGGCACTGAGCTCAGCCTTGAAGGAGGGTGGGGGTGATGGTCTGGGGATGGAAGTTCCAGGCAGAAAGAGCCATGGCTATGCTCTGGAGAGAGGGCAACTCTTGTTGCCCAAAGCACATGGGCTGTTGGGGGGGCACTGGACAGGGCATGGGATGCCTTGACACCTGAAGAGGTCAGGGATCCCCCTGATGGATGGGGGGTCCATGAAGAGTCTTTGGCAGAAGCCTGATGAAGCCTCGCGCACACACACACACGCACGTGTGTACCAGTTGCTTGCTGGGAAAGAGTAGAGGGTGTAGGACCTGAGGCAGCTGGAGGCCCCTGTGCATGCAGCTGATGCCGGAGAGGGCATGTGTCCAAGGTTAAGAACTCGTTGAGGGGCAGTGTCTGGAGAACAGAGCTTCCCCTTCTTCTCTTGGCTGCCATTTCCCCAGCGTCTGCTGGACTGAGTGCACCAGGGATTTTCTTACCCCTCCCCACATTCTGGTGAAGAAGGTGGTGTTATCCCGTTTCACAGAGGAGACAACTGAGGGTCAGAGTGGTACAGGGCACACAGTAACATCAATGCCAAGGCAGGGTCCCAGGCCTCCCAGCACCCCCATGCTGCCCCTGTGCTCCCTGGCAGCCCATCTGGGGTCTTGTTTGAATGTGTACAGATCTCGCTACCGTTGTGACTTTTGCAAACCCCACAGTGCTCAGAGATCTGAAAAAGGGCACTGGGGGGCAAAGGCACAGCTTCCAGTGTCTGCCCAGCCCAGCTCCCTCCTCCAGCATCTCCCTGGGCTACCCCAAGGTGTGGGCAGTCTGGATTCCTCCAGGCTCTCCAGACGGCCCCTAACGTTCACCATCCAAGGGTGCTGTAGCTCAGACCTGAGACAAGACCTAGTTCTAGAGCTGGCGAGGCCTGGCTGAGTCTGCAGCAGGAGGCATTGGTTGCCAGGTGGGGGGCCCATGCCCTGTCTGAAGGGAAAGCCCATGCTCACTTCAGGCCACTTGCCCTGGGAATGTGGGCCCACACTTTTAAATATTGGCAACCGATCTGCAATTTTTAAAGCACCTCTAGGGGCCACATTTGATCCACAGAAAGCCAGATGTGACTTCAGCCGTAGTGTGTGCAGGACATCCTCAACACACAGCTCAGTGAGCCCTGCCAAGCGCCAGCCCCCCACAGTATTGCTTGTGTCCCACACACATGCTGCTGTTTCACATTCACTGCCTCGATAGCTTTGAGCCCAGTGCTCCCAACCCCCCAGACTGCGGCTGGACAGAAGGACAGGAGACAAGGCGGCTGAGGCCTGGGGCGATGGCCCCGACAGGCATGTTGGTCCAAGGAAGGAACCCCCAGGAGACAACTCGGGCAGCGGTACCCCTAGCGTGCGGCACAGGTCCTCCCTGGGGTGTGCAAGAGGATTCAAGATGGTGTGCAAACAAGCTGACGAAGAGTGTTGCTAGTCATGTGTCTACTTTCACCTGCACTCTGTGGCGACAAAGGATACTGAGTTTCTACTTACGGTAGCCTGTAACGTGTTCTGGTTGAATTAATGAGTTGATTTAAAGAAATACTCATTAAGTAAAAAAGGTGGTAGCAAAGGTAGTGACGTAGAAAAGAGGTTTGGGAAACCCTGGGTGGGTCATCCAGGAGTTTTGATGGTGACGAGGGACTCAGGTGGCCTTTACAGGGCAGGTGAAATTTAGAGCAGGGAGAGAAGGAGTGCGGATGAGACAGAAAGCAGGGTGCTCAGTCCCTTCTGCACACGTCCCCACGAATGAATGAGCCATCATGCATGCCCGCCAGTCCCCTGCCGCCCCCAGCCCACTTCTCTTCCCCCAGCCCCATAAGCAGCTGTGTGTACGACCTGGTGACCGCTGAGACTGGCAGGAGGGGCTGTATGATGGCACGTGACACCATGATTTCAGAGGCCAGCAGGCTCTGTGGGGGAAGTGGGCAGAGGCCAGGCCATGGGTGCCCTTTCTGCAGCTGTCCACGCCTCCCTGACAGCAGGAGAAGCAGACCCAGCCCAGAGCGTCGTACACTGCTGTCTCCATGAGGGCACGGGCACCTGGCCCAGGCAGCCGCAGGTGGCCCAGCGCCTCTCCTAGGCACCCTTTCTCTTTCCCTGACTCTGGACCTTGTCCTGGGGCCATGGGAACTGTGGGTGGTTTGGTTCAGATGTGGTTCCACCCAGGAAAGAGGCAGCAGCTCTGACCCTTCCTCCGCACGCATGCTTGACTTTTCCTTGGATAAAAATGCCTCCGTGTCCTGGCAATTCTCACTGGTGTAGCTAGTCTTTAAGAAAAGAAAGTAAAAATCCTCTTCAAAGTGACTGAAAGGAAGGTGCTGTGTGGCCAGACATGTGACCGTGTCTATCCCAGCTGAGGAAACCAAAGGCCAGGCTGGCATTTGAGACGGTCACTGGTCTCTCCTTGTTTCATCTCCAGGGTGGGAGAGGAAGGCAGTTCTGAATCACTTCTGCTGGGTCCAGGGCTTGGTCCAGGCCAGGTGGGGCCCAGCTGCACTACTGAAACCCCCTCTGTCGGCTGAGTGGGGCGGAGAGGAACCCCCTGCTCAGTGCTGCCTTTCCACTGTCCACATGGTGAGGACCAGGGTCCTCGTTCCGCAGACATGGCTGTCCACCACCACCTGCCTGTTCAGGGGCTCTGGCTGTCCTGCTTGTAGGACTCGTCCACACAGCACAGAGGACTCCCCGGAAAACGTGGCCTTGGCTGGCCTTTTCCAGCTGCGGGGTTGGGAGAGGCACTGAGCTAACTATCTGGACCTGAAGAAGGTCAGGGGCAGAGCCCTGGGGGCTCAGGTAAGGTGTGCGGGTCCGTTGCTGGGAGGTAAGTGGAAATGCGGTAGATCTGGGAGGTAGGAGGCTCTGGATCAGCCCAGCCTAAGATGACAGGGGCCCACCCAACTATTCCCCCAGGACCTGGGCTCCCCTAAAACTGCACAAAAGTAATTTGAGTGGACACTCCCACATTCTCCCCTCCCTGTTCTGCTCAGCACTAGAAATTGCTAGCACTGGGGGTTCCTCGGGGGCAATGAGCAAAGCCCTGGTCCTTTGTCTTAGGTAGAATTCCTCTGTGCTTCCCCCACCCTCCTCCTCTGGAGCCCCGTCAAAGCCTCAGTGGGACCCAGCAGTCCCAGCCCCTGCACCACATCCGTCAGTCTGACCCACTGGGCAGACGGTCAGCATCTTGGGTGGCTTCCTGCCAGGTCTGGAAGCCTACTGCTTTCCCAGCTCCTGCTGCCTGTGCTTGGGCCTGGCCACCTTCAGGGGCTTAGCCACAGTCCACCAACCCACATGTGGGGTGGTGGTCATACTCCCTGGAGTTGGGGGATAAGTTCACAGTGACCTTTGACGGCGACAGCCAGAGGGGTCATTGTCCCCGAGAAGGGATCTGGGAGAGGATGTCGTTGACCCCTTGTTTCCACAGCTCTCTCCCCTGCCTTGCTACAATGCATTTATTCACTCCATCATTCATTCATTCGTTCATTCATTCATTCATTCATAATCCACTGAGGCCCACGTCAACCCCCGTGGCTTCTTGTGGCCACCCCTTCCAGGCTTCTCACTCTCCCCGTGCCACCACACCAGCTTTAAGTCACTTCCTCCCAAGCTCCAGCCTCTTCCCTTCTCCGGGCCTTTGCGCATGCCATTCCCTATGCCCACAGCGCTGTCCCCTTTCCTTCCCATGACTTCCTTGTGTACCTTCTTCAGGTCAGCTTAAAACACCACCCAAAGGCCCCCTCCTCATCTGTGTCAGTCAGTACCTCACAGTCCTTGCACTCAAGACACCCTGCTCTTTCTTTCCAGGCGTGTGAGAGGTGCACTGTTGCCAAATGGTGAGAACACACGTTCTCAAGCCCAAGCCAGTCAGGAGTCCAGCTCCACCACTTACTTAGCTGTGTGTTCTTGGGAAGATGACTTCACCTCTCTGGGCCTCAGTTTCCTCTTTTCTAAGTTGAGAGAAATGATAGGACTTCCTCATAGGGTTGCTGTGGCTAAAGGGCCTAATGCAAGAGCACGTTTAGATGAGAACGTATACCTAGCAGAGCCATAGCACTTGCTAACTTCCGATGTCATGGTCTGTTCACCCAGTAATTACTGGGTGTAAGCCCAGTGAGGCTAGGGACCGAATCAGCATGCTTGGGTAAAGGTTGAGTAAATGCATGTGCCGGACCCTGCTCGGGCCTGGGGCTGGGTGGTGAGTGCCTTACAGTCCCACCTCTCAAGGAACTCACAGCCCAGGGAGAAAGCTCTGCAAAGGCAAGCAGGCAAATGCAGACAATGGGCCTTTCCAGAGGCGTCCAGAGGAGCAGCCCTCATGGCTTAGCTAGAGAAGGCAACAGGGTGGTACAGGGCGGGGTGCATCGGGTGGGCACCAGGAGTGTAGCTGAAGCTAGGGACTGCAGTCTTCCCTGGGGCCCTGGGGGCTGGCAGGCCGGGCCCGAGCGCCTAGAATTCATCCAGAGGTGAGAGGGGCCAGCAGAAACACCCACCACGGGCTCACTTCTTTCCAGTAAGGGACCAGCGTGGCCTGGGCCTCCCTGGTACAGTCTGTCACAACCCAGATCTCTCCTCACTGACCACATGTTTTCACATGGTGTGGCTAGCGTGTCTGGCAGAGGGAGGCCAGCCCTGCCCTCTTTGGGTGCTCATCCCCTTTAGGCAGGTGCTCTCAGAAAAACCCAGTCTAGAAGACAAAGTAGAAAAGGGCGGGGCGGGGGGGAGGGTATCTGATCTGCTTTTCTGATATAAGGCAGAGGATCCCCCAGGCTGACAATCTTTAGGACCTCCCCAGTGTACTTGACACCTCCCCTTTTCCGTATTGTGGGGTCAGAACCCTCAGGAGCCTATGAGTCTATCATGCATAGCAGGACCCATCCCAGGGCAGGTGGCACCAAGAAGACAATCCGCTTGAGCTGCTACTTAAAGGACAAATCAGCTAGGCAGAGAGACTAGGGAAGGCCTTCCGGGTAGGGGCCAGCGGGAGCTGGGGACCGAGGCCATTCGCCGTGTCCATTGACTGAGTTAGAGTCATGGAAAGAGGGACAGGAGAGATGGGCCATCGGGGAGGAGCTACATGCTGGGGTCATTTATAACCTGGTCTGCAGACGGAGCACAGGGGCTTGGGTGGCAAGGGGGCTTAGTACCATCCGATGATTGATAGTTGTCCAACAAGGAGATGAAGGGCATCAAACCCCCCACACAGTCTCCACCATCTGCTCCTCCCTGGCACCCTCCCAGCTGTCTGGGACACAAATACTCTGTTCAGCCCCAGTTGCCAGACGATGAGCCAGCCCAGAGAGCTCATGCGGCCATCCTGAGCCACACAGTGGTCAGTGGCAAAGCCATCCTTCTGGGGAGGGCCCACCCTGGGCACTTGGGAGCTCACCCCACCCTCCCGGAAGGGGTTGGCTGCCTGATCACAGGAGGCCCCCGCTTATAAACATGGTCCAGTTACAGGAACACTGAGAGGGCTTTTGGTTTTCATTCGACACAGTGATTTCACGGACCCACCCTGACCGGGAGCGTGCTATGGTTGACCTCAGGAGAGGGGAGTGTTGGATTCACTCCAAGAGCCCCATCTCCCACTGACTGTCTGACATGGTCTGAGCCGAGCCTTGGGCCTGGTGCTTGTTTGGGCTAAGTCCCTCCTCAGAATCTGGAGCCCAGTTGATCTGACCTGGGGTGGCTGAGAGCTGGCAGAGCAACCAGGGACACCGCACAGGGTGCCTGAAGTACGAGCCGCTGGCCTGGGCCATAATGACAGCCGCCAGTGTTTGGGGAGGGCTCACCACATGCAGGGCAAGCGCGGGGTCAGTACCTCACCATAGCATCTCACTGCTATGACGAGCTCGGCCAGCAGCCCGAATCCAGAGTCCCATGAGGACGCAGAGCCACCACCGTTTGCCTGTGTTAGCAGGGCCACCAGAGAGGAGAGAAAGCCAGGCATTTCTGGAGCTCCTCCTACGTGCCATGACCCTCCTTTTGCATTAATCCACGATCGAACGTGTGCAATAGGGACTGTGCCCATTTTACAAATGAGAGAGTAGGTGAACTGCCTACCTTGAGGGCAAGCACATAGTGTGCTCGTGATCAGGCCTTGGCCCATGCCAATCTGATCCCACCCACTTTTCCACGTTGTTGGCCTGCTGCTCAAACAGCCAAAGCTGGGAGTCAGATGGGTAGGGTGGCCCAGTGTGGGGGCACAAGCGAGATGCTGAACATCTGGATTTTAGTTCTAGAGGCAGGGGAGCCAGGCACAATAGGTGTACTGCCTCCAAATAACTGCATTTTAAAATAGAAGACAGTGGGCCTAAATTTTCTTTGTGTCCTCGCAGCTACCCATGTCTTGTGAGAGTGAGTTCCCTCATGAAAATGTGGGGTGGGGGCTCTCCTGCCTCCTCAGAGAACTCAGATATGATTTATATTGCTTTGGCAATTCAAGGTCTTGATTACGACAAATGGGTGGGGCTTGTTCAGCGCCGGGGCCTGAGTCTCTGCCCGGTGAAAGCGGGATGGGCCATTCCAAGCTCAGGTGTGCAGATGGGGTGAGTGTGTGGAGGCCTGTAGCTTTCCGTTGTTCCTTCTCCCACTTCCCTTGTTCTGTGGAGGGGGTGCGGTAGGTCTCATACCTACCACAGGGAGGGCACGGGGAGAGAAGGAGGGACGGTCTAGAGTCAAGCACTGCGGAGCCCATGGCACGGGTATGTGTGTGCATGTGGAAAACTGCAGCCAGGCTGAAGACAGTGGCCGCTGATGTGCTCATTGCTTCCGAAAGGCCAGAAGTGAGGTCACCTTCAGCCCCTAGCCATGGCTATCTCACAGCACCAGCTTCCTCCCTCTGCCCAAGAGGCAGAAGAGCCCCCACCCCTCCAGGGTTGGCATGGCCTCCCCAGATGACACTCAGAAGTGCCTCCAACCTCGAGATGCTAGGCCATATGCCTGCTGCCCTGCAGCCCTGCCCAGCCGTGTGCCCTGACCAGCCTGGCTGTGGGCTTTGTGCAGAGCCGGTCAAGGTAATGGAGGCCCCCTCACTCTCTGAGTGGCCAGGCCATTCTGTTCATCTTTCACTCCCCAGCCACACTGGTGACCACACCTGACTAGCTGTTGGAGGGTGACACGGGACACTGTGGGCACCTGGCCCAGGCTCACTCTCTACAGGGCTCCAAGTGCCCCTGGCTGGTGTGGGGGCGCCGTGATCCAAGAAGGGGGTGGTGAGTGCAGCCTCTCTGCCCAGGGCTCTGCCAGTGTTCACCGTCTCCTGGTTCCCTGGGTTTCTCTTGGCCTGTCAGGTCTGTAGAGGACAGGGGCCTCCTCTGAGCCAACCTCAGGCCACCTCAGCCCCTGCCGTCACATCCACATAGGAGCACGTGTGTGGCAGACGAGCATCCGTATGCATGGAGCCGTGTGTGACAGCTCACTCCTCAGCACCAAGAGCGCAGGCATCTGATGTTTAAGGCGCCCACAGACTTCATTTGAAAAGAACAAAGCAGAAGAAGGCCTTGTTTCCAGGGCTGGGAAAGGCAGGCATGCATCTGCAGGGCCCCTTCCCATGCCCGGCTCTTTCTGGGCGTCTGAGCCACATCTGCTCCCTGCCTCTCTGAGGGGCTGTTCCCCACTCCCTGCTAGAGCAGGGGCTTGTTTGGCCCATTTCACAGACATGGAAACTGAGATTTATGGGCCATCTCCCAAGTACCCTGCGTGCAGAGCCCAGAGCTCCTGACCCAGTGACCTTCCTATGGCTGGCTGTGGCACAGGGCCACGCCTGGGAAATGGGCCATGATGACAGCTGTTCTGGGATACGCATGCTGCACTTCCCAGACAGGAACCCCTCATGTGTTCTTACTGGCATAGAGACACCCATGGATACCGGCTCGGCTCCGTCGGCACTGTGCCCAACCCTGGGCCAGTCCTCCCCGGGCCCCATGCAGCCCCGGCTCCTGAGGGTGGAGGAACACCCGGTTAGAGGTACTCCAAGCCAAAGCCTGTATATGCATCCAGACTCAGGGGAGGGGCGGCCTCCCATATGTAACATAACCCCCACCAGGCCATGATGAAGGATCTGAGTGCTGGGGCCACCAAATGATTAAATCCTGCCCAGGGCAGAGCCAGAGACAGTGTTTGGAAAAAAGTGATCCAGAGGCAGTTATGGTATAAATGCAGGGAGGAGAAGGACCAGGACAAGATGAGAAGAAGGCAGTGATGCCAGTTGCAGGAACCTATTCTGTGCCAGGCCCTGCATCGGGCACTGGGGACCGACGCAGTCATGCGTGCATGAAGGTGGAAGTGGTGGAAGCCGGCCCAGGTCCTGGTGCCTGGTATATGCAGCAGACAGATGTCAGCTGGCTACTGCATGTGTGCAGTAAGGGCATGCTGCGTGTTGGCAGGCCGGGTGGGTGCGTCAGCCCCATGCACACACCAACCTCTGTGGGCCTGAGGGCCACCAGCCAAGCCTGGGACCTACCCATGAGGGGATGTGCGTGTGCTCACAGCTCCGTGCGTCTGTGTGGAAGGGTGGGCACCCCAGCTGCAGTCTTCACAGATCGGGGAGGAGGTAAACCATCGGAGCCCCCGGCTGTCAAATCAAGAGTATGGATAGGGACCCCTGGAGCTCCCCACCCGCCCTTCCCTGTCAGCTGCAGAGGACAGCCAGCCCTGGCGCCTGCCCGCCGCCTCTCCCTCCACTCTGGAAATGGGGCTGATACAGTAATCAGGACGCCGCATATGGCCCCTGGAAGATGACTGCTCCCCGGGCCTTTGTTCGCCTTCATTATTCTGGATGAGGTTTTTTTTCCCCAAGTCATAAAAATGACATTTTTAATATGTGGAATTTTTTTTTAAAGAAAAGCAATATGAAGAAGACTTTTATTGTCAATAAGCCCTACCTTTTAAACCAGTTATCTTAGTTTCTGCTCTAGGTATTTTAATTGAAGATTAACTGCTGTTAAAGAGTGTACACATTTAGGGAGTGAGTGTTTGGAGTATTAAAATTCAGCTCCCTTGGTGGCAGGGACAGTCTCCTTGGGGGCCACCAGGAACCGTGCCCCTCCCCCACAGCTGGCCTGGAAGGGCCGTCCATGGGCGGGGGGGGGGGCACCTGCACGAGGGGTTAATCCTGGCCTCTGCGTGGAGGGGCAGACTGGGGAGAGTCCAGGAGCAGCCGTCGGTCTCCAGGAGGCAGCTCCTGCTGTAGGCCTTACTCCTGTCATCCCTCATCCTGACTGAGGAGGACACCGACACGCAGAGCGGGGCAGTAAGGCCACATGGCGTGGTGTTCAGACCTGGGCCATGGGCTCAGAGCTCTGCCTCTGTGAACCATCCCCCGCCCTCCCCTGCCCCTGCCTGCGCGCTCTCACTGAGGCCTGTGTCTAGGAAAGCTCCTTGCCTTGGTCACTGCCCTGTGATGATTACCTAAGAATGACTCTGTGGCCATTGTGTTCTGGGAGCTAAACAGAACCCACCAAAGGAATGGATCCCACGCTCCAGGGGGTCTCTCGGTCCAGAGGCTTGTGTGTGTGTATGCTCACGTGTGCATGCTTGTGCATATGTGTGTGCGTGCATATGCGTGTGTACATCATTGGCACAGTCGTGTTCACCATCAGTACCAGCAGAAAGGTGGCATCCTGCAGTGCCGTCTGAGAGAAGGGAGACCCCTTTTCTCCAGCTCTCTGGAAAAGGACTTGGGATCCAGGTACTAATGAGGATGTATGATCACTCGTTTGCCACTAGCTGTGGGACCTTGGGTGAATCATTTCGGATCCCTGGGCCTCAGTTTCTCGGAACGATGGAGAGGATACTGTTCCCTCTTTGCACAGGTTAAGGCATGGAAAAGTGCTTTTCTGATCCTTCCCTGGCCACTGTGCCAGGTCTGGGATCTAATCTCTGTCCTCAGAGAGTCACAGTCAGGGAAATGAGCTCAGGTACACCCATGACAGACGTCATGTGGGGGCAGGCCCAGTGCCTGAGGGTGGCCCGATGGGCACCAGCATGTGCTGCAGCAGAGTCTGAAGCCAGATCGCAAGTTTGAGCTCAGCCTACCGCATCTTTGCTGTGTGACGCTGGGCTCGTACTGGCTCTCTCTGTGCCTCTGTTCCCGTGTGTATAGATGGAGTCAGCACCCAGGGAGCAGTTGAGGAATGGACAAGCAGCATGTATAGAAGCACTCTGAATAGGGCCTGGCACGTAATAAAGGCACAGTGAAAGCTAGCTAGGCTTACCATTGCTGTTCTTTTCATGATTATTGAGAACTGGCTCATGCCCATCCTTGGGGCAATTTAGGCTAGGCCTGCCTCACACAAGATGGTCTTTCTACTTCAGACCCCCTCTCTGCCATTTAGGCCGCCCTCAGAGTCTGTCAAGGTAGTGGCCAAGTTCCAGCAGTGCCCCCAGTGGAACCCAGAACAGAGAGGCATGTGAGGCATCATCCCTGGAAGTCTCTGGAAATAAGGTCCCCACCTGGCCCAGCACCCATTGCCCCAGCCTGGGAGGTGCCAAGTGGGAGATGCCCGCTGCCCAAGTCATAGTGGTCCCCAGTCTTGCCAACGCCCTTGCCTTATGCCGTCTCCTCCCCTGCCATGGCAGTAGCCTCAGCCCCCTATGCCACACCCCCCACCCATGGCATTGCCATCCCTGCTGCTTTGTTCCCAGTGAGAAGCAGCAGGGCCCTGGGGTGGCCAGGCCCATGGCTAGAGTCAGGCCTGCAGCAGGCAGACAGCTTTGTAAAGCCACAGGCTTGAATGCAAAGTGCCACTCCCCATTTACCGGCTGTGTGACCTTGGGCAGTCACTTCGCCTGCCTAGAAAGTGACTTATAGGATGTCTAGAAGCTTGAATGAGATGCTGTCTGAACCCACCGGGCCGGGTGGTGTGTTGAGGAGGACACTAGCTAAGCAGTGTCCTATGACAGTGGTGGCAGAGGTGGAGGCAGATGACCTAGCCAGTCCCCTACCCGGCCACTGACCTGTGAAGCCTGCCTCACCCCTGTTTCCCCACTAGAGATTTTGTCAAACCTCAGGCTAGAGGGCCAACCGGAAGGAGTCTCTGTGGATACTAGTGTCCAGGCTCCCCTTCTGGAAATTGCTATTCAGAGGCAGCTCAGCTCCATCCCCAGGTTGCAGTCACCAGAGCCCCCCCCCCCCGCCACCACCACACCCATGTTTGGCACACCCCCTCATGGAGCACTTGGCCCATTCCCTCTGAACAGTCAGGTCCCCACCCCCATGGTTGTACCACCTGTGCTGTTGGGGAGCATAAGCCTAGGGGTTGGACCAGGGTCCAGGTCCCCTGGGTGCTGAGGTGCAGGCCTCTAGATCTGGGCAGACGTGGAGTGTTGGGAAGGAAAGAGCCAGTGCATTCCTACCTCCTCTAGCAGCCCAGCAGGCAGTTGGCCAACCTCTTGCTCCCCAAGCCTCCTGCAGATTGACAGGACCTGACTCGGCTGCCCAGCAGTGGGAGGGTGATTAGGAGCCAGACGGACAGGTGGGTGAGCTCTGACCCTCTGGGGGATGGCATGGTCACCCTTGGGAAAGAGCCAGCTGTTGGGGCCCAGCCCACTGGTAGATGAGGCAGAGTGCAGGCGGGGTTAGGTCACCAGTAGCACCCTTTACTGGAGCTGCCGGCCACTGCTGCAGGCTGCACCTTGTCTCTTGAGGACACAGGGTCTGGACAGCTGTGGTCTTCTTGGAGGATAGAGGCCTGGAAGGCATCATAGAAAGCCAAGCCAAGATGCGAAGCCTTTTGCTGAGAAACCAAAGGAGTGAGGTTTGCCGGGTAGACAAGTGTTGTGGGTCACCCCAAGATGAGAGAGCACCAGTACAGAGCCAGGGCAGGGTGAGTGTTGGGACCCTGTGCAGAGGTGAGTGGTGAAGTCCTGTGAGTGGGTGGGGGGCTGTGTAGGGGTGAGTGGTGAAGGTGAGAACACACAGGGTCTGCAGGAGGCAGTTTGGGAGAAGCTGGGCTAGAGGAATTTGGACACTTGCCTAAGGAATGTCTGAAGATTTTGAGCTGGGAGGGACGATGAGGTTTTTGTTCTGGAAAGATCTCTCCAGCAGGAGACCCAGGAGCAGACCAGAAGAAGGCACATGGCAGCTCACGCCAGGAGGCCAGCACCCGAGGCCCCAGTGGCAGCAACCTACTCCTGCAGGGTCTGGGGGAACCCTGAGGGATGGGCCCTCATGGACGACAAGGCCAGCCACCAGAGATGCCAGGCAGGCTCCCCACTCGGGGCTGTGCAGACTTAGCAGGGGTTTGAGCCCTGCCTGAGCTTCTGGACTGACCTGAGTGGGATGGAGAGTCCCGGGCTGTTGGGACGAGTACCCCCACAGCCACTTCAGGGAGATGAGGCCCCGCCGCAGGTGAGCAGGTATCATGCTGGCGCTGGGCCACCCCTGGGAAGAACAGGTAGTCCAGTGTTGGGTGTTGGCTGGTTCAGAACGCCCCCAGCCCCACAGCAGCTGCCCCTCACTGTCCCCCTGTGTGACAGCAAACTTTCCTCCACCTGGGCTGCCCTTCTAATAATGGAGCCTCCGATTCTTGAGGCCAAGTCATTTCCTTTTTCAAAATGGTTTTGTTTTTGCCTTAAAGCAAAATCCTTCCTTCCACATAATGCGCTGTTTTTCCCTCCCCACGCACCCCCAATCTCCAAAGGCTTGACTACATTATAATTACAATTTACATGGTGTGGGAAAGATTTGTGCAAAGGGTCCTTTTTTGTTTTTGAAGAATTCATCATTGCTGCTAAGAAGCTTAATATAAATTAAAGGAGGAATTAGGCAACATTAAGACATCAAAATGGGGGTGCGGGCGCCCGTTGCCTCGCCTCCACCCAATCAAAGGGGCCGCGAGGAGCCCATCGAGTGCGCGCTCGAGAGCCTCAGAAAGAGCGCGATTCCAATAAAGGGCCTGTTCTGTCGCCCGCCTTCCCCTAATTCCCTTTGTTGCAGGGACAGCGGAGTACATGTCTGATAAAAACTTAATCACCTTATCTTTTTAAAGCAAATTGCAACTTTGTTTACATACGGGATCCATGGCAGGAAGAGAAAGGAGAGAAAACCAGGCAGCTTTCCCAGCCCCAACCAGCACGTTAACGGCTTGCGCTCCCCGGGATAAATGCGAAAAACCAGGGCTGACAAAGAGACAGTGAGAGGGTTCCATGGTCACCAGCACCTCTCCCAGATGAGGTCGGGGGCCTCAGCAAAGGGAGCCAGCTGACTGGTGTCCCCAAGGGCTGCCCTGCCAGCCATTCTCGCCTCTCCACTCACAGTGCTCCCACTGTCTCCTGGCACCGGTCAGGCTCTCCCTAACATGCTTGGCCCTCCGAGTACCAGCTCGCCTCTGGGCCTTGCACTGAAAACCACATTGCCTGTCCTCCTTGGGCCTCTCTTCTCCCCTGGCGCTGTCGGAGCCAAGCTTGTACAGGGCCCACAGTGCCCTAGGCCACTGGCCTACAGAAGGATCAGGGTTCAAATCTCTGCTCCACCACCAACCACTGTGGGGCCATGGGCAAGTCCTTGAGCTCAGCGTCCCTGCCGGATGGGGCGGCCGCAACAGCCCTGTGCGATCAGACGTGACAGGGCCCTACCCCGCTGTGTCAGGGCCACTTCTGCCTTGGCTGCATCTGCCTCCCGTTTCTGCCCCCCTCAGCCCCCTCCCAGCCAAACTGACCTCCAGCCTCCTCCCCAGTGGTCCATCCTGCACAGGCCGCCACATTAGCCACATCAGAGGTCTCCTCAGGCGCCGTGCCACCCATACCTCCTGTGACCACCTGTGACCTGTACGGGGCAACTTCATTAACAGGGCAGGCAGGCAGAGACCCCTCTTTCTTCAGGTGACGTTTGACACTGCAGCCCACTGGGTAATGGTGCAGCCATGCTGCTTGAGAGACCTCCACCGCGCTGACAGAGGTCCCCTCCTTTGGGTAGCCTCTCCTGCCCACAGGTCGAACATCCAGTCTAGACTCAGGGACTGGCTGGCTTCAAGGCCCTCCACGGCCATCCATCCTGGCCACCCCATATCTCAGCCCAGCCCAGCTGCCAGGCATGTCCCTCTGAGCTCCCGAGCCCATCCGTCATCACCAGGATACTGACCTGAAAAAGGGCCTCCCGCCCCTTGCCCCAGCTCTCTCTCTCTGCCCTGTCATTTCGGCTCTTTCCAAAGCTGCTTGTTCCAGGAGGGGAAACTGAAGTGGCTGGAGTTGGCTGCAGCCCCATGGGGCCACCGAGGGGGCCCGTGACCCCAAGCTGCTTGCAAGGGCTCAGTTCTCACTGGGGGGGGTGCAAGCCGCCCACCAGCGTGGAGGCCCCTCTTCCAGTCTGGCCCCCAACATGAAAGCGACGCCAGCAATTGGAGGCAATTTGCTGGCCTTTGATGGCCATGTCAGGGCGGCACCCGCGGCCAGGGCTTGGGAAACAGTTGTGCTTCCCGCATTCTTCCCTGATTACCCCTGGCCCAAGCCAAGACCCAGCAGCCTCCAGCCCACTGTGCCTTTGTGTGGAGCTGGTGCTCGGTGAGAAAGGCCAGCCCGGCCCTGGGAGAGTGTCCCCAAGGAAAGCCACGGCAAGCAACGTCACCCCGGGGTCATGCCGGCCCACCCCCACTGCATCCCAGCCCGGGTTCGTTGGGGAATGGAGCAGGGCAGCCCAGCTCCAAGAATCCTGAGGTTTGGGGAAAAGGAGCCAGAGATGTGTGCCGAGGCCCTCTGGAGTAATGGTCGCCGTGTGAACACACGTAGCTCATTTTACTCTGTGCACACCCCGCCAGGTAGGGGGCCGGGCTCCAGGTCACACGGGGCAGGGGGCCCTGCCATCTGAGCCTGGGCATCTCCTTGGGCCGCCAGTTTGCAGACAGGTATTTCCTCGTCCCAGAGGCACGGGCTCTGTGGGAACGTGTCTCTTATTTCTGCTGCCCTACACACCTGGGCAAGACGGCTCCTTCCCTTCGCCTTCACCCAGCGAAGCTATCTGAGCCTGCCTGCCAGGCCCTGTGCCCAGCACTACAGGGCAGTCCCCCACCTTCCCCTTACAGACCACTGGGGAGAGGGATGCAAAAAGCAAAAATCATGCCAAGCAGGGTTTCAGGAGGGATTCCACTCGGCCTAAGCAGGTGAGGGAAAGCCTTCCACGGAGACAGTGGCAAAGCAGGCATTAGCCAGACAGGAAAGGGAGGGAAGAGCATTCCAGACACAGGGAACTAGTTGGAGGCCCTGCTTGATGTCTCCTGACTGGAGAGTCAGAGAATGAGAGTGGGAGGAAGCAGAGGGTGAGGGGCTGAGGGAGGCACATGCTGGATGACCCAGGGTCTTAGATGCCGAGTAAAAGATAGACTTTATCCTGTTGGTGGAACCAAGTCCAGAACTCAACATGGGCCTTCGACCAATTCCTCCACAGTTGGGGGCAGGACGAGGGAGGAAGTCCCCCTGGGGGAGAGCCCCAGAGGTCTCCTACACCAGGACAGGACAGCAAGGGTGAGAAGCAGGGAGTGGGCCCTTGGGAGGCTGTGGAAGGCGATGCCCTAAGCCCGTGCCTCCCAGTTATTACCCTTGATGGAGCAGCAGCATCAGAAATCAAGAACTGCTAGCGGCCATGGAGGAGCCATGAACATGGCCTGAGGTTGTGCTCAGCCCACCCTTCAGCAGGCAGAGCCGGATTGCTGCAGAGATGACCCCACTGGCCTAGAGACGGCAGTGAACTTCCTGGCCCACAGCAGCTCTGAGAGCATTAACCAGGACGTGGAGGCAGACCTGGCCCGGGGTGGCAGCCCCTTCCCACCCTCCCCTTCCTCCCCTGCCCACCCTCCTAGAGCCCTCTGACCCTCCCCACTGCCTTCCTGTGTGGCCCGTGCATTCAGCAGCCAGACTGCACTGGGCAGCACTCTGCTTCCTCTGGGCTCGGGCCTGGATGCAGGAGGTCATGCCGGTAGTCCCTGGTAGACAGCCCCGTGAGCACCTAAGCTCACAGGAAAAACCTTGGGGAGCAGAGGGGCACCTGGGGGCTCAGTCGGTTAAGCATCTGCCTCAGCTCAGATCATGATGTCAGGGTCCTGGGATCGAGCCCCACGTCTCGCTAGTGAAGAGCTACTTCTCCCTCTGCTCCTCCCCTGGCTCCTGCTCCCGCCCCCCCCCAAATAATTAAATAAAGCCTTAAAAAAGAAAGAGAGAGAGAAAAAGAAAGAGAGGAAAGAAAGAAAGAGAAAGAAAGAAAAAAAAAAAAGAAAGGAAAAGAAAAGAAACCCAGCAACCTTGGGAAGCAGAGGAAAGCAGATGGAAGAAGAAAGTGTTGCCTGTAACTCACTCCTGATCTCTGACAGCCTAGTGGATGGTCTTCTAGTCTAGTCTTTTCTTTCTGCAAGTTAGAGCAGAACTCTTCTAACAATTTCTATTCCTGTGGAGGTTTTTTCCAGTTAACTGGTAAATTTGTCTCTGCGTAACTTTAAACTCTTCTCAGGTGTCACTTCATCTCCCAGAATGTTTTGCCACAGCGCACGCACGCCACTCCTATCCTGACTGCCCTCCTGCAGGTCTCAGCGCCCCTGTAACTTCACAGGCCACGTGCCCTAGACCTTGGCACCAGGTCACCTTACCGAGCCCAGCTCCGCCTCTCCAGACCTGTGTGACCTGGGGCCAGTTACTGACCTGGGCCTCGGTGTCTTCCGCACTGTGCTGTGAGGGTTAAGTGCCTGCGCGCGTGGGGACATCTGTGTGTACAGACCTCGGGTTCCTTATTAGGACTGAATGCGTAGAATGGGCTCCTGGGTCCACGCGGTGACCACTGCGGGAGCTTCGTAGCCGGTGCTTATTCCTTGGTAGTATTCTTTGAGCCATGAGTAGAGACAAAATCCCTGCCACGGTAGAACTTGTATTTTAGCAGGGGCAGAGGACCGACATCAGAATGAGGAACTCACAGCGGTATGTCGGAAGGTGGGTAATAGCTATTGGAAAAACTAGAGCTGGGTAGGAGGGGTCTGGGCAGCCGGGGTGAAAGTGGTCAGGAAGGCCTCACCAGGAGGTGACATTTGCACAGCGATTAGAAGGAGGTAGACCTGGGAGCCAATGGAACTCCTGGGGCAGATCTTCCAGTGGAGGAACTAGCAAATGCCAGGGCCCCAAGGTGGGAATGCACCTGGTGTGTTGGGGTGAGGGGAACGAACGGTTCAGATGCAATATGGGCCAGGTCTTGTGGGAGGAATGCAGGAGCAAAAGCCAGGAGCTCCAGGCATGCTCCCCATGTCAGGGGCCATCCCGGGAGGGGTGACACATAGCTGCCCGACCTTTGTGGCCTACCAGGGGGTGCTTCAGAGGGAGGTCCCTAAGAGAGGGTGGCAGCTCCGCGAGAGCAGGAAGGTCCTGCTTGCCTCTGTGTCCCCGGGGCCCACAAAAAGTGTCAGGAGCCCTGGTGGACGCCAGGCAGGTGGACAGTTGGCATTTGGCCACCTCCCTCACCACTCTGAGCCCCCCAAGGTCTCTGGGACCCTCCCTGGTTTGGGCGCCCGAAGAGCCTGGCACACAGGGTGCAGTATACGGACGTGGTAAGCTGTGGTCTCCCTGCAGCTCCACCAACATGCAGCCACACATCCTCGTCCGTCTCGAGCATCACGCTCATTCCCTCCCACCCCAGGACTTGGCACTCAGACTCCCTTTGCCTGCAGACCCTCGCCCAGGGTCTACGTGCACCCAGTCCCTGTCACCTGGCCCTCGTTCAGAGCTCTTCCTGCCCTGGGCACGTACGACCTGGCCACCCTCCCCTCCTGGTGACACAGCAGTTTTGCTTCCTGGATCGCCTTGGTGGCTATCTGGATTATCTTGCTGGCTTATTTCCTCTCTGCCCCTTCTCAGACTCATAAAGTCCAGGGGGACCAGGCCCTGGTCTGTGTGGTCACCACCATTGTCTTCAGTCCTGGAGCACTGTGTGAATGTTTTCCGGAGGAAGATGCAGGGCCAGGTTGGGAGAAGCTCGGCGTGGGCAGCAGCTTCAACCCCTGACATCCTGAGCTGCCCTTCACTTCCATTGGCTGTCTGGCCAAGGGGGAGAAAGGCCAGCGTAAAACAGAGCGGCTCCCAGGGACATTTGCTCCAAATCAACAGCTTTACCTGTTGGTGAGGCTTTTTGGGTATTGTGTCCAGGCCACCCCCAAATGGAGCAGGAAAATGAGCCTGACCATCTCAAAAGAACAATTAAATGGCCACGTCTTCACCAGTGCCCGAGAGATTTTCTGGGTCTGCCTGCTTTGGGCAGTGTGAGGTATGCACTGTGTGTAGTGAGAGCCAGTGCGGGCGAGATGGGCCTCCGATTGGGCCACGCCTGTCTCCCCGGCCCGGCGTAGACGCCGGGGAGCCCCGTGCCTCTTCAGCCGTCAGACCTCCTGGCACCGGAGGGAGACAGGCTGCCCGTGCCATTTGTCAGGGTCTGGTGCCAGCCACCTTCTCTGTTTGCAGAAGGAAGGCTGGGCCTCCAATTCGGGGAGGCAGATACCTGCAGGCCTGGCGCTAGCCTGGGGGCCTGGCCTGGGGCCATTCCTATGCCCCATCCCAGAGGTGTGCTGACCGGCTGGGTGTCAGGCCTGCGATCAGACACTCTGCTGCCCGGCTGGAGCACAGCTCCCCTTGGTACAGGTCCGCAGGTACAGAGCTCCGTTCACGTCAGCCGCGAGTCCCAGCCTTCCTGCGGGGTACAGGCTTCGAGAGGCCAGCAGTCTCACCTCTGCCTGTGGAAGGGAGACTGAGTCCTTCTTAGAGGAGGCAGAGCTATCCCTGGCAGACTCTCCAGTGTCCCTTAAAGCAGCCTGCTGGTCACCTTGCTAAACATCAAGGATGCTCTCAAGCCTCTATTCCCCTGCAGGACCATTTTCAGGAGTCTGCCAAAGGTGGACCCCACCAAGTGATGGGCTGGGGAGCAATAACCTGCATTTGCCAACAGGTGCAAGCCCGGAGTTCAACCCTCACTCTTCCTGACTCACTGTTGGGCCTGGAGTGAGTCCATGCCCTCCTTGGGGCTCCATTTTCTCATCTGTAAGATGAAGGGGTTGCTTCAGCAAACATGCATGTGTGCTTGGTCTAAGCAGAATAATCCACACCCGTGCTGTTCCGAGCCCCCCACCTGGTTGAGACATGATGAGCAAAGGTCCTCCTGGCACTGAAGCTTGACACCAGAGCGTCACATCTGGCTTCTCAGGGAGACCGCTAACACCCAGCCAACATTGGGGCAAAGGAAGACGCCCTTCAGGTGCTGGCAGACAGATCAGGGTGCAGCAGGGCTTGCAGGGAAGGGAGCCCTCTGCCTGGTGCCTATGCCCAACTTCCTGCCAGCTTTGGACTCAACCTCTTGGTCCACTGGCCAATACAGCCCCTCTGTGCATATTAGAAGGAAGTGGGGGGACACAGGCCTGCCAGGACCCCTCTTGGCAAGCACAGTGTGGGCTGGGCTCCACCTCACTTGCCCCTTGCCAGGAATGAAGGCTGTGTACCCAGTTCTCTCAGTAGTCGCTCCCGGAGCTGCCACCCACTGGGCCTCCCTGCCCCATGCAAGTCTCGCGGCACCCCCTCCGCTCACCGCCGCCCTTCCCACTTGCTCCCGCCAGGTTCCCTCAGCAGGGCTGTGAGCAGCCTGTTCCAGCGTGCTCTGCTTGTACAGAGCTGGTCTGAGGCCTGGCCACAGCCTTGGGGGAGCCGGAGCCTCCCCACCTATGCTCAAAGCAGCCGAGCGCTCACCCTGGCGAGCGGCCCCCAAAGACGCTGCGCCGTGCTGCTACCAGGCAGTTTCCTCATAAAGACAAGCCCCAGAGAAGGCCTGGTGTTAAGGGTCGCAGCCTGGTGCTCAAAGATGAGCAAGACTTCTTCCATTGGCAAGGCGGGGAAGGGCGTTCCAGGCAGAAGGAACAGCCTATGCAGAGGCTCGTAAGTGTGACTGCAGGGAGCCCAGGAATGGTCACATGTTCCTCAAGGTGGCAGGGAATGCACAAAAGCAGTGGGTGAAGGGGCTAGAAGAATTGGGGTTGGAGTTAGGGTGTTAGCAGGAAGCTGATTTCCACTCAGTCATTTGTCTGGAGAGGGTGAATATGTACTGTACAATACTGTACATAGTGGAGGGAGTGAACAGAGGGCGGTTGTTTAAAGGAGCCGGTAAGATGTGATGGAAACCAGCGGGGGCCTCTCTCTCCCCTGCATGGGGGTGGAGGGACAGCCCAGGGAGAAGGATCCCCAACAGGAGTTCCGGCCTTAGGGAACAGGAATCAACACCCCGGCTGCTCTCTTCTCCCACCCTCTCGTCTGCTGGGGCTCCCATTGGCTGAACCCAACCAGAAGCCAGAGGGCACAGGAGCCCATATGCTGTCTCCCAGGCACACAGAGGAGCAGAGAGTGGATCCAGGGGCAGCGGGAGAACACCGAGCCCAGGGAGCCTCAAAGTCAAGTTGCGGTATACGTGTTTTAGCATGAGTGTTCTGGGAAACAGCAGGACCATTTACAGCAGGAGAAGGACATGGCCACCAAGTGTGGGGCTGATCCACACAGAAGCCTGTGTGCAGAGTGGATGGGTGAGCAGGGGACTGGGAGACGGAGGTGGGGAGCCCTGCTGAGCTCCAAGCTGGACAGGCCCATGACATGGACTAGCACAGTGGGGGAGGGGGTGAAATGTAGGGATTTAGGTGGCAGAGTGGACCCTAGGCCTCAGGGGCCTGTTGTCTGGGGAAGGAGGCAGAAGGCGGTGAGGCCAGGTAGCACTGGAGTCCTGGCTTGGCCTCGGAGAGTGCAAGGGTGCCGCTGAGTTGGGGGAAGGAGACTCGGAGACGGGCCAGGACGAGTGGCTGCCTGTCCGGGGTGGTGAGCGGGCAGGCTAGGGAGTGGCAGAGTAACAGGCTGTCCCGCTGTGCCTTGCAGGTGGCCTCAGCCCCGAGTCCAAGAAGATCCTGACGTCCACCCTCAAGAAACGGGGCCGGGCTGGCCGAGGGGAGGCAGCCAAGCAGGAAGAGGGGGCCGCACGGCCCGAGCCTGCGCAGCATGTGGCCCTCAGCCTGTCTTTCAAGCGTTACGTCTTTGACACCCACAAGCGCATGGTCCAGTCCCCTTGAGTGTTCAGTGACCTTGCCCAGGCCCCAGGCTGGGCTGCAACGCCAAGTGTCCGACCAGATGTGCCTCGACCTCCTTTAGTATGTCCATCCCCACGACCCAGTAGACACAGGCCCCAGGCCCGGTGCTAAGTCCCGGTGACAAGCCTGAGGGGGTGTGGCGGCAGTGGCACCAGGGCTGGGGCCCGGAGGGTCTATCCCGGCGCCTTCCCACCGACTGGGGGCCAGTGTTTCCCAGGCTGCCCCACTGGCAGCCGCGGGAAGGCCTGTCCATGCCCTGCCGCAGGTGGCCCGGCACTTGCCAGCTGCAAATAAACGTCCTGTGGTGTCTGCCCACTCTGCTGGTCTCTGTGATTTCACCTCTTCCCAAGGGCAATCTCAAGGGGTTCAGCAGGGTTCCCGCCCGGAGAAGAGCTCGAGGGACCGGAACTCAGAGCCCAGTGGGAGTGGGCTGAGGAGTCCACAGGGTGTCAGGCCCCTAGGCCAGGCCGGGTGGCCCCTGGGGTCTCCTGGGCCATGAGGGACATGGGGGGGGTCTCTGGACAGCGAAGTCCAGAGAGGGCTCAGCCAGGAAGGGCACCCAGGAGTGCTGGGGAGCTGCAAGGTGCCTGGCCAAGGCGTCGGGGCAGAGGCAGGCTGGAGGGATTGCTCCCCTGGCCCCGCACCAGGAGTCCCTAGGCCTCTGCCCTCAAGTTTGGGGCCCGTACTCCCCAAGGTGTGGAGGTGAGGGCAGGTGACAGAGCCCAGTGCAGAGCACACTGTGGGCCGGGGACCCTCCAAAGCCCAGGCAGCCTGAGCTGGGGTACTCAGAAAAGGGTGCGATCAAGAAACCAACTGAATGAGGGGAAATCAAAGCTTTAACATTTGTAGGATGTACAGATGTTCCAGTGCTCCTTTACTTGGCTCCAAACAGACGCGGAGGCTGCCCTTTCGTTCTGGTGTGTTATGCTTTCATTTGCAGAAGTGGCATCAAAAATATTAATGGAGGGACGCCGGGGTGGCTCAGCCAGTGAAGCATCTGCTGTCGGCTCAGGTCATGATCTTGGGATCCAGGGATCGAGCTCCCATCCTGCTCCCTGCTCAGCGGGAAGTCTGCTTCTCCCTCTGCCTCTGCCTCTGCCCCTCCCCCTGCTAGTGCTCTCTTTCTCTCTGTGTCAAATAAATAAAATCTTTTAAAAAAAAAAGTATTAACAGGGCAGTGGCAATCCAGTGACTTGGAGTGCTTCCGCCCTGGAGCCGAGAGCAGAGAGGAGAAAGGAAGCGGTGTGGGGAACGCGCTATCCTGTGTGCGGGGCCTGGACCACAGGCAGCGTGAAACCCACCAGCAGCACGGCATGGTCCTTCGTGCTCGAAGGGTGCGTGTGGTGGCGACTGGCCAGCATGCCCTCACCTGCCCTCACAGGACCCCGACATTAGGCCGGGCCAGGCACGGCAGTCTGGAGTGACAGCGGGGGGCTGGGTAGGCAGGGAGAGTCCAGGCCTGGCCCCCACTTCCCCCTGGGCTGGGAATGAACTGGGAGGGAGGGGTGCAGGGAGAGCGAGGTGCTTCAAGCCCACTATCCCTTGGCTTCTTGGAGCCTCACTGCCGGAGCCTGAGGGGACGCCTCCAGTATCAGCAGTGGCACTTCTTTCCTGGCCCTCACCCCTCTGCAGACTAGGGTCCAGGCCCCCTCTCGTTTAGCCCCCACCCCTGTGGTGCAACGTGGCTGAAGCCACTCCAGGCCAGGGAGCCAGAGGGCTCGGTCTTCCCGTGAGAGCTTCAGGGCAGAGGTCCCAGGCTGGCCACCTCTCGTGGCTGTCAACCCTTTAGAGTGGACACAGCTGGGAGGAGCTGGGGTCTCCCCAGGCCTTGCACCTCAGATGAAACTCCCTCCAGCATCAGCATATGTGTGGAGAACTGAGGCCAGAGATGCTGGGGACCCCCAGCCAGGCTGAGTCCTCCCTGACCAAGGGATGTGAGGCTGACCCCTCCCTCTGGGCCCATTCTGGGGGTCTCTGCAAGTAGAGATGGAGAGTAGCCCTGGGCTCAGGGGCAGGGCCCCTGCCCTACTCTCGGGCACATCACTGTTCCTCCGGCCAAATGAGGGGTCATATGATCCAGCAGAGACCCCACTCCCAACCCCCTAGCAGACATAGAGGGGTACTAAGCAGGAACTAGTTCTGGGGGCAGCTCCATGGGGGAGGGGAGACAGGGTGAACTCAAGCCACTGCCTGCTTCAGCCTGGCCCCTCTGCTTGTGTGATCTTGGGCAAGTCCCCTGATCCCTGTGCCTTAGTGCCCCCGTGTATAAAATGAGAACGAAAGCAGCTGCTTCGTGGAGTTGTTCGGGTGCTGGGTACCCTGCTTCCCGTCGTAGCACGTGCAGCCCTGGAAGCAGGACCACCAGACATGGTCTCGCCGCTGGGAGCTGAGGGGCCCAAAAACCCCTCAGAAGTGGTGCAGGCAGCCCCAGGGCCCAGCTCTGCTCCGACCTGGCCATTTCTCTAGGACCTCTGTGACAGTGCCCACCCACACCTTTCTCCCTGCCTCCCATCTCACCTGCAGACAGCACCCCTCAACCTTGGAGAGGAGGCACACTCAGGTGGAGGACACTGAGGCAGAGAGAAGAGGAGGAACCGCGCAGTGTGTGACTCGCAAAAGCCTCAGGTCCCCCCAGAGAGTGCAGGCCGGCAGCCTGCTCGGGGAGAGGCCTCTTATCAGGCCTGGCATCAGAAGAAACCCGAGCGCCCATTAGCTGGGTTGGGCCAGGGCACAGCCTTTGAAAGAGAAGCACAGCCAAGGGGGGTGGGCAGGGGCGGGGGCCCGCGTCCAGGGCCCTCCCCACAGGCAGTGTCCCCTTCCCCTGGCTGCGCAGCCAGCCCCAGGTGCTATAGAAGAGTGCAAGCCCCCCGCAGCCATCCTCGCACACAAACTCGCTGAAGCTGTGCTCCTGCCCCTAGGCAGGGGTGGTCTGGGAAGTCGGCTGAGCTGTAGATGTGGGAGGTGGCGGGGCCTGGGGCTCAGCTGACCATAGCCATTGCCTCAGATAGAGCTGGGACTTGAATCCAGGCTCTGGATGACTCCAGGCATCCCCACGGCCCGTGCTTCAAGGCCTTGGGTGTGTCCTTGGAAAGAAGTGCCTTCTGGGGCCCTACTTTGTGCAGAGAGATGGGGTGGGGGGCAAGGGGCAGCGGTGCCCCACCCAGCCCCTCCCCCAGCAGCCCGTCTGCCCATATAGAATGAAGTCATGGGCAGGCGTCCTGCCACGGCTGCGGCAGGAGGGGTGGCCGTGATTGGCAGGCCCCCGACCAGCGGGGCTAATGCACCAGCAATGAGATAAGGCTTATCTGGAAATGTCCCTGGAATCGAGACTCGGATGGAAACAGGCTTCTGGGTTAATATATTTTTGATAGATAAAGTCTCGTAAACGGGAAGCCCTGGGGGCCCAGGGCAGGAGAAGGGGCAGCTTCTGTTCTCCCAGGCCTCCCGCCCTGCCCTTGCATGTGTGCGTGTGTGTCAGGACGTGGGTCTGTGTTCCGGTATCTGTGGCTGTCGACAGCCGAGTGTGTGTGTGGATCTTGGTGTCTTGGGTGTGTGTGTGTGTCCGTGTGTGCTCAGGGAGGGCAGTCTGTCAGGCTGTGGCTCTCCGGTACGTGTGTGTATGGAAGTGGGGTGAAGAAGAGGGTATCGGGTCCAGTGTGCACAGGGTGGTGACGTGTGCGTCTGGGGCCAGTGTGTCCCTTGGGCCACGGGGACTTGCAAGTCAGTGGGGCCTGATCCCCAGGACCTGGTGGGATGAGAAGGGGGCTCATTGCCCCCCTTCTGTGGACCCAGAACCCCCCTCAAGTTGAGCCAGGACCCTCTCAGTGCCAGCTCACCCTCGGGCTGATTCCGGCCTTGGGCCTAACCCCCCTCCTCTGCCTTTACTTGGGCGTTAGCATTTCCAGCTCCCCTTCTGGAGATCAAGGCCAGTCCTGCTCACAGCCTCGCAGCTCCTAGGTTAGCCGTGTCATCCTCCGTGGCCGTGAGAGGTGAGAAGGGGCCGCTCGCTGAGGGACCACCAGGGCAAGGTCTTGAAGAGAGAATAGGAGTTCGCCAGGAGGAGGGGTGCCATCAGCAGAGGGCAGGAGTAAGGGCTCGAGGACAGCACTGGATAGGGCCTGCGTGCAGAGGGATGAGGTCATGGCTCCCAGGCTGCCCCCAGCCCCTGCCGGGCCTCCAGGAGCATCCACACAGACTCCCTGATTAAAAAGAGTAATTAGCACTTGGCTGATAACGGAGTCGTGCCATTAATTAGCCAAGCTGAGCCAGCACCCGGGCTTGATTGCGGGGAGCCAGCGCCGGCAGCTAGGGGACAGTGGGGTGGGGAGTGCTTTGTGCGGGGAGCAGCTGACCCCAGCCCTGCTGCTCTGTCTGTCCAAGGCCCATTCCCTTGCTGAGAGTCAGTGGGGAGACAGGGGAAGTAAAGGAGGCAGCTGTGGAGGCAGGCCGGGTGGGGCCAGAGGCCGGGAAGCCTGTGCCAGTCATCTTGAAGGGCGTAAGCAGGGAGAGTGCGTCAGATCGGCCCCAACTTCATGCCAGTTCTGAATGTCCAGGGCCTGGAGATCAGGGCCCCTCACCCAAGAGGGGCAGAGACCAAGGATTGGAGAAAGGCTCCCAGGATTAGTTTTGGTTGTCAGTTGGCCAAGGTGCAGGGAAGGGGGCAGTGCAGGCTGAGCCCTGGGAGGAAGGAGAGGGCTTCTGAATTCTGAACGTTTGGGGATTCAGCGTAGGGGGATGGAAACTGGGAACAGGGTTAGATTTGGAAAGAGGCCCAAAGTTGGTCATTCCCATTTATTGAGCACCTCCTGTGTGCCAGGCCCTGGGGTCACAGCCCAGTGCTCCCTGGTTGTGATGGGGTAGGGGCAGCCTGGAGACCACATGGTATGGCCTGTGACCGCCCCCCGCCTCAGCAGACACCCGTGTGCAACGCAGCCATCAGGCAGGACAGGCTGCCCTGCGCCCCACCACCAGCCAAGCCAGCAGGTCAGAGGTCACGTGCCCCGGAGCCTCCTCGTGTGCCCCACCACGAGGTATTGCTCAATCCCCCTCACGCCCTCCCATGTTATCACCATCACCGGGCCTGGTGGGGAGACAGCACAGCAGAGAGAAACGGCCACTTCCCGTGGCCACAGCTGGGGCTCCAGATAAAGGCCAGTTTGGAACCCAGGCTGACCTGGGAGGCTGGGGTAAGAGGCCAGGTTCAGCCACCTGCCTAGCCCCTTGAGGGACACCCCACAGACTCAGCCCTGAGCCTCCAGGCTTCCAGCACAATCACCCCCAGACAGGGCTAACTGCCACCCTATTCTGTGGGGGCCAAGCCTCTGCTCCCCTGAACTGCACAGCCTCCACTCCCTCCCCACAATGGGTCCTATCAGCCTTCCCGGGCCCACGGAGCCCCACCGAGCTACGGAAGGTGGCTGGGTTGGTGGAGGCCATGGCTTCTGCACGGCACACGCACCCCTTGCCTCCCCGTGGGCGTCTTCCTTCACTCCCTCCAGCACCGCCTGTCTCGGGGTCTCCACATCCGTCTCTCTCCGGCCCAGTTCACTTCTCCCACCTGCCACACCTTGAGGCCTGGGCCGGGCCCTGAGCCATGGCCAGCACAGACGCTGCCGGGCAGCCCGTTGAGGTGGGGGCAGGCTGGAGGGGCGGACGGGTGGACAGGTCCCTGCAAAGGGTACCCGCGGAGTTCGGTTCACCCTCTCCTCGAATCCTTTCTCCCTGCATTGTCCACCCCAGTGTCTGCCCCCCTCACCCTGCAGCCTCTGAGGGCCCCCTCCTCACCCCACTTCTTAAGTTCCCTCCAAGGCTGAGAGCACCCTGAGGGGCTCCTGGCTTGGAAATAGAAAGGCAGGTGGGGGGCAGGCCAGGTGGGGCACGAGAGCCAGGCCTTGCCCCAGAGCTCCAGGGGGAGGCCTTGGAAGCCTGAATTTCCCAAGGGTTGCAGAGCCAGAGTCCAGGCCAGGCCACAAAAGCCAGACCGGACCCATCCTGTGTCCTCCCAGTTCACTTCCCAAGCAGGATCTCCCACGCCAGTTCCTTACGCTGCGCCTAGACTGTCATCGTAGGACCACTAACTGCACCCACGCCCACCTCCCCCTTCTCCTCCACCAGTATCCCAAGGGACCTGCTCAGATCCATGTGGGGAAGACCTGCGTCCGGGGGGAGGACGCATGAGGTCACTGGCCAGGAAGGGGGTGCCATCCGGGGTCAGGGGAGGGGATGGGGGGGCTCATAGAGATGGGGAGGAGGAGGCAGGTGGGAATGATCAGGTGAAGTCCCCTGCTGGCCTTGGCACTGCTTGGGTGCAGGAGCGAGCTGGGAGGGAGGGGACCCAGGATGCCCGGCCAGCCTCTGTGGGCCCACCAAGAGGGGAACCCAGCAGCAGGGCTGGGTTTGGGCCCGACCCCTTGATGAGCTCGGTGTGGACCCCTGAGTCTGGCTTCCACGGCCCTTGGGTGGGGGTGCATCTAAGGCTTAGGCCGTGGCGGGGGAACACAGAAAGAAGGCAGAGGAGCAGCTGGAGAGGGAGGAGGAAAACCAGATTGTGGGGGGCGGCCAGAGAGGGGCTGCAGGCAGGGTTCCTACGGAAGCAGGCCCGACACCTCTGGGGGCAGGTGGGCATGGGTGGGTGTCAGGCAGGCCTGTTGTGTAAGGGGTGTGCTGTGAGATGAAGCAATTCACTCCCTCATCAGATGTGGAGCCGGACGATGGGGCAGGTGATAGCCACCGATCGGCCACATCTCGCTAGTTCTCGGTATTTGGCAGGGCAGAGGGAAGTGCACCCACGCCACCGCCCAGGCCCTTGGGGTCCCCCAGCAGCCTGGCTTCAGAGCCTCCCCTGGGCTGAGTCCAAGCTCATCGAGGTCCGGCCAGTGTCCCTTGCGCTGTCTCCCCTGAGGGTCTCCCTGTTCTCCAGGCCTTTGCCCTCAGTGCTCCTTCTGCCTTACGGGGCTGGTGTCAGGTCTACTCATGCTCTGTCTGTCTCCCTGCAGGGGCATCAAACCAGCCCCTCCTCTCTTGGCGTCTCAGGGTTCCCCTCACGGATGGCTGCCAATGGCCAGAGTGGGAGGAAGAGGCTCAAAGGACAGTGGTGCTGAAACAGGAGGCTGGAGCTCAGAGGGTGGAGTCCTAGCCCTCCTGGCACTGCTGCCCCCTGGCTCAAGAATGGGCTGGAGGGCGCCTGGGTGGCACAGCGGTTAAGCATCTGCCTTCGGCTCAGGGCGTGATCCCGGCATTGTGGGATCGAGCCCCACGTCAGGCTCCTCTGCTATGAGCCTGCTTTTTCCTCTTCCACTCCCCCTGCTTGTGTTCCCCTCTCTCGCTGGCTGTCTCTATCTCTGTCAAATAAATAAATAAAATCTTAAAAAAAAAAAAAAAGAATGGGCTGGAAGGCAAGGAACCGCTCTGGGGACCCCTGCTTCCTGGACTTCCTTCACAAAGGGGAAACTGAGGCAGGGGGAAGCTTTGGTCCTCTGCCTCAGCCACCCAGCCCCAGGAGCCCTGTGGGGGACATGGACGCTGCCAACTCCCAGCCCAGTCTGGGTCCCAGCACATGGCTGGTCCCAGTGCAGTTCCCTGGGAACTGGGTGTCTGGGTGTGGACACACTGGCCAGTGGGGTGCCCGTCACCCCATGGACAGCCGGGTGGGCTGCTGATAAGGAGAGACAGTTGTCAGAGTCACGGGGAGCCACCGATAAAGCAGACAAGCATCTCCCGGTGGCCGGAAGGTAGTGGAAAGAGGCCCAGTCCTGGGGGTGCCCACATCTCGGGTGGAAACACTGAGGCTGCTGGTTCTGGACAGGGCCCCCAGCCATCCTTCCAGCCAGCAGCCCTCACTAAGGCATCCGGGCCGCTGCTGTTCGCGGTGTAGCCAGGGGACCCTGACCTGGAGAGGGAGAGCCAGGCCTGAGGTCACCTTGCAGGACCTCCTGCCAGGCCAGCCGCCCCGCCCGGCCCCCACCTCCTCTGCCCGCTCACCAGGCCCACTGCAGCCCTAGACAGCCCCAAACAAGCTTCTCGGGGCTCCCTAGCACGACAGCCTCTTCCCACCGCTACCCCTTTGCTCACGCTGCACGCCTGCCTGGAGCTCCCATCCCACCACGCTCCTCTCTTGCTCATTCTTCCAGGCACAGCTTGCCCATAAAAGAGCGACGATCCAGCCAAGAAGGGAGGACTCTGGGAAGCTGGGGCTGTTACAGAGTGGGGTGGGCGTGGCCCACACGCTTTCTCCTGTGACTCCCTACAAGCTGCAAATCCTCACCCTCATTTCTCTAGGTGACTGAGGCCCAGAAAAGGCCAAGTGACATGTCCAAGGTGAAACAGCCTGGGGGGAGGGGGTTGGGCCGTTGGAGGCCGAGGCCTGGCTCAGGGGTGCTCAGGTGGGAGTTTAGTCAGACCCTTGGGGAGCCAAGCACCAGCCACAGGAGTGAACTCTGCCACCCACCAGCGACCTGCAGCCCCACAACCAGCTCCCCTTCTGGCTCTGGCAGGGCGGGGCTCTTTGGTTTCGAGGACCTGCACAAAATCCCCTGGGAGTCAGTGGGGGATGGGGACTTGACACCAGGTCTGAAGGGGTCCAGAGCCCATGTCCTTCCCAGATGGTGCCATTGCCTCCCAGGACAACTCCTGCATCTGGTCGTCCTGGTTTGCTGTGCACTCTGGCTGTTCCTACTTCACAGGTGTGGGGGAGGAGACTCAGGGAGGGGACGGTTCCTCAGCAGGTCACAGGCACAGAAGCCCAGGTCTCACTAGTTCCAGGACCCCAGGCAGGGTTCCTCCACACCTCCAAAATGTGGGGGTGGCAGGGGCTGGGCACGTCACTGGGATCCAGCTATGCCTGAAGCCTATCCTCTCGTTATGTGACGCAATAAATTCTCTTTGATGCTGAAGCCTGTTGCAGTGGATTTCTGTTCATAACTCATAAAGTGCACATGGGCGGGATCAGTCAGCAGTGACTCTCGCCAGTCTGTGACATGCCCTGGGTCTCGGGACCAGTTGCAGACATACAGGAGCCCATGTATGCCCATGTGTACCTGTGGATCCCAGTCCCGCCCTCTCCGGGAGTCTTGTCCCGTGGCCGGCCGATACTCACATCTCAGCTGTGGGGCTTTGGGCAGTTTGCTTCTTCTCCCAACTGCACTTCCTCGGTGCACCCCCACCCCTTCCCCTCCACACACACACAATTACCCCCTGGCCTGGGATGCCCTAGCAGCCATGTCCACTGCCTCCCTCAGCTCCCCAGCAGGGTGCAGCACAAATCACACCCTGGATCTGGATGGGTTCCCATGGCTGCCCCCCTGCTACACCCCCTGAGACCTGGCTCGCCAGGGGAGCAACTGCTGCGATGGCTGGGGGCGGGCTCTTGTCTGTCCTACGTGGCCCTTACATTTTTAAAATTTTTACTGCCAGCATTTTCAAATGGCAGATTTCATATAAAAATACCAATTTTTGCCACTTATTAACCATGACCTTGAGCTACGTACGGTGCCCATGTTCCCCTCCGAAAGCTGGTGATAGCAATAGTGGCCCCTCTGTTTCATGCCTTCCTTGGCAGGTCCCATGGAGTCAGCCTCAGCACCTACCCAGAGTCAGTCCCTCCTCACCCTAAGCCAGTGGCTTGGACAGACGCCAGCACCTCTCACTGGTCCTGTGTTCTGCCCTTGCTCTGGTGGTCTGCTTTCCCACCAGCCAGAGGACAGCCAGAGGACTGCTGTTCACACCTGTCGTCAGACTTTCCCCTGTGGAAAAGCCTCCCAGGGTCCCCACCTCCCTCAGGGTAAAGCCTACACTCCTGCCCTGTGACGTCCAGGACCTCTTGTCACATTACCCTCCCCACACCCACTGCTCCAGCTCCACTGGCCTCCCGCCTCAGGGCCTTTGCACCTGCTGTTCCCTCTGACGCCAGTCAGCCTGCTCCCTCCCCCTGCTCAGCGAGGCCCTGTCTGGGTACGTCTGTAAGGGTCACCCCCTAGACTCCGCATCCCTTCTTTAGTGTTCTCCCTAATGATTACTACCTTCTAACACACCAAGTATCTTGCTTATTTACCTCACTTGTTGTCAGCGTCCCCCACCTGAACATGAGCTCCAGAGACAGAAGTTTCTTTGCGTTTGTTCACCCCCATCCCCAGCACCTGGTGCAGCCCCTAGCTCACATGCCGAGTGCCCCACCCTCGTGCATTCATGGCTGCCAGGGATCGGACAGGTTACTCCATGTCGAATCCCCGTGGGGCCCTGCCATGAAGCACATCCCCGGAAACGGAGCTGGTTCTGTCACTGCTGTTTTTACTGGCCTGGCCTATGCAACCTTGACCTTCAGCGGTGGGTCATGTGGGGATGGTCCCAGGAAACACCAGCCGGAGAGGGAGTGAGTGAGGGAAGGGCAGGTACCAATATAGTTGTGTCCTCGTGAGTCACCTGCTGGCAGATGGGCTCTGAGAGCGGGGAGCTTCTCCTGAGGGGCTCCCCCAGAGCTAGGGAGCCAGAGCACGAACACCCAGGGCCATCCACTGCCCATCAGGGCTGCTCCCCTTCTCGGCACTGCTGCCCTGCAGAAAGTGGGGCGGTGGCCCCCCCACCTCGTCCCCTATGCCCCCTCTTTAACTCCCACAGCCCCTTCCCTGCTGCTGTCACCCACGCAGACCACTTCTGCCTTCGGACCAGCTGTTCTTTCTGCCAGGGACGCCCCTTCTGCCCGGCCTTGCCCTGCTGGCTCCTTCTCCCACTCAGGTGTCATCTCAGAAGGGACCACAGACCTCCCAGTGGGATGTGCTCCCCATCCCTCTCATCCGTGGCCCTTAGCTTCGCTACCTGCAGAGCTGTTCCGCGCTGGTTCCCTGGTTATCGTGGGACTCCCCCACAAGAGCCTGAGGCTCCTGGCAGTACAGGCCTGTCTCTGCTTCACTGCTATGTCCAGTGAACAGAGCTCAGAACAGAGCCTGGCACACAGTAGGAGCCCCATAAGTGCAGGCCGAATCTGTTCGGAGAATTCATGACGCCAGCCTTCACAGCAGGCTCATCAGGGGAAGGCATCTCCCGTGGGGGCTGCCCTTGGCCGATGCAGGCCTGGCCTGGGGGCCTAAGAGCACTCAGAGTTGGTCCTCAGGCCTTCTTGAGGGACGGGAGCCCTCAGGATCACAGAGGAAGGTCCTTGAGTTGGAGGAGAAGGCAGAGGACAGAAATGGAGTCAGACACCCACAGCTGCAACCCCCCACCACTCCCCCTCCCCTCTCCCACCCTGGCAAACCTGGTTAAGTGCAGTTCTGAAGCTGCTGGTTAAGAGCACCGATCTCTGAGCAAGTATGCTGAGTTGAGAGCTGGAGTTGCCCAGAGGCTGAGCTATGAAGGAGGGCTGGTGAACCTGGGAGGGGGTGTGCGCAGGAAGCTCAGCTGCGTGCGGGTCTCAGCCTGACCACAGGAGCCGTCCTGAGTGGGCTAGGAGCCGGAGCAGACGCGGCTGGGGCCCCTGTGGGGGAGTCTGCACACACAGGCGCGTGGCAGCATGGGACCCCTGCTCACGGGGGTCCGAGCCCTGCTGCGGGCCAGGCCGCGTGCGCACGTCTGTACAAAGGTACAAGCGAGTGCCCTCTGGTACACACAGGGTGGCTCTGGAGCGTGCACAGGTGTGGGTGAGTCTTGCACACCATGTCCACGAAGCCGCAGACACAGGTTTGGTGAGTCTGTGTGCGGGCGTGCGGCGTACGTGTGTGAGGCTGTGCACACGTGTGTCCCTCACAGCCAGCCTGAACGAGGCCTCGAGGGCTTCAGAGTCAGGCAGACGTGGTTCCCTGTCCTGCCCACTCTGACCGGCATCCTCTCCGGCGGGCTTTCCTGAAACACGGGATCTTATCGTCGCTGCCTCGGGGTTGCTGCAAGAATTTAGAAGGCCACATGTGTAGGCACTGAGTCGAGGGTTACGTCACGGTCTTTGTCATCCCCTCCCTTTACCTGTTGCCGTTCCCCACCCCGTGTCTGGGCCCCAGGACCGGGGGACCCCTGTGACCCTCCCGCATGACATCCCAGGCAGCTGTGGGCTTCATCCCATATGAATTAAAGCAACAAGAAAATGCCATTTTGCATTGGTCAAACTGGTAAAAACGGAGAAGTTTGGTTATAGCACGTGTGGGTGAAGAGGTGGAGTGATGGGGACTGTCACCCTTGTTCATAGGAGAGGACATCCGCATCACCGCTCCGGAGAGCAAGCTGCCACACACAGTAACTAACACACCAACACTCTAGTGCCCGGTGGGCGTGACCCCAGGAGGAAGAGCGCGGAAAGCAGACTACACACTCGTCGGCATGGAGTGACCCCCCCCGACAGTGGTGGGTGGCACAGGGTGGGATGAACTCCAAGAATCCTGTGGCCCAATCCCCAAACAGGTGAAAAGTTGCAAAAGGAGACCTGCGGAATGAACCGTTTTCCACTTAAAAGAAATGCCATAAAGCGACACACCGTACGCCCTGCTAGCACAGGTCTCTCGCTCAAAGGCGAGCAAGGACGTGCTCCCAACTGACAACCAGGGGCTGTCCCTAAGGGGCCGCTGGAAAGGGCGGCGCTGGACAAAGGGCACTCTAGCCTTACCTTTTAGGTTTTCATTTGGCTTAAAGAGACTGTGTGTGTATTAGCCATGAATTAAAGATGAGCTAGGGACAGAGCTCTGTGTGGCACAGAGGCGTGGCGGTCAGGGGAGTCATGCAGGCCCCTCATCATACACACCACGTGGCCCTGTTTCCTGAAGACCAGCTCTCTGGGCAGTCCTGCGTCTGATGGGTGAGGCCCCGACTCTCCTCTGTGGCTGGCCCAATTCCCTGCTGGACCCTGCCCTCGGGTTCACCCAGAGTAGCACCGGCCCTGAAGGCCCAGGCATTTCCCAGGCCCCAGATCTTTGGGGCCCCACCACCCCCACCCCATTTTGGGACCCCCATCCAAATCCCCAGGCACAGAGCTCAGCATGACTCTGGCCTGGAAGGGTAGCCTGGGAAGTTGTAACCTGTGGGGCCAGGGATGGTCACTCTGGGTGAGTGTGGGAATGAGTCTGAGGGCACCTAGGGAGATGGGCAGGCCAATAACTCACCCACCCTCACACCCCTCCCTCAAAGCTGCAGCTCTGGGGCCCCGGACCAATCACAGGAGGAAGCCCCCAGAGCCAGCCAGCCCCCATGGGCTTGTCAGACCTGCGGTTCTTGCCTCAGCCCCATGCTGGGGGTAGGAGAGGGGCAGCTGAGACCCAGAGACAGAGACACGGCGAGAGACCACAGAGGAAAAGCGGGAGACAGACACCAAGAGAGACAGGAGAGAGACAAAGAGAGTCCCAGAGGCTTAGAGCACCTGGAGGAGAGGCGACACGACAGAGACCAGCTCTGGGAGGAGAGAGAGGTGCACCGTGGGGCCTGGCGGGTCGGCCCTGCTCGGATTGGCTAGGACTGGCTGCAATTAAAGCCCGGAATTGATTCCCTGGGATGATGAGGATCATTTCAATGTGGAGAATTAAGGTTTTCTTCCAAGATGGAAATAAAGATTAATTTGCAATTTCCTTCCTCACTGCACACAGGAGAACAGCCCCTGCTGGGAAGAAATCTCAGCCCCGGCAGGTGGGCTGGGGGTGGGGTGGCCTTGGGTCCTGGACCTGTGCACAGCCTCCACTGGCGGAGAGAGGGGCCACCGCAGCCCCCAGAAGACAGCCTCCAGGCCTCTGTGCGCCCACCCCCGGCCCAGGAGCAGCCCAAACTGCCTTTCTCGGACTGGGGGCCTCTCTGAGCCTCAGGCTGTGGCTCTGCAATGGTGCAGCGGAGCCTGGAAGGCCTTAGCTCACCTTTGAAGAGAGCCTCCACTCCCTGCTTCAAAGCAGGGAGGGTGGGCACGGTGACTCCTCAGTCCCCAGCATGATCTGATATCCAGATAGCCACAGAGAGACTCCTAGGAGAGTCCCTGAGGGGGAGAGTGGGAGCTCCCACACCTCCCTTCTCCCTGGTGGCTTCAGAGCTGCTGGCCTCCTCCTGCCACCCCGGGCAGCAACGCTAACAGAGTCCCCATGGATCTAACACAGGCCCCCCTTCCCTGGAGGGGGTACATACACACTGGAGCCCAGGAGATGCTCCTGTCCCCTTCGGCCTGGGACCCCACAGACCCCCAACTCTGTGCCCTTCCCTGGGGATACTCCCAAACACGGCCACATGTGAAGCCTCCAGAAAGACCCCCAGGCCTGGCTGCCCTAGCACCACCCCTCAGAGAGCCCCGCCCCATCCTGGGAGGGTCAGAACACCAGCCAGAGCCAGAGGAGGGTAGCAAGTGACCCACCCACACACGTGTGTCCCCTGGAGCCAGTGTGGCATCCTCAGGCCTTGTCCCTAGCAGTGTGCATGGTGGGGGGGGGGGCGGGGGGGTGCTGTCGCTGCCTCCGCCCTCCCCAGGCCCACCCCCTGCCCACACGGGTAACAGAGCTGATCTCCGAGTCGTGGCCGGAGCAACCTCTGAGTGAGCACAGCCTGTCCTACAGACTCCCCGTCAGCCGGGGCATCTCCAGACTCCAAGGCCCGCGTGTGCACGGTCCCACAGCAGAGCTGGGAGGAAGCAGGCCGTCTCTGCCTGTGGTCTTCTGGGAGCCTGTCTTTGCAAGTGCTCGGGGGCTGTGCTCTGTACACGCTGAGCGGGTTCTCCACGGCCCCCGAGCGTTTGGACGGGGCTCACGGCTGGGAAAGCCTGAGACCCGCCGTGCTGTGCTGGGGGCCTTACTCTGAGAGCCCCAGGGCCCTGCGTCTGCGCCCTGCCCAGCTCTGCCCGAGTCAGCCGAGGGCCGGCCGCAGCCCGTTGGTTACAAATGGCCTGAATCTGGCCATCGTGCCTCTTGTGCCAGCTTTTCCCTAGGGTAACCTCTGGACGACCTCCGGCGCACAGGGAGGGGGAAGAGCACGTTTATGAGCAGAGAGGACTTCCTCTTGGGCTGCCTGGTGGCCTAGGCCTTTCTCACCAACCCCTCCCAGCCCACCTGCACACCCCACGTGCTCAGGACGCCAGACTGCATGGCGTCTCCGAGCCTGGGTCACTTGGAGCAGGCCGGGTCTCACTGCTGGGGCATCCCTCCAAGTCCGGCCTCCCTTTACACACTTCCAGGCACAGGGCGCTCCCTCCACAGCACCCCGGCCAACCGACAGCTGAGAGAGAACAGCAACTTCTCAGAGTCACAAAGACTAGATGCCCAGCACAGCGCCAAGCGCCTGGGGCCGCAGGTGTCTCTCTGAGACGCTCTGGTGGGTTTCATTCTGCCCTCTGGACCTGCACTCCACCTGTCCTCATGGCCCCGGGATAATGCCCCCAGGCCAGCATCTCACCCCCACCCCACGGACTCCCCAGAACTCTGAGCAGAACCACAAAGAGCAGGACTGTCACCTCCAAAAAGCTGGGCCCTTGCGCCCCTTGCCTTCACCTCGTACGCCCTGAAAAGCCTCTGGCTGCTGTTGGCTGCTGGCTTTTGCTCATTTGTTCCTTCATTCCTTTGACCAAAAATTGGACCAAAGTTTCCTGAACCCTTGCCAGGGACCTGGGGCAGCTTGGGACAGCCCGTCCGCTGATGAGGGGCGCCCAGGAGGCCTGGAAGAGTTGCCACCCTGGCCAGAGGCCCATAGCCCCTTGCCCACCGTCTACACCGTCAAGTCTGGGAGTTGTAGGCCCGCCTCCAGGGAGACTGGGCCCAGGGCTAGCCCAGGACAGATGCCCAGATCCTTCCTACAGTTTCTTCCTTCTATACCCACCACATCTGCCAAGGGCACCAGGTAATAAAAGAAATCACAGAGCACCCGCTGCAGGCCACCAGCAGCCCAGTGGTCGTGTGAGCAAGGGGCTGGTTCCCAGAGCCCACGCCAAACACAGCAGCCCTGCCTTTAACAGCACAGACAGATCTGGGATCCAGTGAAGCCTGGAGCAAGTGTCTCACCCTCTCTGTGCCTCAGTAAAATGAAATGAATATTGGGAGCTGCCTCACTGGGTAGGGGTGAGCGTGAGAGGGGCACACAGCCGGTACTCACTAAATGCTATATAGCAGCCACTTGGGAAACCAGTCTGGGTGTTTCTTAAAAAACTAAACACAAAGTTACCGCCAAAGAGCAGAAGTGACCCAAATGTTTATGGATAAACAAACGTGAGTACGGTATACCCACGCCCCCGGGTGATTAACCAGAAGAACATCCAGCAGTCGTCGGATCCCGCAGCAGAGTGCGCGGCCAGTGCGCGCTGCGGGGGAGCCTGGACAACCGAGGAGAAGCCGCCGGGCACCATGGTCACATGGTGTGTGGTGTCATTTGTACGAACTGCCCGGAAAAGGCCAACCCGCAGAGACAGGAGGTGGCTGGGTGGGTGCCTACGGCGGAGAGATGGTGGGATGGAGGAGGCATAGGGCTCTTGTTGGGGTCATGAAAATGTTCTAAATTTGGGGCACCTGGGTGGCACAGTCGTTAAGCGTCTGCCTTCAGCTCAGGGCGTGATCCCGGCGTTATGGGATCGAGCCCCACATCAGGCTCCTCCGCTATGAGCCTGCTTCTTCCTCTCCCACTCCCCCTGCTTGTGTTCCCTTTCTCGCTGGCTGCCTCTATCTCTGTCGAATAAATAAATAAAATCTTTAAAAAAAAAAAAAAAGAAAATGTTCTAAATTTGATTGTGCTGATGTGCTGAAAATACAAAAAGCCATTGAACTATACCCTTAAGTGAGTGAATGGCACGGTATATGAATTCCATCTCAATAAAGCTGTTTGAAAAAAAACAATGAAGTTACTTTAAGACCCAGCAATTCTCTCCTAGATATTTATTTACCCAAAAGAATTGGAAACAGCTATCCACACAAAACCCTGTACCTGGGTGCTCGTAGCAGCATGATTCAGAACAGCCAAAATGTGGGAGCAACCCCAGCGTCCATCACGTGACAAATGGATAAATGCGGTCTGTCCATACAATGGACTATCATTCAGCTCTGAAAAGGAGGGGAGTACTGACTGCTACACGGACAAGCCTCGAAAATACCATGCTAAATGAAGGAAGCAGACACAGGGGCGCCTGGCAGCTCAGTCGGGGAAGAGTCTGCCTTCTGCTCAGGTCATGAGCCAGGGGTCCTGGGATCGAGCCCGGCATTGGGCTCCCTGCTCAGTGGGGAGTCTGCTTCTCCCTCTGCCCCTCCCCCCTGCTCGTGCTCTCTCTCCCTCTCAAATAAATAAATAAAATCTTAAAAAAAAAAAAGAAGCCAGATATAAAAGGCCACAAATTATACAATTTCATTTATATGAAATGCCCAGGATAGGCAAATCTATTTTAAAAAAACAAACCCACATGTTGGAGTATTATTCAGTCATCAAAAGGAACAGAGTACCGACTCAGGCTACATCATGGGTGAACCTCGAAGACGTCATGCTCAGTGGAAGAAGCCAGACACCAAAGGTCATGTACTGTATAATTCCACTTACCCAAAATGTCCAGAACAGGTAAACCAATAGATGCAGAAAGTCTCTAGATGGTTGCCAGCGGCGGGGGGTCTGGGGTGACGGGAGTGACTGTAGGTACATATGTTGCTCCTCTGGGGGATGGAGAATGTTCTAAGCTTAGTGGTGATGGTTGCACAACTTTGTAAATAAACTTAAACCACTGAATCGCATACTTTAAGTGGAGAGCTTTACGGCATGGAAGTTTTGTCTCAATAAAACTGTTTTAAAACATAAACAGGACTCTGGGGACACCCCTACACCGTTTGGTTCTGGGCCAGAGCCTGGCCAGGCGGGGCACCGGTGCGCATTCCCTGGGGGATGAGGGGCAGAACGGGACAGTGGTCAGGGGAAGCTGCCGCGTCCAGCACCCTCACACACTCACACCGGTCCCCGGCCTCTGTCCCTGGAGGCCCCCTGTGCCGGCCAGCGGGGTGACCCACAAAGCCTCAGCCTCCGCTTCTGTCCGGGGGATGGACCCACACGCTCTCCCAGGGCTGCAGGAGGGGCTGGCGAGACTCTACAGTGGAAATCATTTTGTTCTCATTTTTTTAAAGATTTTTTTTTTAATTTATTTATTCGACAGAGATAGAGACAGCCAGCGAGAGAGGGAACACAAGCAGGGGGAGTAGGAGAGAGAAGCAGGCTCATAGCAGAGGAGCCTGATGTGGGGCTCGATCCCATAACGCCGGGATCACGCCCTGAGCCGAAGGCAGACGCTTAACCGCTGTGCCACCCAGGCGCCCCTGTGCCACCCAGGCGCCCCATTTTGTTCTCATTTTTAAATGAGCTTATGATTTTTTGTGTGTATTAAGGAAAGAATTCAAACATGCAAAAAACAAGTCAAGTCCCACGCCCCAACACCAGCTCGAGAAATAAGGGGTGACAGAGGTGATTGGACCCTCAGGCTCCGTGGTCCTGGCCCACCCCCACCCATCCACAGGTGGCCCCCAGCAAGCTCTGCCTCGGGGCTCTCGGCTCAGGGGGGCTCGCGGCTCGGGGGGGCTCTCTGGGGAAGTGGTCCTGCTCGGGGAGACAGGGACTCGTTCTTCCTCTCACTCCCGGCTTGATGGAGATGGAAACTTGGCCCCTACCAGGACTCACCTGCTCCTTCCTCCTCCCCAGACAGCACGTGGGACCCAGGGGCTCTGGGTTTCAAAACATGTTGTTTGTTACGGTAAAAATCACCCTTTCAAACCTACCATTCTGTGAGTTTTGAAAAACACGAAGAAGAGTCGTGCAAACCCCACCACAGTCAGATCACACGCCAGCTGCCCGACATCCTCCATGTGCTGCAGCACCGCACCCCTGCTCCTGGTGGCCGCTGGGCTGGCTCCTGTCCCCAGGCTTGCGTCCTCACCGTGCTGTTCTCTGTCCCCACCTGCATCACCTAGAATGTCACATAAATGGAACCCTGTCGTGTGCAGCCTTCTGAGTAAGGCTCCTTTCACTTGGCAATAGTTTGGGCTCCATCCCGGGTGCCGTGTGTGCCCACGTTGGCTCCTATGGTGGCGGCGTGGCCTCAGCACGTGAGTGTACCACGGCCCATTCGTCTGCTCACGAGCTGAGGGACACACGGCTAGTTTGGGATGATTATGAAAAATGTTATGGACGTATTCATTTATGGCCTAAGTTTTTGTTTCTCTTGAGCAGACGTTATGGCTGTATGGTAAGTGTATGTCTGCCTGTTTTCCAACGGGGCTGTCCCATTTCGTGCTCCCACCTGACTCTGCACTTGTATTCTTTCAATCAACACATTCTTTTTTTTTTTTTAAGATTTATTTATATATTCTAGAGAGAGAGAATGAGAGAGAGGGCATGAGTGGGAGGGGCAGAGGGAGAGAGAATCCCAAGAAGACTTCCCGCTGAGAATGGAGCCTGATGCAGGGCTCGATCTCACGACCCTGAGATCACGACCTGAGCTGAAACCAAGAGTCAGACACTTAACCGACTGCACCACCCAGGCACCCCTCAATCAACACATTCTTATCAGGCACCCACGTAGGGCCAGGCACTGAGCTGGGCGGGGGGGTGCAAGTGGCCAGGATGAGCGAGGCCCTGCCCTCCTGGGCCTGCCAGTCCAGTAGGGGAAGCAGAGAAGATACAAGAAAACTCACGAGGGGCGCCTGGGTAGCGCAGTAGTTAAGCAACTGCCTTCAGCTCAGGGCGTGATCCCGGCGTTCCGGGATCGAGTCCCACATCGGACTCCTCCCCTGGGAGCCTGCTTCTTCCTCTCCCACTCCCTTGCTGTGTTCCCTCTCTCGCTGGCTATCTCTGTCACATAAATAAATAAAATCTTTAAGAAAAAAAAAAAAGAAAACTCATGAACACAGAAGATCATGCCGGATGGCAAGGGCTCTGAGGGCACAAAGGAGGGTGACAAGAAGGAGGGGATGATCTGGGAGGGCCTCCCCCAGGAGGTGACTTTGAACTGAGGCTAGGGATGAGGAGGACCCATCCAGCCCAAGATCCAGGGCCAAGGGTTTCCGGCAGGGGACCGAGCAGGGGTAAAGGCCCTGAGGCAGGCATGTCAGGATGCTGTGACTATGATAGATTTATTGGAACCCACTGTGTGCCAGGAATGTGCTAAAAACCTTAGAGACATCTACCTATTCAGCCCTCATGGCTATCCAGAGCAGAGGGACCACTGTCATCCCCAGCTTACAGCCAAGAAACTATGAGGTTCGGAAAGCTGTCACCTGTATCAGGGCCATGAGGGGCACAGCCAGGATTTGAACCCAGTGGGACTCCCAGAAGTGTGCTTAACGCCGGGGTTCCCACCTTCACTGGAGTCCCTCCCTGCAGTCCTGCTGTGTGACCCTGACGGGTCACTGGCCTTCTCTGAGCCTCAGCCTTCTTATCGGTAAAACTGAGCGGGGTTGCCCACCTTGAAGCCTGCCGTGGGGAACGACTTGGCACGGTAGTGCTGGCGGTGGGCAGCGGGCACACGGCTGTTCCCCCGCTGCAGGGACAGAAGCGGCCGGGCCCCTGGGGTGGGTGAGCATTGCGCTACCGCCGGGCGCCGACAGAGGGCAGGAGCGGCCCGCGCCTCCACGAACCGGCCCGCGCGCACAGTGCAGGGCTCGGCGCTGCGTTAGTCTGGGGACTGGGACCAGCGCCCTGTGGGGCGCTGCACTGGGTCGTGCCCCAACGTACTCTCAGGACGTGGACGTCCCTGTTAAGCACTCCTGCGTGTGGGCGTAAGACGGAGACGCCCCAGGGACAGGGACCCCGTTAAGGACGGGGGCAAGGGTGCAGAGGGCGTTAGCAGTGCCAGTGTTCCCAGGCCTGAAAGGCTCTGCTCTCAGACCCACCCAGCACCCCCACTTGTGCAGCTGAGTCCCGGGGAGGGGACATCACCGCAGGCCCCTGCTCTCGGGGAGGCGTCCTCCAGGAAAGCCACCTGCAGAACCTGGGGAAACCGGCCCCGCTCGCAGAGCTCTCAGCAGGTTCAAAGCCTGTGAAGTCCACTTGAAACGTGGCCAGCTGAGCTGAGATGGGCTGAATGTCCGACACACACGGGACTTCAAAGGCTGAGTATGAAAAGCAGAAGCTGAACCACCTAATTCATCATTTTTTGTATTGATCCCATGTTGAAATGGCAGTATGTGGGATATACTGGGCTAAATAAAAGATAAACATTAATTTCACTTGTATTTTTTCAACTGTAGCTGTTGAAAATTGAAAACTAAATGCAAGACTTTCCTTCGTGGCGTGTGTTCCATTCATATAGGACATGCTTGTCTCAGTGTTTTACGTCCGTTAGCCCACCTGATGCTGATCTGGTCCTCCCTATGAGGCCTGTACTCTTCTTATCCCCATTTTACAGATGGAGAAACTGGGGTGCCAAGAGGTGACATGACTTGCTCCGGGCTGGTTATGGGTGCACAGCCCACAGGTGCCCCCACCGCCCCATGCCCAGGGATGCCTATGCACACGCATTAACACACACATGTGCCCAAATGTGCATCACGTGTGCATGGGTACACGTGTAACAGATGGACCAGGGCGCAAACACACGCCACGTATGTCCCAGCTCGTGCGCGTGCAGATAGCGCTGCGTCATCCAGTCCTGCAAAAGCCCCGGGCGCACACACTTCCCCGCTCCTGTGCACAGCCTCCGGCTCACACCCACACATCTGCACACCCCAAGTGCCGTGTGGAGGACTTGTGGGGGTCCTGGCTGAGACTCCGTCTGTGTCTGCAAGGGCCAGAACCCAGGTGAGCGGGTGGGCCTGCCCAGCGCCTTGCCCTCTGCTGCCTGCCCTGCCGGCCACCAGGCCACTGCCTGCCACCAGGCCCTTCCAGGCTGCAGGCCCTTCCTCCCGGCTGCAGACCATTTGCATAAAGCTCCCCAAGCCCGCGGATCGCATTACATGGAGGCCCGATGATAATCTTTGTTGAAATAATATTTAACACATGCCGCACTTTTAATTAACTATCTGAATAATCTCAAATTAATACCAGAGCTTTAAAAATAAGTTTTCATTTTCACGTTGGGTAACATAATAGTGGCCCGGCTGGCCTGTTTCCCCCTCCTTTGATTTAATTAAAAGCCCTTTTGTGTGTCTCTTGTCACTTCAGAAACAGACAAAAGCACCCGGGTGGGCAGGCCTGAGCCCCTGGCTTGGGGGTCCAGGACTTAGGCCAGGGCTGGGGTCATGGCTGCCCAGGGTCCTCACTACAGCCCTGGGCTGGCTCTGGTGTGACCATCACACTCGCGTGCACAGGGACACTCGCACTTGGTCACAGACACCCGCAGGTCACCTCTCCTGCATCTGGGCCTGTACCCCACACCCTGACACGTCTGTCCCTGTGCTCACGTGGCCAGGCCCGACATGCAGATCAGCTCCCACTGACACTTCCCACACCCGCAGATGCCCACGCGCAAACCCACGCACACACACACACACGCATGCACGATAGCTCTGAAGTTGACAACTGAAGCCGGCCTGGGCTGGGCTTGGCTGGGGTTAACAATTTGCATTCGGAGTCCAAATCTGAGAGGACCAGAGGCTGCCTGGCCTGTGCCCCATCTCCAGCTGACCCCTGAGTGCAGGCACGTGTGGGAGTGTCTCTCTCCCTGTTTGTCTCTGTCTCTGTGCCTCTATCCCATGTTTGATGCTTCTAGAAGCAGCACCAGGCCGGCAGCCTCCGCTGGCCAGCTTGCTCCGCTGGCCGGCCGGTCCTGCTCCCACTGTGCACAAGGCCCCCTGCTCTCTCTCCTGGGTCTCGTCAGGGCTCCTGAGGAGCAGGCAAGAAGGACAACTTTCTCCTGGGGTCTTTGCCTCGCCCTCCACCGGCAAGCCACGTCCTCCTCCTCTGATCAGAGACAGGCTGAGGGAGGCCTTCCTTGGGCAAGTGGCCCCAGAGTGCCCAGTGGGGAGACTGAGGCCCTGTGGGGCCTTAGTTTTCTCAGACAGGCCCAGTCTGGTAGGAAGCTTTCTGTTCTGTGGACCTGAGGCCGTCAGGAACTAGGCAGAAAGGGGGCACATGGCAGACCCCACCTGCTGAGACTGGATTCTTGGCAGGGGAAAGCAAGATTCATTTGGTTCTGAAGCTAAAAGTCAGAGATGGCTCAGTGGAGAGCAGCGGCTGGGTGGAGGGTCCGTGCATCCTTGGAGCCCCTCTGAAAGCTGGGGGCAGGGAGCTCGTGCCTCCCTGGGGCCCAGGGACAGTTCTGAGGCCGTGCCACTGGGGCTAGAAGCAGGCACATCTCCAGTTTCGTCCACAGATCACCGCATCAGCAAGCACAGACAGGGTGGGTGCCTGCTGAATGAACGTACTGAGCCCTGCAGCCACTCGGCAGGGAAGTAAGTGTCCCTGACCTCACCAGCAGCCCACTCTGGGGGGGGGGGGAAGCTGGGGTGCAGCCCTGGCAGCGGAGGACCAGGCAGGGGTGGGGAGTCAGCGTGCAAGCTCTGCACCCCCACTCTCTCCCCCCTCCACTTGCCCAGGGTCCCGCCTCCGGCCCCAGGCCCTGGTCCTGGGACTTAGAGCAGGAACAGTGCAGCCAGGTCCTGGGAACTAACTGCCCTGGGGTACGGCTCCCCCTCTCTCCACACCAACCAGTCCCTTCTGGCTCAGGCCGACAGCCAGCCCAGGTCAGCCGGGAAGCAGCGACTCCTGCCCCAGGGGCTGCCTGGGGGGACAGGTGAACTTGCTCCCACCCACCGCACACACTGGCCAGAGAGGACTGGCTAGGCCACCCGGGCACCGCACCCCACGTTGTCTCACACAAGCGCAAAGTCACTCACAACCACACTGTCACAGACACGTGTCACACACACCTTCACACACGATCACCCACGAGCACCCACTCAAGTCAGCACACAGGGTCCCGGACGGCCAACTGGCCCATACAGACGAGCGACAGTGGTGGGGTGGGCTCCAGAAGACCCGTCTACCTGCTCTTCCACCTGGGCAGTCAGCTGGGGATGCCACGTGTGGGGTGGGACCCGCCCTTGCCCCCAGCACCCACAGTGCACTGGGAGGTGACCACGCACAAGCTCCAGGACTTCTCACAAACCTCGGGGAGGGCAGGGGTCCTCGTCTACAGAGGGGGACACGAGCTCAGGCGAATGAGGCTGCTCAAGGTCACACAGGGAGAAATGAATGGAGCCAGGCCCGGAACTCAGCCTCACCAGCCAGCCCACCAGCTGTCCCTTCGAGCCCTGAAAGGCTGACCTGCGGGGGGCCTGTTGGGGCGAGACTAACAGGCAAGTAGAGGCAGGGCTGCATCTGGAACACGAGGGGGGTGACAGTGGGGCAGCGTCGCTCAGCTGACTCAGAAGACTCGGAGCCCCAGCTCGGTGGTAAGACCCCAGGGAGCTGGAGTGAAGAGAGGTTCCCCCGTGCCTCTCTCAAGGCTGTCACAGAGCTGGAAACCACCAAGGTTTGTCCCCCCAGCAAAGGAACTGTGAGCTGGCCCCACCCATCCCGTGAACCCTGCGGAGGGCTCCTGTGCACAGACAGGAGGGTTTGATGCCGGGGAGGTACTCAGAGCGGAGGCTGCTACTGGCAAGTCCTCCACTCACTCATCTGCTCATCCAGTCAGTCGCCCAATGCCTGTAGGTGCGGGTGCTGTCCCAGACAGTGTGACAAGACTGACCCAGGCCCTGCCCTCCTAGAGCTGCCATTCTACAGGGGCAGACAGACAGTACGCAGGCACCAAAAAGAGTAATAATGTCATTTCAGATCATGATCCTTAGAGTGATCAGGGAGGGCTTCTCGGAGGAGGTGACATTTGGGCTGAGACCTGAGTGACAAGAAGGAGGCAGCTCAGGGCACCTGAGTAGCACAGTCATTAAGCGTCTGCCTTCAGCTCAGGGCGTGATCCCGGCGTTCCGGGATCGAGCCCCACATCAGGCTCCTCCACTATGAGCCTGCTTCTTCCTCTCCCACTCCCCCTGCTTGTGCCCTCTCTCCCTGGCTGTCTCTCTGTCACATAAATAAATAAAATCTTTAAAAAAAAAAAAAAGAAGAAGAAGAAGGAGGCAGCTCAGCCATGAATCGTGGAAGAGGATTCCAGGCAGAGGGACCACCAATGGCAGAGGCCCGGAGGACCAAAAGCTCACAAGAAGGAGGCCTGGGCAGGGCGAGGGTTGGCAGGGCCCAGCCAGGAAGCAGCCCGGTGGAGACCGGGGCAAATATGGCAGCCCACACCCCCATCTGAGGGGCAACCACTGCTCGGCTCCAGCCCTGTGGGACTGAGGAACCAGTGTGACCAGAGGCTTCAGTGTTGCCAGAAAAGCTGAAAGTTTAGGTTTTTGCATAAAACCTTCTGATTTTTTAAATGGTCAAAATGGATTCAACTTTTTCTGAAACTGTTCAAGCCCCGCAAAGCCTTTCTGGGGGCCCAAACAAGCCTCTGGGCCTCTGGTTGGGGACCGCATTAGGAAGTGAGGTCCTGCATTCAAATCCTGCCCCCCCATACTCGGGCCAGTTGCTTGCCCCTCTGGGTCCTTCCGTGCCCACCTGCCGGTTACCGCGGGGTGGTGGGGGGGACTAGATGCTTCCTGTCTTCATTCAGCAAGCACTCACCGAGCAGCCCCTGCGCACCAGGGACTGTGCCAGGTTTGGGGGACGGGGGCACAACAGCGAAAACACAGATGTCTCTGCCCTGGCGCCTCTTACAGTCCACGGGACACAGAAAATGAACAGCAACGGCAGCAGTGCACACACAGAAAGGCCACAGAGCAAGACGGGCCAAGGGGAAGAAATAGGGCAGAGGAGGACGCAAGGAGAGTTGAAGGGGAGGGTGGACGTTTTACATCAGGTGGCCAAGGAGGGCCTCACTGAAGAGGTGGCATTTGGTTTTTTGCTTTTGTTTTTGTGCTTTTAAGATTTTATTCATTTATTTGACAGAGAGAGAGGCAGCCAGCGAGCGAGCGGGGGAACACAAGCAGGGGGAGTGGGAGAGGGAGAAGCAGGCTCCCAGCAGAGCAGGGAGCCCGATGTGGGGCTGGATCCCAGGACCCTGGGATCACGACCTGAGCCGACCCTGGTATCTGGCCCTGAGCCGAAGGCAGACGCCTAATGACCGAGCCACCCAGGCGCCCCCGAAGAGGTGGCATTTGAATAAGGGCCAAAGGCAATGAGGGAGTGAGGCACCCAGCTATCAGGGTGGAGTGTGCTCCAGGCAGGGGGACAGGCAGGTGAAGGGGCCCTGAGGCCTGGCCGCTGGAGGAGTAGCCGGGACACTGTGTAGCCAGAGTGGCAAGAATGGAGTCAGAGGGGCTGGGAGGAGAGCAGGTGGGGCCTCAGGGCGGCTGCAAGGACTTCGGTTTTTCCCGAGTAAGGTGAGAGCCACGGGAGGGTGTGGAGCAAGGCAGGGGTGACGTCTGACTTTGGTTTTGACAGGATCCTTCTGGCTGCTGCTGGGCCGGAAGCAGGGAGAACAGGAAGGAATAGTCCCGGCAAGAGGTTATGGGGGCTGGACCAAGGGGCAGCAGCCCGGCAGCAGAAGTTGGTTAGACTCTGGATAGAGTCCGAAGGTCAAGCCAGCGGAGGGGGTGGGGGGTGAGCCGTCAAGGACGATGCCCGGATCTGGTCCAGGCACCCGGACTAGGGAAGTGCCACTTCCTGGGATGGGGAAGCTGGAGAAAGAGCCGGTTGGGGTGGATGTGGGGCTGGGGCGCAAATGCAGGCAGAGCGGCCTGAGAGGCGAGGCCGGGGAAGAGGGTCCAGGAGGGCCGTGACAGTGGGCCTGTCGGAGTCACAGGGAGCAAGTGCGGACGACAGCAAGTGTAGACGGAAGTGAGCACAAAGGGCTCCCCGCAGCCGGCGGCCCGAAGCCGGCTAGAATGGATGGACGCTAATGCCCTTTGTCATTTCGGGTTCCGGGGAAGGAAGGGGGCCTGGAGGCAGCTCCGGAACGCAGGCCGGAGGAGGCGACACTGTTGATCCCGGGGTCCGGGGCTCCCGAGGGGGTCTCAGGTCCCGGGGACTCCGGCGGGCCTGCATCCCCTCTCCCCGACGCCGCTGCGGCCTCCCCTCCCTCCCCCCACCCC